>NC_090342.1:36858946-37161654 GCF_035084215.1 Heptranchias perlo | reverse complement strand
TTTCCTGCCCTCCTGTGCAGCAGAGCCAGCCACGGTGCCATGAACCTGGCCGCTGCCACCTTCCCCTGGTGAGCAATCTCCCCCAACAGTATCCAAAACGGTATACCTGTTTGAGAGGGGGATGGCCACAGGGGACCCCTGCACCTCTTACTCTGCCTGGCGGTCACCCATTCACTTCCTGCCTGTACACCCTTTACCTGCGGTGTGACCAACTCGCTAAACGTGCTATCCACGAGTTTCTCCGCATCGCAGATGCTCCACAGTGAATCCACCCGCAGCTCCAGCTCCGAGATACGATCGGTCAGTAGCTGCAGGTGGACACACTTCCTGCACACATGGTCGGCAGGGACACTGGTATTGTCCATGACTTCCCACATCTTGCAGGAGGGGCATATCACGGGTGCGAGGTCTGCTGCCATGACTTGCCTTAGCTTAGTTACCCCTTTTAAATTACGTTGAAATTAGAAAATGTTAACTATACTACGGACCTAGGTTCACTAAAAAAAAAACTAATAAAACCTGCAGACCTTCCCTTTCTTATTACTTTACTTACAGTAAAATGGTAGAAATACTCACCTGAACCTACTCACCAATCAGCTGCCTCCCCTGTGCCGCGTCACTTTCTGACTGGTGACGTCACCCCGAACTCTGCCGCTGGTCTCAGAGTCTCGCCATCTCCGCGTTGTTTATATCCCGGCTCTGGTCTCGCTCTTTCCCGCCGCTCACCGACTGAACTCTCGCTTTCTCCGCGCTGTTTATATCCCTGCTCTGGTCTCGCTCTTTCCCGCCGCTCACCGACTGAACTCTCGCTTTCTCCGCGCTGTTTTTATCCCCGCTCTGGTCTCGCTCTTTCCCGCCGCTCACCGACTGAACTCTCGCTTTCTCCGCGCTGTTTATATCCCCGCTCTGGTCTCGCTCTTTCCCGCCGCTCACCGACTGAACTCTCGCTTTCTCCGCGCTGTTTATATCCCCGCTCTGGTCTCGCTCTTTCCCGCCGCTCACCGACTGTGACATCACCTCCTCTGGGGCACCTGGAAGAACAGAAGGAGAAGATATTTCACAATGTTAACAGTAAGACATCCCTTGAAACAGGACTTTCTATTGCAAGACCTTGCAATGCTGCATTCTCTTGCCCTGCATGAATAGAAGTGACGGAGTACATAAATGCAGTCTCAACTATGGCCTGAATCTGGGAGCAGATGAAGACATTTTCTGGGCTGCACATGGCTGTCAAAGTAAACATGATAATCTGTCGTTGGAGGTCAGCTCACTTTAACTTTTTTTTTGGTGATCTCAACAATTAGCGCATGACGTAGCCCCAAGGTAGGGTTTGGGACATCTCGCACCAGCACCTTTTCAATAGCTGCTCGTTGCCCTTAAAGTCGTCCAGCTGCAGTTCCAAAAATTGATTGGAGGGAGCACTGTACCATTTAGCAACAATTTCTTAGAGGTCTTTGTGCAGTAGGTCATGTAGCAAAGAGTGGATCTATTTGGAGGGGAGTGCTATGGTACAATAAAGTGTGAGATCAGACTCTTGTAAGTGCACACAATACTCGATGAAGACTCCAGCACCACTTTGGCACAAGTGCATATTGCAGATGTATGTTTTCTTAAAAAAACATGAAGCCCTTCTTCTCTGATGTTCTATGAGAGATGCAAGAGATTGATGTAGGTTTATTTATTTACCTTGTGAAGATGTGCCTCTCTCTGATGGCTTTGGGGAAGTCAAGAAATGGGAGGGGGAGATGGAAGTGGGAAGGGGCACCTTTTCCCAGTTTCAGTATGTGTCTTTCAGTTGTTATCTGAAGGAATTATTTTCTGTTAATTGGGCAAATGTAAAAATCCTGGGATTTATACCCCACTCAGATCGTTCTGATTGTAACAGGATGTGATCCACGTCAAGCAGAGGGGAAGGGAAATGGAGCAGAGAGGCTGTAATGAAAATGGCATTTTAAAAGATTTTTTGTCTTGTTTTTACCAAAACTTGGCTTCAGAGCTACCGATGTGGCTCCTGGAAAGCTTTTGTTGGAGTTGGTGCATTGCGATGATGATGTCTTTATGCCCTTAATCTCATAATTATGTACCACTGTTTACCAAGTAGGTGAGAATACCTGTTCAGAGAAGACTTCCTACCTATAACCCTTGACCTCAGTCTCATCATTAAATGAATAATGATTTAACACTGAATTAGAAGCCCACTTCTTTGCAGGGACAACCTGAAGCAGTCCCAGATGGGATTATTATAAACTGTTAACTTTACCTTTTCATTCCGAGACAGGATATTTATGTGTCAAGCAAGCAGTAAACTCACAGCATGCAAAGTACAGACTAATATCCTGCTTGGGTCAAAGGTTGACATCTCAACCCTGTGACCTCATGTTGCTTGCCATCTGCAAATTCATCCACAGACTTTTTCCCTGTCCTTTCTCAGTGCCTAGTTCATCACTGAATTAAGGAGACATCAAAAATCTTCGTGTCACTGGTAAAAATAAAAGGGCACAGAGTTAACTTTGTTATTCAATATGCATCACAACAGAATTTCCATTAATATCCAGATACTCTGCCTCTGACATTTTTCTGTAATAGATATTTATTGTTTATTGATAATTCTATTTATTGAATAACTTATAAAGACTTCTGCTTAATATTTTGTTGTGTTGTGCAACTGAAGACACATTTAGTTTGTTACTTATACATTTTTCCAATTTTTTTCTTCTCTCCTGAAGAATGCCAGATACAGGGTTTAGTTCCATCGGCACCATTTGGTACTTCTCCCAAGCAGCGGCTTTTTATGTGTGAACGTACACAGTGAATGTCTGCAGGCTGTTCCACTGCAGAAGTCATTGCAGCTGAGAACAATTCTGTCCTCACCTGATGTCCTTATGCTGACTGTCAGCATTTGCAGAGCTCTGTTAGAATCTGCTAACAACAATCAGTGCTTCTGATACTGTCAACTTGCGTTTCTGAGGTCATCCCAGAATGCCCCGCAATACTCTACTGCACATGTATGACTGCAAAATAATTGTTCATGTTGTGCTTTTCAACAGTTTGTAAAATTCTTGAAAAGTTTTGTAAGTATATTTTAAAGTCCAATAAATTAAGAATTCAATAACATTCCTACTACTTCACCAGAGCTGTCACTTCAAGGGGGTGATTTTAGGAGGCAATTGCGGGTGCACTCGGGGCTCCGAAAATCGCGGAAATCCCGTTCGGGATCGGAAGCTGGCTCCAACTGCCGACTTCAGAGTTTCCCAGGGACCCACCCGTGTGCACGTGGGCGACCCGAAAACGGAAGTCCCGCCGGCAGTTAAAGCCGGTGTGATGACCGTTAAAGAGCCAGATGTACCTCATTGAGGTACTTAAAGCACTTTACCCGTGACAGATAAAGTAATTGTAACGATTTTTAACTTACCTGGGCGACTTGCCCACCGCTTCTGTTTCACACCTGTGAAGGGCTGGATCAGGGAACTAGAAACTAAATAAATTAAATAAAAAACCATGGAAGGAAGTGAAAATACTAAATGAACCTACCTTGCACCCTGCTCCGATGTCCAATGTCTCCCTATTCACCCCGCGTTTTTCCCCCGATGTTGTCCCAAACTTCCCCCCCCCCCCACTCCGGTCTTCCAGTCCAGTGCCGGATCTTCCATTCTCTTCCCCCCCCCCCCCCCCCCCCGTTTCCGTTCCAGTGCCGGATGACATTTCGCGCTCTCTCGCGCCCCTCCCCCCCACGTTGCAGCTCCTGACAGCAGCCAGCCTGTCAATCATCATCAATCAACATGCGATCGCGTCAGAAACGGTAAGTTTTGTTCATGCGGGTTTGCCATGCGCACCTTCACCCCCGCCCCCCCCTACTGCCAACCCATCACCATTGACTCGAGCTCCAAATGTGAGCTAGCTCAGTGTTTCTGTTCACCTGCTATCACATATCATTCTGGCTAACCTGGAGCTAGACTGATTGAGACTGACTGGAGTAAATAATCAATTGCCTGTCTATCCATACATCTGTATATATTAAAAATCTTACATCAACGTGCAATTCCTGTCAACTTTTCCCTTAATAAGTTCCTACGTCTGCATTTATAATAGAAACTGCCCATGTCAACTTGTTCTGTGGGAATTACACCCTCCAGCCAATGGAGGTGCTGTAGGAGCACCACTGGAAGAAAAGTGATAGATGGTGAGGAGTTATCAATGGAGAGAGAGAAAGTTTGAATGGACAAAGACACAACAGAGATCAAGTGAGAAAATGAGATAAAGGGAGATGGTGCAAAGAGAGGGGATGTCAAGCCGCAGAAAGACAGATAGATGGAGAAAGCAAGAGTAATGGATTGTTAGAAGTCAAACATTGAGTGAGATCAGGTGAAAGAAACAAGGCAGAGAAAGATCGGGGGGGCGCAGAGATCAGGGAGACGAATTTTAACAGTACAGGGAGACTGAGAAGAGTGATCAGGTGTGAGAGAAATTGGGGAAGAGAGGGATAACACAAAAAAGACGCAATGATCAGTGGAAGAAGATTGACGGTGAGCAATGCCATTTGAAATCTACTAGCTTTTTTAAAAAAAAGTAAAATAAACTTAAACAGCTAGTCAATAAGAAACCAAAAAAAATTCTGGAGCACAAAATTAGATGGCTTTGACTGAGTTCAGCTTTGAACCGAGGACTTAAGTGGTCTTGTAGCAGTAACATTAAGGTTGATGGTGTAGGTTAGGCATTTTGATGGATTATGATTGTTTGTAAAGCCTTTGTGAAAATACAGGTGTTAACACTGATTGGAAACATCAGTGAATGATTCAGTAGATATTACCTAACTAGTGGGAAAAACTGTGGCAGATGGATTTCAACGCAGGTAAATGTGAGGTCATCCATTTTGGACCAAAAAAGGATAGATGCGAGTATTTTTGAAATAGTGAAAAGCTAGGAACAGCGAAGGGCCAAAGTGATTTAAGGGTCCATTTACACAGATCACTAAAATTGGTCAGGTACAAAAAAAATCAAAAAGGCTAATGGAATGTTAGCCTTTATATCTAGAGGGCTAGAATATAAAGGGGAGGAAGTTTTGCTGCAGCTGTACAAAACCTTGGTTAGACCACATCAGGAGTACTGGGTACAGCTATGGGCACCACACCTTAGAAAGGATATAATGGCCTTGGAAGGAATACAATGTAGATTCACCAGAATGTTACCAGGGCTCCAAGGGTTAAATTAGGAGGAGAGACTACATAAGCTAGGCTTGTATTCCTTGGAAATATAGAAGGTTAAGGGGTGATTTGATTGTGGTTTTTAGGATTTTGAAAGGAATTGAAAGGGCAGATAGAGAGAAACTTTTTTTCTGCTGGTGGGGGAGTGTAGGACAAGGATTTTAAAATCAGAGCCAGCCCATTCAGGAGAGAAGTTAGGAAACATTTTTTCAAACAAAGGGTGGTAGCAGTGTGGAACACTCTCCCACAAAAAGCAGTAGATTTTAGCTCAATTCATAATTTTAAATCTGAGATCGATAGATTTTTGCTCGCCAAGGGTATTAAGGGATATGGAGCCAAGGTGGTTGAATGGAGTTATGATACAGATCCGCCATGATATCATTGAATGACGGAACAGGATCGAAGGGCTGAGTAGCCTACTCCTGTTTCTAAGTTCCTAACATTTATTTATATCAACATTAAAATCCAACAACCAGTCCTTCCTTCATCTGCTTATTTTTTCCAGATCTCTTTCAATACTGTCTATCTCTCTTTTAGTCAATACTTGGCCATTTAGCTTAATGTTAATCAGAAAATGTTATTTCATATCATTTAGAGATAGTATGAACAGCAGGGAAACCAGGACAGATCTCTGCTGAACTCCATTGGTCACTGGATCTCAAATCCCCATTTAACACCACCATCTACTTTCTATTGCTAAGCCTAACGATTCAATTAGCTAATTTGCTATTAAGTAAATGAACCATAATCTTCTTTATAAACTTAGTTTGCGCAACTTTGTCAAATGACTTCTGAAAATCCAAGTAGATTATATATGTCCTGATCAGCTGAATTTAGTTACCACCTCAAAACATTATTGTAGATTTGCGAAGCATAACTGGCACTTCTCAATCCATGCTCAATACCCCTTATATACTTTGAGCTCTTTAATTGAATGTTAATAGTATCCTATAAAATGCTCTTAAACATGTTTCCTACCACTGATGTTTTTGACAAAATGAAACATCTCCCATGAAGTTTAGATTTCCTGTTGTTGCCCCAGTATTATCCACTGATATTCCAGAATCACCCATCACAGTCCTATTATGATAACAATGGATGAATCTTAGTAAGACCATCCACTGATAGTTTCTAGTCCAACTTTGCCTATAGGGGTGGAGGTGACCCAATATGTCATTATGCCATTGTGCTGGGTTTGGTAGATGGCCCCGCAGTTACAGTTGCTATCGGAATGGATGCAATAGCAGCAGGGTCTGTATACTGTTTGTATATTGCTAGCCATTTGAATGGGATGGCTGGGAGTTACGGATGTGGCACTGTCCTGAGAGATATCTCCATCACCTATGCCAGCTACTTGCATTCCTCTACTGCTTGGCACTCCCTGAGCACAGATAGAAAAACAATCCACGTCTGGTGGTTTTTTAATGCTCTACTGCATTTGTCATCTTTGTCTACTTGTCCAGTGAACTTCGTTAGTGCTGATTTGTGAGGAGCTTGGGATATCCTTATAAGCATATCTCTATATGTAGTTTCTTGGAGAAGGAGGAGGATCAGAGGAGGCATGCTAGATAGGTGAATTTGCATCTTAAATGTTCTATTAGGACCCAACCTAATGTTGCCACCCATGTGTACAGGGATAGTCTGTCATTTATGGACATTAAGATTCCCAACGACGATCATAACAGAACACTCCTGTAGCCAGACTTGGAATCACTTCCAGGACATGGCTGGCTTTATCTGTAGCTGTGAAGGTTACAGCTGCATTGAATTTTTCAAGGAACTGTTGGGGTTTATGTCACATCTCACAATCTTCAATGCATGTTTCCAAGTACATCAAGAGCCATGATTACAATCTGATTTCTCTGCCTTTAATATGCCACATATCAAAAGAACCATCTGGTATCAGTCAACCAAATTTTTATTAATCCTCAGTGTATGGTGCAAATGTGTTCAATGTGTTTTATCCTAATGTTTCCCCTTAGTTAAAGTGTATGTTTGAGCCTTCTAGTTTCTAACCATATGCTCATTCTAAGTGTCACCCAGCGGGAGGAGAAAATCAGATGCATGAATGCTGAGTGTCAATCTTTGCCTAGAAGGGTGGAGGTGACCCAATATGTCATTATGCCATTGTGCTGGGTGGGTAGATGACCCCACAGCTACAGGTGCTATCGGAATGGATGCAAAAGCAGCAGGGTCTGTATGCTGTTTGTATATTGCTAGTTATTTGAATGGGATGGCTGGGAGTTACGGATGTGACACTGTCCTGAGAGATATCTCCATCACCTATGCCAGCTACTTGCATTCCTCTACTGCTTGGCATTCCCTCAGCACAGATAGAGATTTGTGTGAGAAAAGACCACTGGACAGCAATGAGATTATTGAAGCCTTGCATTTTGGCTGTCTTAATCTGATATCTCAACGTGGTCAAGACAGACTGCTGTAGATTCGAGCCCAAGGTCTGTTAAGTCGCATTGATAAGATTTGTGATGGTAGCTATGCCTGAGCTTACAAACCAAGGAGCTTTCTGCTGCAGAGGACCATAGTGTCATTCCAGGGTGGTCTGCAGCGGAGTCAGGCGGCACTGTATGGGGAATGTGGGTTGTTTACACTTACGTAGATTTCTCAGAACTGTACAGCTGCTTGATACACCCTTAAATTACTCCATGAAGTGCTGATATTGATCTACCAAACTGCATTTGTGTGCAGGCCCTGAACTTGCATCGTGTGCTCCCTCCTGAAACTTGCTAACTGATTCTCCTGCAATGGATGAATCTATGCTGGTGCTTGCACTGTAGGAGGGGGTGAAGCAAATGCTATGAGGTTCTGTTTATGGCTGTACTTAGGCTCTGCAACGCTTTCCCCTTGGAACATAGCTTCACATGGTAAGGTATTGAAGTGTGTTACACCGAAATGCTGCACTGTTTGCCTGTGTTTGAGGGAATGATTGAATAGGTGAATACATAAGGAGATAAGCAATGAAAAGCAAAAAAACAACTCCTATTTCCTCCACACTCAGAATCTCTATGGCCCTCTCATAAGGAATTAAGGGTTGTAGCTGTGTTGACCCCTCCAGAATGGATATGTTGCATCTTATTATGTTCAGCCTTTTCTTGCAAGCAAATAAAAAAGAGGCATGTTACAAAGAGGAATGTGAGATAAGATATTGCCAGTGAATTGTCCAAGGCACCAGCAACCTTCTGTGAGTGTGTGAATTTGCAGCATTCAGGTTCCTTATGCTGATAATGCACCTAGTGCTTGTTGCTTGCTGTATTTAATGGGCCACACAGTCAATACAGAGCCCAGGAACAACATGAGCATCCCTTTGCAAAGTGCAGTGCACTCTCCTTCTGTGTTGGTGCGCCATTTGTGGAGTGAAGTGCAGTTAACATGCATTGTAAGTCAACATGTTAGAGCACTTACCTTGGCAACCTTGCGTACCCCAGGAAATTTCTTCCTCACCTGCTGTCAGGTTCTGGTCACAGATGAGACAACATTCATTTGCTCTGTTATCTCCCCCTGCATTGCTGTGGCCCTGGTCTTTATAAGGTGGACAGCACCTCCAAAAAGAGCCCACCCTTCTCTGTAACACCAGCTATAGCAGGACCTTCAAAAACAGTGTCACTGAATGGGGCAGTTTTTGCCTCTTGTTTGCTTCAATTTTTCTCCCTCAGTTGCAGCATTGTTTTAAGGGCAACCAACAGTTGTTTAAGAGCTGCTGGTACCAGATAATCCGACCACTGACTCCGTGACTCCCAGGCCATCATGCGCTGAGCGCAGAGTGCTGAATCTTTATTATAATGAGCTGACCTCACATTATAGTGCAAGGTTAGCAGGAAGCATCCCAGGAGCAACAAACCCTGACCACCTGACCCATGGTTTACTTCCTGGAATATAAGTGAAGGCATGCTGAATATATCTATAATTTAAGTTACAAGCTCATGTTTCACTGTGCTTTCAGTGTAATTCCTTGATTTTCATATGTCATTGACTTATATTTGAGGCTGTATTTGAGTTGTCAGCATTTTGGAGTTTGTGTCAGCTTTTGCTAGTTTTATAGTTTGGCATGTATGGTATTGGGAGGCACTGCATAGTGTGGTTATGCCAGTGAAAATTCTGGCCATTTATTAGCCTTCCTAGTCTGGGAATACTGATGCCAGTTTAGCACCTTCAGTGCAGCCCTGGTATAAAGCAAATATATGTGCAGTAAAATTAGCGATTACATATATTCTTGATAAAAGAGAAGTTTTGACTGTAGATCATTGCAGAAAGATCAACATTTTCATTACTCTTTGATAAAAACGGGAGTCTGTCATCTTGGGACTTCTTATCATTTAGACACTCCTTAATAAAGAACATTTCTTGCCATCAAAGCATCTTTTAAATGCTTATGTGGTAGCTTGTCCCCCATTTTTTGTATAGTTGTGTATCAAATTCAATTCAGTATAAACACAAATTTCTGTCTTTTGTTCCCACTGATTAATACATTTTCATTTTTGAAAGGAGTACTGAAGTTTTAAATGAACTACGCAAGAACCAGCAACATGGGCATTAATAAGATGCAAAAGTCTGAAAGCATTAACCCTAATTGTTTCAATTCATCATATGTATGTTTATGAAATTATGCCGATTTAAATGATATTGTAGTAAAAGATTGTTGCACTGGTTACTTGTTTCAGAAAATCGAAATATTTGTGACGAGTACTGTTTAAGTATTGTTTGTCTCCAATGTAGAGTTAGAAATTGCAATATAATGCTCTGCATTAACTTAAACACTGTTACTTTTAAAAAAAAGGTAATGGTCGCTGTCTTTTTTTCCCCCTCCTTCAGGATAATTTACGACAAAAAGATGACCGGATTGAGGAATTAGAGGAGGCTTTACGGGAGAGTGTGCAGATTACAGCAGAACGTGAGATGGTACTAGCACAAGAAGAAGCTGCCAGGAACGATTCTGAGAAACAGGTCTGTAGTATGTGCTACCACCACTGAGTGCACAATTTTCCCTTTTATTCATTAATATCAGTGCGTCTCTATCATCCAAATCAACTTTGAGTATTGAATGTGTTCTGTGTTTAGGCCAGTTAATTTTATCTCGACAGAGTTACCACAGACACAAGCCCTGTTGTACCATACGGAGAATCCCGAGAAATCTTGGTGGGATGCAGTGGGGGCAGAGACCTGACATAATTGGTCTCTGCCCTTTTTCCTCTGTCCTGTGCTTTGGAACGCTGATTCCCCAGGCACAGGCTGGAAGAAAATCTACTCTGGTATGTTGTCCAGGAAGACATGAGAGGTAGAAAATTAAATTAATGAGGGAAAAATATGCACAGCTTTATTATTGGGGCTCAGTATTTTTCTTAAAGTATTCTTTTGGATCAGACCTTAGAGTAATTTTTGATAAAAGTTCAGTTTATAATCCAAGGAACCTTTGTGTTGCTGTTTGCTTCATTTGTCCTAGTAACTCAAGAGTGTATAATCAGTTCATTTTATATCAGTTTCCTATAGCACGCTTTCTCTACTGAAGATAATTGGTTCATATGGATAAACTTTGCATTGTATTTGGATAATTCTGAAGTCTATACTACTGGCTGTATCTTGATATTGTGTGAATTAAAAATTGAAAGTTATGTTAAGTGAAGGAGAAGTTCAACACAGGAGTCTGCAATGCAACTTAATTGAAAATATGTGCAAACTTTATTCCGAAGAACTTTGGATTTAACCATTTGAAGACTGCAGTAACATTTCTGCATCTGAATCGTAAACAAACCAAATTCTGAAGTTAATTGACTCAGAGGACACTAGTTCTGCAAATTTCAGTATGCTTATTATTTATGGGATGTTTGTTATGATGAACACTATAAAGTAGAATTGTTTTTTGTGGTGCAAGAAGTTGTTTTAGTATTCAAAGAGTTAAAGCCATGTGAAACCTGTTTAAAGGTTATGACAGGAAGCTTCCTGTCTAAGCCTAACAAGCCTTGGGGGGAATTGTGATAGGGGAAAGAAGGGTATCACACTATTGTCTCCACATGAGAGGCAGGAGACTTATAGCTAATAAAATAGCATTAGTGAATAGCATAGTTGTTTTGTTGATTATATAGTGCATTGTACCGTTGATTATATAGTGAATACTATGGTTCGTTTGAGGGTTGTATTGTGAATAGCTGTTGTGGTCAATTATCATTTTAAAAAAAATTCTCCACTCTTTCCTTGAAGGCAGGAACTGATGCAGAGGTTCCATTGCACTGGTTTTGGCAGTCAAAACAATTCTGGTCACTATTCATGTTTATGTTAAGCATTGTGTGTTGGATGTCATGCTTCTCTGGAGAGGATTTTGTGATGGGTATCATGGCTTTATAGAGGGCTGTGTGGCCATACTGCAGTTGTGTAGAGGGTTGTGTGGTAAAGGGTTGTCTGCAACCTTTGACACGGTTGACCACACCATCCTTCTCCAACGTCTCTCCTCCGTCGTCCAGCTGGGTGGGACTGCGCGCGCCTGGTTCCATTTTTATTTTTCCAGTCGTAGCCAGAGAATCTCCTGCAATGGCTTCTCTTCCCCCTCCCGCACCTTTACCTCTGGATCCCCCAAGGATCTATCCTTGGCCCCCTCCTATTTCTCATCTACATGCTGCCCCTCGGCTACATCATCCGAAAACACGTCAGATTCCACAAGTACGCTGACGACAACCAGCTCGACCTCACAATCACCTTCCTCGACCCCTCCGCTGTCTCTCATCTGTCACACTACTTGTCTGACATCTAGTACTGGATGAGCAAAAATTTCCTCCAACTAAATATTGGGAAAACCAAAGCCATTGCCTTTGGTCTCCGCCAAAAAACTCCATTCCCTAGCCACCGACTCCGTCCCTCACGCTGCCACCGTCGGATGGTGAACGAGACCGTTCACAACCCTGGCATCCTATTTGACCCTGAGATGAGCTTCCGACCACATATCCGTCCATCACCAAGACCATCTACTTCCACCTCCATAGCATCGCCTGTCTCCGCCCCCAGCTTATCTGCTGCTGAAACCCTCATCCATGCCTTCGTTATCTCTAGACTGGACTATTCAAATGGTCTCCTGGCTGGCCTCCCATCTTCCACCCTCCATAAACGTGAGCTCATCCAAAACTCTGCTGCCCATATCCTAATTTGCACCAAGTTCCGTTCTCCCATCACCCCTGTGTTTGCTGGCCTACATTGGCTCCCAGTCCGGGAACGCCTCGATTTTAAAAATCTCATCCTTGTTTTCAAATCCCTCCATGGCCTCGCCCCTCCCAATCTCTGTAACCTCCTCCAGCCCTACAACCCTCCAAGATCTCCGCGCTCCTCCATTTCTTGCTTCTTGCATATCCCCGATTTTAATCGCTCCACCATTGGCGGCCGTGCCTTCCGCTGCCGAGGCCCTGAGCTCTGGAATTCCCTCCCTAAACGTCTCTGCCTCTCTCCCTCTCTCTCTTTTGACCAAGCTTTTGGTTACCTGTCCGAATACCTCCTCATGTGCCTCGGTGTCTATTTTTTTTTATTCATTCATGGGATGTGGGCGTTGCTGGCAAGGCCAGCATTTATTGCCCATCCCTAATTGCCCTTGAGAAGGTGGTGGTGAGCCGCCGCCTTGAACTGCTGCAGTCCATATGGTGAAGGTTCTCCCGCAGTGCTGTTAGCAAGGGAGTTCCAGGATTTTGACCCAGTGACGATGAAAGAACGGCAACATATTTCCAAGTCAGGATAGTGTGTGACTTGGAGGGGAACATGTAGATGGTGGTGTTCCTATGCGCTTGCTGCCCTTGTCCTTCTAGGTGGTAGAGGTCGCGGGTTTGGGAGGCACTGTCGAAGAACCCTTGCCGAGTTGCTGCAGTGCATCTTGTAGATGGTACACACTGCAGCCACGATGCGCTGGTGGTGGAGGGAGTGAACGTTTAGGGTCGTGGATGGGGTGCCAATCAAGCGTGCTGCTTTGTCCTGGATGGCGTTGAGCTTCTTGAGTGTTGTTGGAACTGCACTCATCCCGGCAAGTGGAGAGTATTCCATCACACTCCTTGACTTCTAACCTTGTAGATGGTGGAAAGGCTTTGGGGAGTCAGGAGGTGAGTCACTCACCACAGAATACCCAGCCTCTGACCTGCTCTTGTAGCCACAGTACTTGTGGCTGGTCCAGTTAAGTTTCTGGTCAATGGTGACCCCCAGGATGTTGGTGAGGGGTTCAGCGATGGTAATGTCAAGGGGAGGTGGTTAGACTCTCTTGTTGGAGATGGTCATTGCCTGGCACTTGTCTGGCGAGAATGTTACTTGCCACTTTTCAGCCCAAGCCTGGACATTGTCCAGGTCTTCCTGTATGTGGGCACGGACTGCTTCATTATCTGAGGGGTTGCGAATGGAACTGAACACTGTGCAATCATCAGCGAACATCCCCGTTTCTGATCTTAAGATGGAGGGAAGGTCATTGATGAAGCAGCTGGAAATGGTTGGGCCTAAGACACTGCCCTGAGGAACCCCTGCAGCGATGTCTTGGGGCTGTTTGATAACACTCCTGAGAAGTGCCTTGGGACGTTTTACTACATTAAAGGCGCTATATAAATGCAAGTTGTTTTCGGTGTGATGAGATTCAAGTTATTTGGGTTTTGTGGTTGTAACGAAGAGTGTATGCTGGATTTCATGCTGTGCATAGGGTTGTGTTGTGGGTTTTATATTTATATGGAAGGGTGTATCCTGGGTTCCATGCTATGTAGAATTGTGTTGTGGGTTTTGTGTTTGTGATTAGGGTTGTTTGCTGGGTTTCATGCCATATAAGAGTTGTGTAGCAGCTTGTTCAATGGACATTGCGATTGTGTGCTAATTCGTAGCACAAATAATATGGTCCAGTTGCTTCTTCAAGCAAGCAGCTGAGCCATACAGACCAGTAAAAGTTCTAGGTTCAAGGTCTGATCTGTGCTGAGTTAGCTGATCTCAATTAGGCTGTGATTGACCTCAGCATTGTTGGGTTAGGAAGGACAATTAAATTAGGATTCGAGCAGTCCCTGCTGGGAATTGGCATGTGTTCTGAGGATGAAATTGGGCTCAGCTGTAAATGTAGGAACACACATGAAGAATGGCCACTTGGGGGAGGTTCCGGAGGACTTCCAGCACCCATGCAACTGTGCCCCAACAAGCATTTAACACTTTTGGGGGGGGGAATTGGTCGATGAAGGAGGGAGATGGGGCAAAACAAATAATATTGTTATTTCTTAGGACATTGTATAGCAGCAAATCAAATAAATGGTTCAGATGAAACACGAGAGCAAAGTTTAAATGGTTTATTCATCAGCTGTACCCCAGATTTTAGAATGCTACCTATAATTCATTGACAGACCAAGTAGAAACTCAAATTGTCAAGCACTAAACTACATGCATGTGCTACACTCCAATGTGTACTATTTTTACAAAATCACCCAGCCATGCAAAATGAATGTTCATTTTTATGTTTATCTTTACCGATAGGAATTTTTCTATTCTCCTGTTGTGCACATTATATGGAGATCAATGCATTTGTGGTACTTTTTCCAACTTTGATGTTATGTGCTACATGTTGTTGGGGCTCACTGGACATCAGGGATCATGATGTAGGATGTCTAAGATATCTGGGGTTGTGTCATCTTAAAAATCCACCATCTCTACATGATAGCTAGATGCAATAACTTAGAATTTTCACCGCACTCCATCCAATTTGGGGCAGTATTCGGACATGCAGCGGTACTGGGGTCGGGGATCCATAACGCCAGATCTGAACGCACTTTTGTGCCTATCCAATTTTCTGCAGTGATTTCCAGCAGGCCATGGGATTAACTTAGTGATGTCATGCATCCCACTTTCCATCAATTCCATCTCACTTGCAATGATTGTTTTATATCCATATCAATAGTAAACATCCAGGATTGCTATATGCTATTCTGAAGGTGGAAGTAAGTTCAAGGGAACAAGCTTATACAATTTGCAGGTTATTGTGTCTTTTTTTGTTGCTTTTTTTTTTGCTGATGTCACCTACTTTGCCATTTGTCTTTCTACCATTTGTTATGGGCCTGACATTCCCCCTTCCTCCCATTTCAGATAGAGCATGGTGGGTTTTCCCCTTGGGCATTCGCCTCCATTTTTGCTTTTTTTTTTCGCTTATGGGATGTGGGCGTTGCTGGCGAGGCCAGCATTTATTGCCCATCCCTAATTGAGAAGGTGGTGGTGAGCCGCCTTCTTGAACCGCTGCAGTCTGTGTGGTGAAAGTTCTCCCACAGTGCTGTTAGGAAGGGAGTTCCAGGATTTTGACCCAGCGACGATGAAGGAATGGCGATATATTTCCATGATGTGGAGATGCCGGTGATGGACTGGGGTTGACAATTGTAAACAATTTTACAACACCAAGTTATAGTCCAGCAATTTTATTTTAAATTCACAAGCTTTCGGAGGCTACCTCCTTCCTCAGGTGAACGATGCGGAAATGAAGTCCTCGAAATGAAGTCGCATTTATAATTCACAGAACAATGCTGGTGATAACAGACAGTTTTTTCAACTGCCCGTTGCCAAGGCAATCAGTGTGCAGACAGACAGGTGTTACCTGCCAGGTCTCAGAATATACAAATCACCAAAAAAAACAACAAACAAAAAAAAACAGAGATAGAGAGGTAGAAACATAGAAAAGACAGCAACTGACCCGTTATATTAAAAACAGATAACATTTGTTCGCTGGTGAGGTAACGTGTAGCGTGACATGAACCCAAGATCCCGGTTGAGGCCGTCCTCATGGGTGCGGAACTTGGCTATCAATTTCTGCTCGACGATTTTGCGTTGTCGTGTGTCTCGAAGGCCGCCTTGGAGTACGCTTACCCGAAGGTCGGTGGCTGAATGTCCTTGACTGCTGAAGTGTTCCCCGACTGGGAGGGAACCCTCCTGTTTGGCGATTGTTGCGCGGTGTCCGTTCATCCGTTGTCGCAGTGTCTGCATGGTCTCGCCAATGTACCATGCTCCGGGGCATCCTTTCCTGCAACGTATGAGGTAGACAACGTTGGCCGAGTCACAGGAGTATGAACCATGCACCTGGTGGGTGGTGTCCTCTCGTGTGATGGTGGTATCTGTGTCGATGATCTGGCATGTCTTGCAGAGGTTACCGCGGCAGGGTTGTGTGGTGTCGTGGACGCTGTTCTCTTGAAAGCTGGGTAATTTGCTGCGAACGATGGTCTGTTTGAGGTTGGGTGGCTGTTTAAAGTCTCTGCAAGACATGCCAGATCATCGACACAGATACCACCATCACACGAGAGGACACCACCCACCAGGTGCATGGTTCATACTCCTGTGACTCGGCCAACGTTGTCTACCTCATACGTTGCAGGAAAGGATGCCCCGGAGCATGGTACATTGGCGAGACCATGCAGACACTGCGACAACGGATGAACGGACACCGCGCAACAATCGCCAAACAGGAGGGTTCCCTCCCAGTCGGGGAACACTTCAGCAGTCAAGGACATTCAGCCACCGACCTTCGGGTAAGCGTACTCCAAGGCGGCCTTCGAGACACACGACAACGCAAAATCGTCGAGCAGAAATTGATAGCCAAGTTCCGCACCCATGAGGACGGCCTCAACCGGGATCTTGGGTTCATGTCACGCTACACGTTACCCCACCAGCGAACAAATGTTATCTGTTTTTAATATAACGGGTCAGTTGCTGTCTTTTCTATGTTTCTACCTCTCTATCTCTGTTTTTTTTTGTTTGTTGTTTTTTTTGGTGATTTGTATATTCTGAGACCTGGCAGGTAACACCTGTCTGTCTGCACACTGATTGCCTTGGCAACGGGCAGTTGAAAAAACTGTCTGTTATCACCAGCATTGTTCTGTGAATTATAAATGCGACTTCATTTCGAGGACTTCATTTCCGCATCGTTCACCTGAGGAAGGAGGTAGCCTCCGAAAGCTTGTGAATTTAAAATAAAATTGCTGGACTATAACTTGGTGTTGTAAAATTGTTTACAATATATTTCCAAGTCGGGATGGTGTGTGACTTGGAGGGGAACGTGCAGGTGGTGGTGTTCCCATATGCCTGTTGCTCTTGTCCTTCTAGGTGGTAGAGGTTATGAGTTTGGGAGGTGCTGTCGAAGAAGCCATGGCGAGTTACTGCAGTGCATCCTGTGGATGGTACACACTACAGCCACAGTGCGCCGGTGGTGAAGGGAGTGAATGTTTAGTATGGTGGATGGGGTGCCAATCGAGCGGGCTGCTTTGTCCTGGATGGTGTCGAGCTTCTTGAGTGTTGTTGGAGCTGCACTCATCCAGGCAAGTGGAGAGTATTCCATCACACTCCTGACTTGTGCCTTGTAGATGGTGGAAAGGCATTGGGGAGTCAGGAGGTGAGTCACTGGCCACAGAATACCCAGCCTCTGACCTGCTCTTGTAGCCACAGTATTTATATGGCTGGTCCAATTAAGTTTCTGGTCAATGGTGACCCCCAGGATGTTGATGGTGGGGGATTTGGCGATGGTAATGCCGTTGAATGTCAAGGAGAGGTGGTTAGACTCTCTCTTGTTGGAGATGGTCATTGCCTGGCACTTGTCTGGCGCGAATATTACTTGCCACTTATGAACCCAAGCCTGGATGTTGTCCAGGTCTTGCTGCATGCGGGCTCGGACTGCTTCATTATTTGAGGGTTTGCGAATGGAACTGAACACTGTGCAATCATCAGCAAACATCCCCATTTCTGACCATATGATGGAGAGAAGGTCATTGATGAAGCAGCTGAAGATGGTTGGGCCTAGGACACTGCCCTGAGGAACTCATACAGCAATGTCCTGGGGCTGAGATGATTGGCCTCCAACAACGACTACCATCTTCCTTTGTGCCAGGTATGATTCCAGCCACTTTGCTGATGATTGAAAGTGGACTGATGGGGCGGTAATTGGCCGGATTGGATTTGTCCTGATTTTTGTGGACAGGACATATCTGGGCAATTTTCCACATTGTCGGGTGGATGCCAGTGTTGTAGCTGTACTGAAACAGCTTGGCTATAGGCGCAGCTAGTTCTGGAGCACAAGCCTTCAGCACTGCAGCCGGGATGTTGTCGGGGCCCATAGCCTTTGCTGTATCAGTGCACTCAGCCGTTTCTTGATATTATGTGGAGTGAATCGAATTGGCTGAAGACGACTGGCTTCTGTGATGGTGGGGATATCGGGAGGAGGCCGAGATGGATCATCTACTCGGCACTTCTGGCTGAAGATGGTTGCAAATGCTTCAGCCTTGTCTTTTGCACTCATGTGCTGGACTCCGCCATCATTGAGGATGGGGATGTTTACAGAGCCTCCTCCTCCCGTTAGTGTTTAATTGTTCACCACCATTCACGACTGGATGTGGCAGGACTGCAGAGCTTTGATCTGATCCGTTGGTTGTGGAATCGCTTAGCTCTGTCTATCGCATGTTGCTTCCGCTGTTTAGCTTCTTGAAAGAAGAGGAGAAGCAACAAACGGAGACAGTCTGGTGAGGCTGCGGTGCTTGTGCAGTTGCATGTGCCCTTTCAGTCACAGGTGGAGGTATTGGAAAAGCCTGGCTGGAGGGCCCATTTGTGTTGCCTTCCTGAGAGAGGGCA
The DNA here is from genome assembly GCF_035084215.1 of Heptranchias perlo. Lineage (NCBI taxonomy): Eukaryota > Metazoa > Chordata > Chondrichthyes > Hexanchiformes > Hexanchidae > Heptranchias > Heptranchias perlo. Next base: position 37,142,863 of record NC_090342.1, on the reverse strand, counting down.
ATATTATGTGGGTCTAATGCTGCCATGCCACCTGTACTGATCCAACAAAATCAGTGACGCCCCATGAGATACTTTGTAATCCATCTCCAATTGCTTAGAGATTGAAGAGACGGCCCCTTTCCAATCTGGAACCCAAGGCCTTTGTGGCAACATTCTGAGCATTCATTGAGGAAACATAGAAAATAGGAGCAGGAGTAGGCCATTCGGCCCTTCGAGCCTGCTCCACCATTCAATATGATCATGGCTGATCCTCTGCCTCAATACCATATTCCCGCTGTCTCCCCATACCCCTTGATGCCTTTTGTGTCTAAAAATCTATCTAGCTCCTTCTGAAATATATTCAGTGACTTGGCCTCCACAGCCTTCTGTGGTAGAGAATTCCACAGGTTCACCACCCTCTGAGTGAAGAAATTTCTCCTCATCTCAGTCCTAAATGTCCTATCCCACATCCTGAGACTATAACCCCTCGTTCTGGACCCCCCAGCCAGGGGAAACATCCTCCCTGCATCCAGTCTGTCTAGCCCTGTCAGAATTTTATATGTTTCAATGAGATCCCCTCTCATTTTTCTAAACTCGAGTGAATGTAGGCCAAGTCGACCCAACCTCTCCTCATACGACAGTCCTGCCATCCCAGGAATCCGTCTGGTGAACCTTTGCTGCACTCCATCTATGGCAAGTATATCCTTTCTTAGGTAAGGAGACCAAAACTGCACACAATACTCCAGGTGTGGTCTCACCAAGGCCCTGTATAACTGCAGTAAGACATCCTTGCTCCTGTACTCAAATCCTCTTGCACTGAAGGCCAACATACAATTTGCCTTCCTAACTGCTTGCTGTACCTGCATGTTTGCTTTCAGTGACTGGTATACAAGGACACACAGGTCCCTTTGTACATCAACATTTCCCAATCTATCATCATTTAAATAATACTCTGCCTTTCTGTTTTTCCTTCCGAAGTGGATAACTTCACATTTATCCACATTATACTGCATTTGCCATGTATTTTCCCACTCACTCAACTTGTCTAAATCTCCCTGAAGCACAGACTGCTCTTAAAGTCTTTGTTGTGAGGGCCTCTGTCTTGGTGGCCTCTGCTGCCACGTGCTCGAGGGTGGACTGCAGAGCTGAAAAACCATCCACCTGGATCCTGGCTTGTGGGTGTCCAGACAATCGACAATTGACCATCTGCCTGCACATATGGTTGATGGTCTGTAAGCAACTTTATTTTAAAAGCAGACCCTATGAGATCTGTAACTCTAGACAGTTCAACCGATGGGGTGATGTCTCTTCACCTTCCAGTCAGCAACATAAGAGCATAAGAAATAGGAGCAGGAATCGGCCTTATGGCCCTTTTAGCCTGCTTCGCCATTTAATAAGGTTGTGGCTGATCTTCAACCTCAGCCCGATCCCCATATCCCTTGATTCTCTTAGAGTCCAAAAATCGATCGATCTCAGTGTTGATGCTCAGTCGTTGACTATATTCAACAGCCCTCTGGGGCAGAGAATTCCAAAGATTCACCACCCTCTGAGTGAAGAAATTCCTCCTCATCTCAGTCCTAAATCGCCTACCCCATATCCTGAGACTGTGCACCCTAGTTCTAGGCTCTCCAGCCAGGGGAAACAGCCTCTACCCTGTCAAGCCCTCTAAGAATTCTGTACATTTCAGTGAGATCACCTCTCATTCTTCTAAACTCCAGATTCTACTCAATCAGGCCGATTCTACTCAATCTTTCCTCACAGGACAACCCCCTCATCCCAGGAATTAATCTAATGAACCTTCATTGCACCACCTCTAAGTCAAGTATATCCTCCTTTAGGTAAGGAGACCAAAACTGTACTCAGTACTCCAGGTGCGGTCTCACCAGACCCTGTACAATTGTAGCAAGATTTCCTTACTCTTGTCCTCCAACCCCTTTGCAATAAAGGCCAACATACCATTTGCCTTCCTAATTGTTTGCTGTACCTGCAAGTTAACTTTCTGTGCTTCGAGGACAAGGACACCCATATCTCTCTGAACACCAACATCTAATTTGTTTCACACCATTTAAAAGATATTCTGTTTTTCTATTCTTCCTACCAAAGTGAATAACCTCACATTTCCCCACATTATACTCCATCTGCCACCTTCTTGCCTACTCACTTAACCTGTCTATATCCCTTTGCAGTCTTTGTGTCCTCCTCACAGCTTACTGTCCCATCTAGCTTTGTATCGTCAGCAAATTTGAAAACATTACACTTGGTCGCTTCATCTAAGTCATTAATATTGATTGTAAATGGCCGAGGCCCAAGCACTGATCTTTGCGGCACCCCACTAGTTACAGCCTGCCAACCTGAAAATGACTCATTTATTCCTACTCTTTTTTGTTTCCGTTAACCAATCCTCAATCCACGCTAATATATTACCCCCAACCCCATGAGCCCTTACCTTGTGTATCATCCTTTTGTGTGGTACCTTATCGCATACCTTTTGAAAATCCAAATATACTATATCCACTGGTTCCCCTTTATGCACCGTGCTAGTTACATTCTCAAAAATCTCTAATAAATTTGTCAAACACGATTTCCCTTTCCCAAAACTGTGTTGACTCTGCCTAATCATTTCATGATTTTCCAAATGCGCTGGAACCATTTCCTTAATAATGGATTCCAGCATTTTTTCGACGACTGATATCAGGCTGACTGGCCTGTAGTTCCCTGTTTTCTCTCTCCCTCCTTTCTTGAATAGCGGTGTTAAATTTGCTACCTTCCAATCCGCTGGGACCGTTCTAGAATCCAGGGAGATTTGGAAGATCACAACCAATGCATCCACTATCTCTGCAGACACCTCTTTTAAAACCCGAGGATGTCGACCATCAGGTCCAGGGGATTTGTCAGCTTTTATTCCCCTTAATTTCATCAGTACTTTTTCTTTACTAATATTAATTACTTTAAGTTCCTCACCCTCATTAGACCCATAGTTCCCCACTATTTCTGGTATGCTTTTTGCGTATTCTACTGTGAAGACAAATACAAAATACTTGTTTAACGTCTCTGCCATTTCCTTATTCCCCATTATAATTTCTCCTCTCTCAGCTTCTAAGGGACCCACATTTATTTTCGCTACTCTTTCCCGTTTTACAAACTTGTAGAATCTCATACAATCTGTTTCTTTATTTCTTGCTAATTTACTCTCATATTCTATTTTCTCCCTCTATCAATTTTTTGGTCATCTTTTGCTGGTTTCTAAAACTCTCCTGATCCTCAGGCTTACTACTCTTCTTGACGACATTATAAGCCTCTTTTAATCTAATGCTATCTTTAACTTCTTTAGTTAGCCATGGATGGATCACTTATCCCCTGTAGTTTTTATTTCTCATTGGAACGTATGTTTGTTGAAAATTATTAAATATTTGCCATTGCTTATCTACTGTTGTACCTTTTAATCTAATTTCCCAATCTACCTTAGCCAACTCGCCCCTCATACCTTTGTAATTGGCTTTATTTAAGTTTAAGATTCTAGTTTCTGACTTCAGTACCTCACTCTCGAACTCAATGTGAAATTCTATCATATTATGATCACTCTTCCCCAGAGGATCCCTTAGTATCAGATTACTAATTAACCCTGTCTCATTACACAAGACAAGATCTAAAATGCCTGTTCCTTGGTTGGTTCCACAATGTATTGTTTTAGGAAACTGTCCCGAATGCATTCCATGCTTTGCTCCTCGTGTTCCTTCTGCTCATTTGTGTTCTGTATTTCACCCACTGCACTCTTTTCTGCCTCATTATTTAATTCCCCAAAAGAACTGATGAGGGCGGATGGAAAGTCCCCAAAGCTGTTCTTTCTCTGCTTCTTTGGGCGGGACAAAGGGAAGAGATGTTCGAGCGGGTTGCTGAGGTCAGAGTTTGCTTGTCACTTTGACCAGAAGGAGATATGAGAGTTGCATGTTACAGTTGCTGACAGGTAATGTGGGGTACAATAATTTGAGAAGGAAGAGAAGCAGAGATTCAGCATTAACCTGCAGCTGCCTGCCCTCCTCCTTCCCCATCTCCAACTCCCTCTATAGCTTCCTTCCCCAGGATCTGAAGAGTTTTCTGCTCGTAGAGGTTGAGAGGGTGGATGTTTGGGGGTCCACCACCTGTTGCAATATCTCTCTGCTGTACTGGGCAGTTTTATCCTTCAAAAAGAATGCAAAAGATGAGAATTATCTTTGATTCTGTGAGATGCAGTAAAATCAGGGTGGCAGCATGCAGACCATGCAGGGTGCATGCACCAAGCAATTACATATCATGTGAGACTTTTAGTTGGATGAAGGAACACTTCCAGGTGAAGACTGGAGATGTTAGGTGACCATGCAGCTTCCTGGGCATTGGGGGTAAACAATTCAAGCATTTTAACAGAATGTGGGGGGAAGGGTGTATCGTAAGTGGCAGACATGGTTTGTATAGAGCATTCTTGAAAAATGTAGCTTGCTCCTGTTGCCTTGGCAGACCTACCAAGGTCGTTAAACCATTTCCAGTACTGAGTTGCCATGCATGCAGTCTTAAGAGTTAGCACTGACTGCCCTGGTCACCTTCTGACACTGTTGCTGTGTTGCTCTCCTTGCAGGCCTGCTTTACTCTATGCCAAACAATGTCTCCTTCTCTGCCAGAATTCATGGAGAAACACTTGCACAGCTTCTTTTGTGACCCTGGGAGCTGCAGGCACTCTATCAGACCGTGCTAACCTCAGAGACATTCTTCAAGGAAACAACTTTTAGTTCTGTATCCAAACAATTTCTTGTGTTGTGGCCTCTTTATGCTGCTGCTGGTTTTTAAACCCCAAGGCAGAATACAAGTTGCTGCTTCCTCCCAAATGGCGAGCTCTCAATGACGACTGACCGTCCTCCCTCCCAACCTCACTGTTCCCTGCCTGAGCCCCCACTCTTTCCCAGCCCAAACCCTGGCCCACCACACACTCTGAATCCTTACTACAACACATTGTAGTCTCCAAGGATTGGACACAATGCATAGTTCACTTTCAGTGCCCAGCCTTTGTAGCAGCAGAGAAGTGGCAAATAACAATCAGTTTCTACAATAAGTTTCTCTGTTAATAGTGCAGTTTCACAGTTTTGCTTCTGTACCGACAAAGTTTCTCATGATCCTAATGCCACATTATGAGTCTTCAAGTTTGCTATTGCTGCTGAGTGCTGCTGCTTGCTTGATTTGGCTGGCTGGTTGCTTCTGCCCCTTCGCTATTCCACACTCTGTTGCTGGCTGTTTGAGGTCTATATTCCAACGCCTGTTCTGCTTTGTTTCATCTTCTCATCTGATGCTGTGTAAGGACTGTTAATATCACTGTTTGATTGGCAGCATTTTAAGAATGTTATAATGCCAAACAAGAGATACAATGACTCAAAACAGCTTGAAAAAATTGAAATACTGTTTCCAGTCGCCTTGGCCAATGTTGCTTGTGGCACTGTGGCATCGTATTAGGAATGTTATGATGTCAAACACCCTGCAAGGGATACAGTGATGAGGAACCTAGGATCAGGAGGAGGCCATTTAGCCCCTCGAGCCTGTTCCGCCATTTAGTGAGATCATGCCTGACTCCATATACCTGCCTTACCCCATATCCCTTAATACCTTTGGTTGACAAAAATCTATCAATCTCATATTTAAAATTAACAATTGAGCAAGCATCAACTGCCGTTTGTGGAAGGCAGATCCAAACTTCTACCACCCTTTGCATGTAGAAGTGTTTCCTAACTTCATTCCTGAAAGTCCTGGCTCTAATTTTTAATCTATGTCCTCTAATCCTCTAGTCCTAGACTCCCCAACCAGCGGAAATAGTTTCTCTCTATCTACCCTATCAGTTCCCCTTAATATCTTGAAATCTTCGATCAAATCACTCCTTAATCTTCTAAATTCTGGGGAATACAACCCTAGTTTGTGTAATCCCTCCTCGTAATTCAACCCTTGGAGTCCAGGTATAATTCCAGCATTTCTCGGCTGCACTCCCTCCAAGGCCAATATGTTCTTCCTTTTTTTTATTTGTTCATGGGATGTAGGCATCACTGGCAAGGCAAGCATTTATTGCCCATCCCTAATTGCCCTAGAGAATGTGGTGGTGAGCCGCCATCTTGAACCGCTGCAGTCCGTGTGGTGAAGGTTCTCCCACAGTGCTGTTAGGAAGGGAGTTCCAGGATTTCGACCCAGCGACGATGAAGGAACGGCGATATATTTCCAAGTCGGGATGGTGTGTGACTTGGAGGGGTGCATGCAGGTGGTGTTGTTCCCGTGTGCCTGCTGCCCTTGTCCTTCTAGGTGGTAGAGGTCGAGGGTTTGGGAGGTACTGTCAAAGAAGCCTTGGCGAGTTGCTGCAGTGCATCCTGTGGACGGTACACACTGCAGCCATGGTGCGCCGGTGGTGAAGGGAGTGCATGTTTAGGGTGGCGGATGGGGTGCCAATCAAGCGGGCTGCTTTGTGCTGGATGGTGTTGAGCTTCTTTGGTGTTGTTGGAGCTGCACTCATCCAGGCAAGTGGAGAGTATTCCATCACACTCGTGACTTGTGACTTGTTGATGGTGGAAAGGCTTTGGGGAGTCAGGAGGTGAGTCACTTACCACAGAATACCTAGACTCTGACCTGCTCTTGTGGTCACAATATTTATGTGGCTGGTCCAGTTACGTTTCTGGTCAATGGTGACCCCCAGGATGTTGATTGTGGGGGATTCGGTGATGGTAATGCCGTTGAATATCAAGGAGAGATGGTTAGACTCTCTCTTGTTGGAAAGGTCATTGCCTGGCACTTGTCTGGTGCGAATGTTACTTGCCACTTATGAGCCCAAACTTGGATGTTGTCCAGGTCTTGCTGCATGCGGGCACGGACTGCTTCATTATTTCAGGAGTTGTGAATGGAACTGAACACTGCAATCATTGGCGAACATCCTTATTTCTGACCTTATGATGGAGGGAAAGTCATTGATGAAGCAGCTGCAGATGGTTGGGTGTAGGACACTGCCCTGAGGAATTCCTGCAGCAATGTCCTGGGGCTGTGATGATTGGCCTCCAACAACCACTACCATCTTCCTTTGTGCTAGCTATGACTCCAGCCCTGGAGAGTTTTCCCCCTGATTCCCATTGACTTCAATTTTACTAGGGCTCCTTATTGCCACACTTGGTCACTCTCACCTCACCTCTGGAATTCAGCTCTTTTGTCCATGTTTGGACCGAGGCTGTAATGAGGTCTGGAGCCGAGTGGTCCTGGCAGAACCCAAACTGAGCATTGGTGAGCGGGTTATTGGTGAGTAAGTGCCGCTTGATAGCACTGTCGACGACACTTTCCTTCACTTTGTTGATGATTGAGAGTAGACTGATGGGGCAGTAATTGGCCAGATTGGATTTGTCCTGCTTTTTGTGGATAGGGCATACCTGGACAATTTTCATACTGGAACAGTTTGGCTAGAGGCATGGCTAGTTCTAGAGCACAAGTCTTCAGCACTACAGCCGGGATATTGTCGGGGCCCATAGCCTTTGTTGTATCCAGTGCGCTTAGTCATTTCTTGATATCACATGGAGTGAATCGAATTTGCTGAAGACTGGCTTCTGTGATAGTGGGGATATCAGGAGGAGGCCGAGATGAATCATCCACTCGGCACTTCTGGCTGAAAATGTTTGCAAATGCTTCAGCCTTGTCTTTTGCACTCACGTGCTGGACTCTGCATTCATTGAGGATGGGGATGTTCACAGAGCCTCCTCCTCCCGTTAGTTGTCTAATTGTCCACCAGCATTCACGACTGGATGTGGCAGGACTGCAGAGCTTTGATCTGATCAGTTGGTTGTGGAATCGCTTAGCTCTGTCTTCCGCTGTTTAGCATGCATGTAGTCCTGAGTTGTAGCTTCACCAGGTTGGCACCTCATTTTTAGGTACGCCTGGTGCTGCTCCTGGCATGCGCTTCTACACTCCTCGTTGAAGCAGGGTTGATCCCCTGGCTTGTTGGTAATGGTAGAGTGAGGACTATGCCGGGCCATGGGGTTACAGATTGTGCTGGAATACAAGGTGTAATGCTCAGAACTGAACACAGTACTTCAGGTGTGGTCTAACCAGGGCTTTGTATAGCTGTAGCATAACTCCTACCCTCTTGTATTCTAGTCTTCTAGATACAAATGCCAGTATTCCATTAGCCTTTTTGATTATTTTCTGTACATGTCCATGACATTTCAATGATCTATGTACATGAACCCCTAAGTCTCTCTGGACCTCCACTGTTTTGAGCTTTTCAACATTTAGAAAATACTCTGATCTATACTTTTCAGGTCCAAAATGAATGACCTCACACTTGCCTACATTGAAATCCATTTGCCACAATTTTGCCCATTCACTTAATCCACTAATATCCCTCTGTAATTTTATGCTTCCATCTGCACTGCTGCCTATCTTGTGTCATTGGCAAACTTGGATATGTGGCTCTCTATCCCATTATCTAAGTTGTTAATAAATATAGTGAATAGTTAAGGCCCTAACACGGGACCACAATTTGCAAATGAAAAGGGGCCTACTGCCTGAAACAGACGGACGCTTCGGCCGCCCAGTGGTTGGATCCAGTAAAAATGGCAACGTCTGGAGAGGCGACGTTAACAAATTCTACCAACCCCATTAACACCAGTATCAGTGAGTTAAAAATCAGCCCCAACGTGTCTACATGCAGCGGATATCTTCATCAAAGCAAGCAATCTTAATTCCGTTGCACATACCTGGGCAACAGGAAGAAAACCTTTCACTGTAATGAGTGTAGCATATTTAAAGCTACATTAGTTGAATCCATTCTGGCCTACTTTCAGTGATTAACCAAGTGTGCTTGTCAGCTGGGTTTACACTGAAAGATCTAGGTAAACTATGTATTAAGGTTATGTTGATCTTATAGTAAAGTGGATGTATTTGCGTGTATATAAATACATTGAGTGGCCATATTGTTGAATGCCTTAACAAAATGAAGGACTTCTGTTCTGCCACATTGGATTGTGCACAAATGATAGTATCACAGCCTGCGAGAGATCACTGGATCATAACATCTCAAAATACTAACTTCTCTAGCTGGGAAGTGGTTCTGAAACATGCTATGTTACTAAATATGAGGCTATGATTAACCATGATCCCTTTACAGAGCGGAAGTCTAGATGCTTCCCTACAGGGAAAGAATGAAAAATCTGAAGGAAACGTCATTGTGGAGTAGGCTTGTGAGCCTTCCATTAGAGAGCACAAGAGCAGCATTAAGAGTAGGTTTCTTATCAGTCCTTTTCCTCAGGGAATGTTGGGTGATCAGGAATGGAGAGAAAAAATAGTTTTAAAAAAATAGGTTTTGAGTAAAGAAAAGTAGTTTTACGTTTTTTAAGAAGAATTTGTGTTGATATTTTCCAACTTGTTTTAATTTTACTGAAATAATTACTAACAAGAACATATTTCTTTAGAAAATTATCGTAGTCTTTATGAAAAAATGTATTCTGGCTTCTACATTACTGACAAGAGCCTGCATAACTCAGTATAGCAACTCAGTTGTCCAAATAAGCCTGTAAAATGTGACCGCCTGATGTTTTTTTAAAGGAATGATGTATATATGTAAATAGTTGTGGAATTTAATGCATTTAAGTGCTTCTTCCTGATCTTTTAGTAAATGCTTTGCATGCTTCTCTTCCTTTTATTCCATTATGCTACACAATGCCCGTGCGAAGCATGTTAATGAAAGTTTGCATGAGTCCAACAACATTGGCTTTAAGTGGTTCAAGGTATGGGAAGCGTCTTTTCTTATTCTAGTTCATTCACATTATTTCCTGCTGTCTATTATTCCCATCCAAAACCATCATTGTGTCTGGTTTCCACTCTTCATGTATCTGTGGTACTTCAGAGTGAGTGCTGCTATTCATCTGTTACCCCATTACACTTAAAAACAAAGTACTTGCAAGGATTATCACCAACTTTAATATACTTTTGTTTTAATTGTGAGTGCAGCATCAGGGTAGCTAGGTGGGAGACATTGTTGAATCAAGCTGTGCAAAGACACTGGTCCGAAATTCCTGGGCTCCGAAAAGGTAGAATGGTTGATATTCTCTGGGGGAGCAGGAATTTGGGATGCAACCTGGAATCTAGCCTGTCTGCACCAGCCTTAGGGGTGGACACCATGGACTGATTGTCTGGCCCCCGCTTGTCAAGATGGCATGCTGTGGGGAAGTTGCCGGACTACTCTGGGAATTCCACCCATTGTGCCCTTAAAAGACTTCGGTAAAACTTTTGTTGGGTGAAAGCTGGCGTGAGTTGCACTGAGAGCCTGAAGAGAGAAACCTTTACAGGGAAAGATAATTGATCCTTAAGGGCATTGATTACCTTTTCCAAGAGGCAGGCTTGCTCCATTAGCAGCATAAGACGCAAACAAGATTTTCTTTGGGCCTTGGTTGAGCCTCCTCTTTGCCATGATAATGCAGTCAGAGGACACAGATTTGAGGTAATTGGCAGAAGAACCAGAGGTGAGATGAGGAGAATTTTTTTATGCAGCGCGTTGTTATGATTTGGAATGCACTGCCTGAAAGGGTGGTGGAAGCAGATTCAATAATAACCTTTAAACGGGAATTGGATACATACTTGAAGGGGAAAAATTTTCAGGGCTATGGTGAAAGAGCAGGGGAGCGGGACTAATTGGATAGCTCTCTCAAAGAGCCAGCACGGGCACGATGTACTGAATGGCCTCCTTTTGTGCTGTATCATTCGATGATTCTATGATCAGTGACTTGACATTCCGACCAACGGTTCACGGTGGGTGCTACAGATGTGCCCTTACAGGCATGATGTGCCTACCCTCTCCATGCAAATGACTCGATTCCGGTAATTTGGGATTGGATCTGCGGCTACTGGCATGGGCGAACATGGCTTCTGCCCCACTGCACTGGCAGAGTGGGACCCCAGAATTTAAGAGCCACTGTCTTGCAAAACAAATTGACCAAGGTTAGTAGGTCTGGGGGAATTAATAGCATCATTGCTTCTGATTGTAGTACTTCCCTCCTTTTTATATCTGATTTATGTTTGCTGCTAAAAATATATATTTACAAAGTCAATAATGTGAAAATGATTCTGTAAAACTTCATACTGCTTTCTGAATTTTCCCCAGCAACTATCCTGGTGTCATTACTGTAGAGATTTTTGGAACAGGCTGAATTAAACCTCCCTGAAATCTTCACAATGAGGTGATCATCCCTTAAGCATCCTGAGTTAATGACTGCCCCTTCACACAAGATCAGTAACTTGAACAACCCATTTTCCCTGATGACTGTCATCAGCACACAGTATTTAAATGAAAAAAAAGGATTTAAAAATAAAAGTAAACAGAATAAGCAAAAGGATGAAAACTCTATTTCTTTCTTTTAATCTGTCAATCCCTCTGAGTAGCCTCAGAAATGAATCTGTTGCAGTGCTACAAAATCACTGTTTAATAAGCACACAAGTAAATACCGTAGATGAATATACACTACAAAATAGGTTAAATGCGTTAAATCTATCTTAAACTTACATTTTAAAAAAGTGACCAGTGTTCATTGGAAGGCATTTTTGTGCTGTGGATTCATCTCCTTTAGGAACCAGATTCAATTTGTCCTTTGGAGCTTTAAAAGCTGAACATTGTATAGGAACCTTGATACAGAGTGGGGGAAAAAAGGTTGTTTATATTGTGCCTTTCATGACCTCAGAATATCTCATAACACTTCACAGCCAATGAATTATTTTTGTTGGGTAGTGCAACAGAGCTCTGTGCTTTTCTTCAAATAGTGCCATGAATCTTTTACATCTGAATAGGCAGATAGGGCCTGAATTTAATGTCCCATTTGCAAGACAGGACCACACACTCACCTCTACACTGAAGAGCCAACCTAGAATATATGCTTGAGTCCTGGAATGGGGCTTGAACCCACAACCATATGGCTTAGAAGCAACCTCTGAGCGAAGCTGACACTTGTCCCCAGATCCTAGAAGTGAAACAAATACCTGAATGAATTAAACAAATGATCTAGCTGAAGTGAGGAAAATGGAAATATCTACCTATATAAATCTGATATTCATACAATATGATGCCCTTTCCAACTGAGAATTTGTTCTTCCAATTGTTTAATATGTTCAGATCAAATTTAATCCTCTTCCCCGCCCCCCCAACCAGAGAGGTATTTAAGAACTGAAGTATTAAAATAGTATCGTGCTGAGTGTCAGTGTGGAAATGTATTTGCTTATGCTTACTATTCCTCCATATGATGAGTTCCCAATTTTATCAGTCTATCAGAACAAGTGCTGAATGGAGAACAACATCCTCCCCCAGTTGTGGGTTGAATTGCTGTAACATTTATTCACTGGCCAACAACCAGTTTTAAAGAAAAATCAACGTGGTGCTAAGCATCTCCATACCTTATGTGTGTAAAAGTGCAACACGTAATCATGGATTTCCTTGCAAGAAATGGTACATGCAACAGCCTGGAAAACACTTATTGATTTAAAACTAAGACTTTCCTTGCCATCTGACTCCCATATTGAATTTTAATTGGTGATAATAAAGTCTTCTCTGCTATGGGAAAAGTTAAATCGCCTTTAATTAGGATGGTTTCCATATTGTAAATGCACTGTGTTAAAACAAGAACTAAATAAAAGCTTGAACGTTTTCATGATCAAATATTTTACTTACGCGCCCATATACCATTGCTGTGGAGCTTTTTTTTAAAAAAAATGATGGTGCAGTTGTTTTAGCTTAAATTGAATAAGGTTAAAATTTTAAAAATGGTGGATTTCAGTGTCCCAGAAACATTGGTACTTCACAGTAATGCAGCTGTTGCATAGTACACGTATGTTCATTGTTTCTGCATTCTGTCCTCAATCGCCTCTTTCTCTTTTCCTATTTTTCCCGCTTTCATATTCCCTCTGCATTCATAGAAAATAGAGACAGATATTTCGCAATGCAAACTTTTTTTAATTGTCTTTTACATCATCTGCTTCATTATTAGGTCTTGCACAATTGTGCAGACCTTTAACTGGGTGACTGACTGCCCTGGATCTGGACACAAGAAAAGCAAATGGATTTTTCTACTCAACCTGTATTTCTTTTGTTAAAGCAATCGAGGTCCTAACTGTGTTTTGCAGACTATTGAAATAACTTAAAATGAAAGCAATTTCTGATATTGAGGACATACTTTGATTAATGTGAATCATGTTATGAGAATATAGAGTTGGAGCAGCTTGATATAGGACTCATGGAGTGCAGCCTTCCTTGCACTATAATGCTGAACCAATCCTTTGTGTTGCTTTGTTTGCTCTATTACAGAGGTAATGCTGGTTCACACCAGTCAACTTTTGCATAACTTATGCATGCTATGCTGGTACCATTTAATTTCCCCTCCTGTCCTGTAATAATTTTCAATCCAGTGTCATTATTCTCGTGACAATATCCCACTGCTTACTGTTTTCTCTTTGATTGATGGGTTATGAAGATGGGCTTGCTGAGTTGCATGGTTTTCTCACCCTACTTATGTCTTTTAAAACTCACCCCTTTATGATGCCCTTTTGTTTTATTGTTTTCCCTCTCAGTCTGTGTTGAAAAGGTACTGCTTTCATGAAAAAGTGTTTGGTAGACTATGTTTTTTGTTTACATATAACCGTTCAGTATATTTGTCACACAGTTTGTACATGATTTCATGACCAATATGTTTCTCTTTTAGCTGTTGTCCTTCCCCAAGCAAAATAAGTTTTGTTTTTCATTTTTTCATAACAATGGTGTTTCATTACTATCATCTTCAGAATATATCCAGAGGTATTTGGAACTGTTGTGTTATTCATAGACTAAATTTCTGCATCCTTCAGCTGTCATTGCAGGCTAACCAATAAGAAAATGAAGGTTGTTGCAACACATGCATTGCTGGAAATATAAAGTACAACTTCTTTCTTTCTTTCCCCCATCTCCTGCTTCAAACAGTCATACATAGCAGGGATGAGTCAATATTATGTTCTCCTTTAAGAGGAAATTGTAGGACATTACTCGTTTAAATATTTTTTGCCCTCTGAATGGTGCAATAGTACACTTGTTGGAGCCCCACCAAGCTGTGCTGTGGAGTGGAAAGACAAATCTTCATGAACAATTTTGCTGTAATTAAGTGCTCAATTGCATCGAAGAGGGAGAGAGCGAGAACCTTAAGACATTGTTTAAGGCACAGCGATCCTGTAAGAAAACTCCAGCAACATCACAGTACCAGCCAACCACAGGCCAATATAGCCACTATTCCTACAGTCTTAAAAGTTCTTAAAATAATAAAAATTAGAAACTCCTGTGTATTCCTGCTATGAGTATCAGCAAGATGTATACTGGACATCAAGACAGAAAAATGTATATTTTATTAAATTTTAAGCTGGCAAGGCATGGTGTCATTTGCATTTCCATTTCCATATGATAGAATGGAAGTACTTTAAGATTTAAGCCAGCAGTTCCCTATGCCAGGAGTTTTGTCCTCAATCATACCTTGGTGAAGAGTTTCCAAGCAGATGTCAGTCACTTCCTATAGTGAGGGGAATTAAGAAGGAGAATCACCGTGAACTGCTTTTGTGAATCTCCAAGTTGCCAGCAATATAGCACCATTGGCATTGGTCTTGGAGACAGTCTCCACCCTCATTTTCTCTTCCAGGACAGGTCACTGGAGAATAATCACGAACAGGAACCTTGACTGATATTCCCCTCCATCCCAGGGTCACTGAGATTAATTGTAGTGCCAGTATCACTGCTCTGACTAACTCATCACAGACTGGGCGTCAAATCTGAGCCTTTTCTGATCTCTGTAGCTCATCAATACACCTCACCAATCAACTAAGTCATCAATGGAGCCGCTTAAATTTTTTAACTATTTCAGGACAACAACCTGAGAATTGGCAGCAGCACTGGCATTTGCTTGGAAGTGATGAATGCCACAATTTTTGTGAATTGAGTATGGAGTGTTCCATTCTTTTATTTCCTCTCTTGGCGGTGAGGTATGGTTCCGCCTGATAACTTGCTTAAGTAGCCATTCTTGATGTATGAGTATAGGCAGCGAGGCAATAAGCTGTTCAATGATGGGGACATCATAATTGAGCCCAATCCAGCCCTAAGTTGAGATCCATACATGGATACCAATTCGGGGTAAGTTTTCCTCTGTTCATTGTTTCTTGTGGAATTGTAAACGTGCACAAAAATGTATTTACAATTTCACTGCAAAAATCATACTGTGCAAATTTTACCCTAAGGAGCCGGAACCTCAGCTACTTTTTCCTCTCCCTAGCCCAGAGGCATTGAGGCCAATTACAGTGCCTCTGTTGTTATCATAGCTAAAATCAATTAACTCAACACAGATTGTGGATTCAACTGGGATGTTCCCAGTTTTTATGATTCAGTTATGCACTACGTGGTGCATTTGTAAACTGAGCCATTCGGGAACTACCTCTGCCCTTTAACTAGATTGTAATGATTTATGGGGTATTGTTTATTATTATCACCATTGTTGTCCATTGATCTTTCTTGGAGTGCCAATCGCAATGTATCAATTTCATGAGGAAGTAGCTGTTAATGGTACAACTGTATTTAAAACACTTGTAGAAAGCCTATTTTTTTTTTAAATGGCTCTTTCTGTCTCTTACTTCTTCACTGATCATTTGTACAAATACATTGTCACACCATGAGCTGATATATTGCTGAACTGCAATGTGTTGCTTTGATGTAAGTAGCATCCTGGGACAGTGATGGCTGTGGGCAGGGGTCATTGCACCTGTAGAATAGGATACTGCAAATTCTAGACCGGGTATTTGCATGCGGTGTCACCACCACCGAGGAGTGTTAGTAGGTGAGTCCGCTGCCTTTTTCAAAGCATTTCAACAAAAACAACAGCAACTTGCATTCATATAGCACCTATAATATGGGTCCCAAGGCACTTCACAGGAGCGTAATAAGGCAAATATTGACACTGAGCCAAAGAAGGATAGGTGACCAAAAGCTTGATCAAAGAGTTAGGTTTTAAGAAGGGTCTTAACAGAGAAGAGAGAGTGGAGAGACAGAGAGGTTTAAGGAGGAAATTCCAGAGCTTAGGGCCTGGACAGCTGAAGGCATGGCCACCAAAGGTGGAGTGAAGGATGTGGGGGATGGACAGAGTTGGAGGAACGCAGAGTTCAGAGAGGTTTGTTGGACTGGAGATTACAGAGATAGGGAGGGGCGAGGCCATGAAGGGATTTGAACACGATGAGTAGAATTTTAAAATGGAAGCTTTCGGGACCAGGTACCAATGTAGGTCAGCGAGCACAGGAGTTATTAATGAACAGGGCTTGGTGCGAGTTAGGATACGGGCAGCAGTGTTTTGGATGAGCTTAAGTTTATGGAGATTGGAAGATGGGAGGCCAGGCAGGGAGCATTGGAATAGTCGAGTCTAGAGGAAACAAAAGCATGGCTGGGAATTTCAGCAGCGGATGGGCTGGGGCACGGTTGGAGACGGGCGATATTACGGAGGTGGAAGTAGGCGGGCTTGGTGATGGCAAGCATATGGGGTTGGAAGCACATATCAGGGGCAAATAGGAGACTGAGGTTGCGAACAGTCTGGTTCAGCCTGAGACAGTGGCCAGAGAGGGGGATGGAATCAGAGGCGGGGCCAAAGACAATAGATTCAGTCTTCCCAATGTTTAATTGCAGAAATTTTTGGCTCATCCAGGACTGGATGTCGGACAAGCAGTCTGACAACACAGAGGCAGTGGAAGAGTTGACAGAGGTGGTGGTAAGGTAGAGCTTGGGTGTCTTCAGCGTATGTATGGAACCTGACGTTATGTTTTCAGATAATTTCGCCAAGGGGCAGCATATAGATGAGAAATAGGGGGCCATATAAGAACATAAGAACATAAGAAATAGGAGCAGGAGTAGGCCAATCGGCCCCTCGAGCCTGCTCCGCCATTCTATAAGATCATGGCTGATCTGATCCTAACCTCAAATCTAAATCCATGTCCAATTTCCTGCCCGCTCCCTGTAACCCCTAATTCCCTTTACTTCTAGGAAACTGTCGATTTCTGTTTTAAATTTATTTAATGATGTAGCTTCCACAGCTTCCTGGGGCAGCAAATTCCACAGACCTACTACCCTCTGAGTGAAGAAGTTTCTCCTCATCTCAGTTTTGAAAGAGCAGCCCCTTATTCTAAGATTATGCCCCCTAGTTCTAGTTTCACCCATCCTTGGGAACATCCTTACTGCATCCACCCGATCAAGCCCCTTCACAATCTTATATGTTTCAATAAGATCGCCTCTCATTCTTCTGAACTCCAATGAGTAGAGTCCCAATCTACTCAACCTCTCCTCATATGTCCGCCTCCTCATCCCCGGGATTAACCGAGTGAACCTTCTTTGTACTGCCTCGAGAGCAAGTATGTCTTTTCTTAAGTATGGACACCAAAACTGTATGCAGTATTCCAGGTGCGATCTCACCAATACCTTATATAACTGCAGCAATACCTCCCTGTTTTTATATTCTATCCCCCTAGCAATAAAAGCCAACATTCCGTTGGCCTTCTTGATCACCTGCTGCACCTGCATACTAACTTTTTGATTTTCTTGCACTAGGACCCCCAGATCCCTTTGTACTGCAGTATTTTCCAGTTTCACGCCATTAAGATAATAACTTGCTCTCTGATTTTTCCTGCCAAAGTGCATAACCTCACATTTTCCAATATTGTATTGCATCTGCCAAATCTCCGCCCACTCACCCAGCCTGTCTATATCCCCTTGTAGGTTTTTTCTGTCCTCCTCACTCTCTACTTTCCCTCCCATCTTTGTATCATCTGCAAACTTTGATATGTTACACTCTGTCCCCTCCTCCAAATCGTTAATATAGATTGTAAAGAGTTGGGGACCCAAGTATAATTGTTTGGGGGACTCCAGAGGTCACAGTGCGGGGGTGGAAAGAGAAGCAATTGCAGCAGATTTTCTGGCTATGACTGGATAGATAATAGTGGGACCAGGCAAGGGCAATCCCACTCAGCTGGACATTAGAGGAGAGGCGTTGGAGGAGGATGGTGTGGGCAACCATGTCAAAGGCTGCAGACAGGTCGAGAAGGATGAGGAGAGATAGTCCACCACGGTCACAGTCACATAGAATGTCAATTGTGACTTTAATTAGAGTTGTTTCAGTGCTGCGGCAGCAGTGGTAACCTGATTGGAGAGGTTCAAATGTTGCGGGAAAGATGGTCATGGATTTGGGAGGCAATAACACTTTCAAGGACTTTGAAGAGGAAAGAGAGATTGGAGATGAGGCGGTAGTTTGCAAGGATTGAGGGGTCGAGGATGAGTTTTTTGAGGATGGTAGATTTGAAAAGGGAGGGGTACAGTACCTGAGGAGAGGGAATAGTTTACAATGTCAGCTAGCATGGGGGCCAGGAAGGGAAGTTGGGTGGTCAGCAGTTTAGTGGGAATAGGGTCGAGAGCAGGAGGTGGGTCTTTTGGTCAAGATGAGCTCGGAGACGGCGTGAAGGGAGATAGGAGAGAAACTAGTGAAAGATGCATGTTCAGTTTGGCTTGGTGGGCTAGGGGAAGGAAGGGATGCAGCAGAGGCAGCTGAAAGTATTGTCTCCATATTAGTGACAAAAAAGTCCATGAGCTCCTTGCATGTTTTTGGAGGTGAGGTTGGAGAGAGGGCTTTATGGAAATGATAGTGGAGAAAAGGAGCCGGGGGTTATTTTCGTATTGCAGGATGATCCTGGAGTAGTGAGCATTTTTGGCAGAGGTAAGCAGGGCCCGATAGTGTTTGATGTGGTCCAGCCAGATCTGGCGATGAATGGCTAAACCAATTGTGCAACATAAACGTTCAAATCTGCGTCCCTTTAAAATAAATAGGTGAGGAAATTGTATTAGTCATAATTTTACAAAGCTCTCTAGGTTCCGGAATTATGCCGTTGGATTGGAAAATTGCAAATGTTACTCCATTATTTAAGAATGGAGGGATGTAACAGGTAACTGCAGGTCCGTCAGTTTGTCATCAGATATGGGGAGTTACTGGAATCCATCATCAGAGACAAAGGAGGTAATTTTAACCCCAAAGAACAGGTGGGTTAGAGGCGGGTGAGCAGTAAAAATAGTTGCTTTTTGGAGCGGGACCGCATCCCGGTTCTGGATTTAACGCAGGCGCGTTAGGATGCACGCGCACAACAGGAACCTGGAAGTCCTGTCCCCACTGAAAGTGGCGGGCTGATAGTTAGAGGGGCAATTTAGGTACTTTAAACGCTGGAGGTACTTAACTTTTTGTGTATTCTGAAACAGAAATGGATTTAACTTCTGAATGTGTCTCCAATGGCTTCTGAAACACGCCATTGAAACGGAGGTGAGTTGCAGCCGAAGCACATTTGGCCTTTTAAACCAGTGATTGATATATCTCAATAAAAGGTGAGGTATTGCAGCTAGGCACTCCATTCTCTCATGCAAACGTTTGGCTGGTTGTTCTTTGTGTTTAGACTGAGAGTTCTTTGTTGAGACTGGGATTTCTTGAGTTCAGACAAATTTACCAACATTTTGGAGCCCCTCAAACTGACTAGATCAGAATGGGGGAGCAATGGATCTATTCTACAGTACATCTGAGGAGGAGGCACATCACCATCCACGGCAGGCACGGTGTGCAGTTCTGGGATCTACAGTTGCATAAGACAGGTGCGCAAGAAGGACCTGGAGAAGAGCACGGAGGGGCTAACGTCGCAGGGGGCACTACCCATACAAGAGGATCTACAAGCAGAGGCTAAGCTTCTTGGACTTCTCTGAGGAGCAGTCACAATGCAGGCTGAGATTTAGTCGGCAGTTGGTCACAGACATCTGCAGCCTCCTTCAGGGTTGATTCAGTGCTGTAGCAGCAGCGGTAACCTGATTGGAGAGGTTCAAACGTTGCGGGAAAGATGGTCACGAATTTGGGAGGTGACAACACTTTCAAGGACTTTGAAGAGCTCCCGGCTGAACCTGGTGGCCACGCATTGCCCATCGCAGTTAAAGTCACCACTGCCCTCAATTTCTTTGCCTCTGAATCCTTCCAGGCGCCACTGGTGACATCTCCAGGATGTGTCAGTCGTCTGCCCATAAGCTGATGGACGGCTTGTTTGCCAGGGTATCCAACTAAGTGAACTTTCCCCATGACGATCAACCAGACTGAGAGGGCAGTGGGTTTCAACTCTCTGGCTGGGTTTCAACTCTCTGGCTGGCTTCCCACGAGTACAGGGCGCAATCAATTGCATACGTGTAGCAATCAGAGGACCTCCACATAAGCCAGGACTGTTCATTAACCAAAAGGGATATCATTCCATTAATGCACAGCTGGTGTGCAACCACCCGAAGAGATTTCTGCAGGTGTGCGCCAGATTCGCTGGCAGCTGTCATGATTCATTCATTTTGCGCAAGTCCATTCTGGACCTCTTCCACACAGGAAACAAACTTAGGGCTAGTTCCTTGGAGACCAGGGATACCCCCTGCAGACGTGGCTCATGACACCTGTGAGAAACTCCACCGATGAGGCACAGCAGCAGTACAATCAGAGCTACGTCACTACCAGATGTGTCATTAAGCAAGCCATAGGAATGTTGAAGATGTGCTTCAGGTGATTGAATATATCTGGGGGAGATCTTCAGTACTTGTTAGCGAGGGTATGCGGAATAATTGTTGTATGCAACATAGCGCAGCAAAGAGGGTTACAGGTGGAGGAGGTCGGATGCGTTCATCACACATCCTCAACTGGCGGCAGCATTGAAGAAGAGGAAGCGGATGAGAAGGAGGAGGAAAATGAAGATGGGAAACCCATCGCCAGAGCAGCTACGCACATTGCTGCCCATGGTGCCAGAGTTCCCTAATCTCTAACAGGCTTTCATAATGAGATATGCAAATTGAAGACTTTGAGCGACTCAGGCCGCCTGGAACAACCACCACCAACCCCTCCCTTTGCACAAAACAGTCCTTCAAACACGCATACACCCATTGCACATACGCCCAATGGGTGTTGTCATGTCTTGGCATTCATGATGAAGCGAATGAAAGCGTTAATTCACACACTGGGTGCAATAATGGCCAAAACGTGGCAGTGGTGATAATGATTAAATTTAATGTGCCATTACAAACAAAATATATAAATGAACAACATGACATCTCATCACACACCCTTGTGCATACCCTTGGTGAACTACAATTGCTTAGCCTTTCTCTTTCTAACGCTTCTATGTGGTACATCCCCTGTGGCTTCAGCAGAGGTAGTGGCAGGTTGCTGAGACTGCTGAGATGCTCTCGGCCTACAACCTCTGGGTTTTGGAGCCCGTGAGAGCCTCGCCAAAGACTGTTCCACCTGCACCTGTGCAGGGGCAGACTCGGCCATCGGGAGAGGAGAAAGCATTGCAGCTACTGGTTGGGGGTGGCAACGGGTGAGTCATGGGAGTGCCCTCATTGGAGTCCCCACTTCCATGTCCTGTTTCGCCATCATTCCTCTCCCGGGCCAGCACAACATCACTCCCACCCCTCAACTGGACAGGAGGTTGGTGTGTAGATGTGCCACGCTGTAAGGCCATGGATAAGGTATCTGTGGCAGACATGTTGGCATCCAGAGTCTGCACGGCCGTTGTCATGGCCTGTATAGACTCATTTGAGATCTGTGCTTGAAGGTCAATGGAGGCTGCCACTCTTTCCATTGCAGACATTCTCACATTTACCTGTTGCAACAATCCACTAGCGATGGGACTCCTCCATCCTCTCCGCTATTGTGGAGAGTGTGCCTGGCAAATTTTCCTGTACCTCACAAAGGTGAAGCTGTACGTCTATTATTCTCCATCTCAATGATGACCCCCAGGGTTCAGGATCTGTGTCCAGCTAGAGCTCGGAGAGGAGTGCGCCCCCCCCCCCCAACCAATGCGGACTCTCCACAGCTGCCCCTGCCACCAGTGTCTGCTTGTGCTCACTTGTGAGTCGTGAATCACCAGGTGACAACCCAACTAAATTTCTAACAAGACCCACCAAAGTGCGAGTATCAGCGCTGGTGCGTGGCTGTATGTCCTGTGATGGTGCACTCTCAGAAGGAATGAGATCCTCTGAGGAATCACTTTCTTCCATTTCGGCAGATTCTTTTTGAAGGCGTGAAGGCCCTGGAAGACAACAGATGTCGGAAAGGTGACTATCTTTCCAATGACCAAACTGAGGTCTGGAACAGTTCAATCATTGATAAAAAAATCAATTCATCACGTGTGAAAGATGTTAAAGTTCTTCACTGGTCATCTACTGGTTGCCAGTCTGTCTGATGGATAGGCATGCAACGGTCCCACTTATTCCATTGGCACTCCTCCACATCTGTCAGCTCCATTATATGTGGTGGACCACCTCCAGTTCCGGTTCTCTCCCTTGCGTTTTGCGCTCTCTTCTTCTACAAGGGGACAACAACAGACCTGTCAGTGACTGAACATGACGTATTCACCCTGTGAACGCATTGCTTTAGATGAGGCACTTAATTTTACTTCCGAGTTTCGTGTCTCCAAGCTGCGCAGCGGGCATGCTGCGCACCCACATGACGTGATCTGAACTCCACTATTTAAAGGGCCAATGCAAAAATGGATATTGAAGGAGAAAGGAGGAAACAGCAAGATGGAAGGGCATAGAGCAAAGGCAGCACCCAGGTTTACCAACACATCCCTTTAGGTCCTACTGGTTAGTGCGTAAAGCAGGAGGGTGGTGCCGTACCCAAGCTGATCGGAGGAAGATCCAGAGCATTGTTGATGACTGCCCAACCAGCCTAGCACATCAATGGAGTCAGAGGAGTAGATTTCTTTGTCAACTGGAATTCTTCCTACTCAGCTTCAGATAATCCTACAAGCTTGTGCCTAACTGGTAGACTAGCTCTGACTTAAAAAGCAACAAGAGGCTTGCCAATGCTTTTTGGTGCTAAACTGTGCAGTTTTAGCTTATTAAACTCCTTCAATATCCCATGCACACATTGAGATTTGACTTTGCTGGGTGAAGTATGTCACTTCAAGGAGATAACGTGGAATGTGGCAAACAGAAACTCTCCATGTATGGGTTCCTTAGTATCTTCTTTATGAGATTCTTAAACACGGTTATGGGCTTCGATGCATTGCAGAAATCCACTGGCTGGAAATGCACATTTTTGGATATGCTCTTCTGTCTTGGCCCCTGGACTACTGAAGCTGAAAATCTCCCCTGTAGTATTTTGCTGTATGTTACTTGTTGCAGCACAAACTCCAGTGCAGGTTCTGAAAATCGGTGAAGCAGCGCATCTTACCATAAGTGCAGGGGGTTGTCTGATCCCTCTGGAGGCTAAGTTTACAAAGGGACCACTTTAAAAATGTAAACAAAGAATTCTGAGCCCAATCTTCGGGATCCAGGTCACAATCCAAGCCTAGTCCCGATATCCACTCCTAGGTTGGCCGGTACCTATGCTGGCTATACACCAAGTCCCATTGAATGCCCAGGGTGCAGGACCTCCTGATATAGGGAGTCCCATGTTTCTCTCCCCTCCCCCCCCCGCCCCCCCCACCAAAGACAGTGACCTTGTAAATGGTGGCCAAAGGTGCTGCCTCCACAAAGCATCTTGTGTCTTCCGTATTAGGCCAGGGCGCACCATGACCAGATCCTGGTATGGTTTCCAGCTATTCTGGACACTCTAGAATGTTTCTGCTGAAGTTACAGTGGGAGTACACTGGAACAGCCACACAATCTTCAGAGATGTTCTATGTCATGTTGCTATTCCTCATTTTCTTACTAACACACCATCCACCACCATCACCAAGCCCAGGGTTTATATGTGCTGTTGTCTCTGATTTGCCCAGAATTCAGTGTGGACATTAAATTATGGATCTATCTTACAATGTCTTTTTCTCATCCGCTTCTCTGACAATGTTCCAAAGTGGATAGTTCATGTCATGGGTATCGTTCACACCTCCAAAACATGTCTTTTTGACTCAGTTAGCATAGCAAACCAGTCTGAAGGTCAAGAACAAAGAGCATTTACAGCAATCCAGACAAGTTGGCACCTGGCCAGCTTTAGGTTTCCAGGCACAAGACAAAATTTGCTTTAGCTTCCAATTCATACAGAGAGCATTTAATATATACAAGGCTAAATTTACTCCCATGTAAATTTATACAGTGACCTGACCATAGAACCTGCCAGCTTCTGCTTCACAGCCCCTTCTCCTTCATTCTTTCCCTTTACTCATAGATGTTTCTCTCTCTTATTTACACTCCAAGGCAAATATTATTGAGAGATGGATGTAAGTTCCAGGACAAGTTGTAACCTGATATTTTAACTACGTTCACAAAATGTAATTGCCATGGGCTTGTAATAATTCAACCTTATTTAATTGCATTTGAAGGATTTTTTTAAAGGTACAATTTTTTTTATTCCTTGTTCTTGATTTATGAAGCTGCACCTGTGCTTTTGGTGCACTCAGTCTTTGCTTTCAGTCCAAAAGGTGTCTCAATAACTGCATTACATAGTCAATGTTACAGTTTTAAATTGCTGCTCTGCTATTGCTAAATTTATATCATTTATATCACATGAATGTCTATCTCACATAGGGGCTTTCTAATCATAGTACCATTCAGTGTTAGAATCTTGCAGGACTATACCACCTAATGATGATATTGAAACAATCTGTTGTCCTCATGATTACTTTGAAAATAGTTCACCCTGATACAAACAGCTATTTCTTTGTGTTTATACATATAAAACTTTACAGTCTTTAAAATTCACTGCAGCAAGAAAAACACAAAAAAGCTTCTATTAGAAGCCAGCGAAAAAAAGATAATTTTAGAGAGCCTGAAATAATTTTTTGCTCCTTTGAACTGTCAAGCTTTCTACTATGTATTTGAGGTTTGTGTTTGCAGATTTTGCAACTCTTGGTGTCTCCCTTGTCTTTCGCCTTCCCTTTTTCCTCCTGAGCAATGCTATTCCTATTCTCCTCTTTCCACCCAGTTCCATCCTTCTCAACCATTTTTTTATTCTTCCTCCTCTCAAAATAGATGGCAACATTTAATGTATAATTAATCCACAAAAGATGTACTTCTTAGGTTTTGCCCTTCTAAGTTTTTTTTCTGACTACTAGTATTACGTGGCTACACAGTGTTCCATCTAGTGTTTCAGAAGAAAACTGTAAAAACTCTCCCCCATTGCGAATAGTCAAGCCGAGATTTGAATTTGGGCCCCGGGGATCACAGATTAACATTCTGCTGTAAGAGCTACCAGGCTGCTCTAGCAAACAATTCTGGAGTGTTTGTCACTCTGTACTTAACTACCATGCAATCTACTCTGAATACCAGAGTTCTATTCAAAGCTGTCATCACATTGAAACCGGAATAAAGTGTTTTGGATTCTTTGCGGTCTGCTTTTTACAAGTAACTTCAGTTGTTCTACTTAGGACGTACAAAGTTTATTTTGAAATAGCAGTGCATGCAGTGACACAGAAAGTTTCTTTATGCTGTAAAGGATTAATGTTACAAGCCATTCAGCTCCTCTGATGTTCACAGGATCTTCCTCGATTGGAAGGTTGTGAATCATTCAAGCTTATAGCTCTCCACAGATCATAGATAGGCTGATCGTACTTTGGTTGGCATTATCTAAGGGTTGCTTGAGCAATTTGGGAAGGGACCTCCAACTTTTCTAACTGCTCGGTAAAAAATCTCCCTTGAGAGATTTGGATTCAAACATGTGTTCCCAAAAGGTTGAAGGGGAAGAGAAAAGTAGCCAATGCTTTTCTATTGTTGCTAGAGGAGGATACTTCTATCATAAAATCAGTAGCCACTGGTTTCTGAAATGTAAGCTTTCAAATATTTTATTTTATCCAACTTGCTGTAAATCAGGGGACTAAAAATTGGATGGTGATTGCTAATGTGCTGATGTATTATCAGATACAGAGGCCTGAGGCCTGCAATGTACCTGGAGTGCCTAGTATGCCCCAATGCAGCCAGCAAGCACAAAGGAGCTGGGAGCATGTGCACGAACTGTGTTGAAGGCTCACAAAGACCCCAGGAAACTATAAATTCGGAGATCTCCCCAGCTGGAGTGTAGGAAGTGCTACACAGTGCCCGTTAGGGATGAGATGCTGAACGAGAGACTCTAATATATATAAATCTTCTGCCCAGTCCTTACTTAGGCCCTATTTTGCCCCCTCCCTATACCTCCCTGCCCTACATGCCACTTGTCCCCCATGCCTTCTCCCTCCTTAGAAAATGCTGCTGACAGCAAGCCAATCTTGAATGGATGCTGGCACCCAAAATCCTGGCCCCTGCATAAACTTCCCCTTCTCCCAGTACTTCCAGAATGTCATGTGCTATGTGCAGGGAGAAGCAGAAAATTATGTTGATGAGCTGACCTTGCATAATATATTTGATTTTAATCAGTAGAATGATGGTAGATTCAAAATATTATTGATTAAATCACCAACGCTTTCAATTTAGACATGCTGCTGTTGTTATTATTTCCTTTCATCTTTCTCCTTCCATTAATGCTGTTAAGGTTGCTTTTTGACCTCCCCTCTCTCAAGGACAGGTAAAAACACACATGCACACTTTCAATCCTTAGTAGCCGCCAAAATAAGTCATTCTTAAAAAAAAAATTCTTCACAAAAAAATTGAAGTTAGAATTTTTTTTTGTGAGCTATTGAAATTGAAAGCTTGGCCGCCTTCTAATTGGTAGGTGTTGTCTGCTCAGTTCACTGCTTTATACATGCTGTTCACACTCCCACCTATCAGTGAAGCCGATCCCTTCACTGCGGAATGAAAACCAACATCAATTCTGTAGAAACGGGAAAATACCGAAGTACAGTTCATACATTCTACATTTCTGCTGTGATCCTTGTGGGTGAGAAAAACACACACCTGCTCCAAGTTATGATTTGAATTCAAGTTTTGGCGGCGTGTCTGGGGGCATTCCTGGGCAACCCTGAGAATTCCAATCATCCTTCTTTCGTTAGGCCCAGCAGAAGCCACGCCTGCTCAGAGCACACACAGTTTCTGTCCTTGGCCTTAAGAAGGCGCCAAACATTGGAGGGAGGCAAGATAATCGATCCCAGAGAGAGCCTCTACCCCTCCCCCAAGGTTCCACTCAGATTTTTCACCATTTCTTTGGGGCAGGCACTTCTTCAGTGCCTCTACAAGTGTGGCTGCCCTCCCCAGTTATTAAAATGACCCCCATCCCTGGGATTTGGGACAGAGTCAATATCTAATTTAGTAGGTGGCTGGGGTCCCGCTCTGCTGCATTTCTGGAGGCAGAGCAGAGATCCGGAATTTCAGGGTCACAGTGTTTTGATTTCAAGTACAACTCTGTTGTTTCCTTTTTAAGTCCCACTTCCACGGTTTCTGTGTGCTGGATTTTCCTCTCATTTTCTACCCAATTTTAGCGGGTCCTGGTGCAGTCAAAAGAAGAAAGTGGGGTGGGGATGCTTATTGCAGAGTCCCTACCCCGAAAAAATGCCACCAGAATTATCTTCTGCTCCCAATGCGGGCAGACCACACCACCTACCACTTGGCAATTTGCCACATACAAATATTGGCAAGTGGGTGTGGTTTCCTGTTCCAGCCCATTTCCCTCCATTACCATTGGTGGCCTACTTGGAAACAACACCCATAGAAACAATGTTCTAAGTTACGTGTCAGCAGTTCACAGACAGTAAAGTAGTAAAAGCCACCATTGTGAAGGATGTCCCTGCAGAAGCCACCGTTAGAAAGGACTTCTGTTATTTCAGAACTATCTGACTCAGAGATGAAAGTTCTACCAGCTGAGCCAAGCTGACAGAAGGCCACCGATTTATAGTTTTCATGGAAAACATGACAGAATTGTAGAATTTAATCTCTAAAACTCTGGTTAAAAAATACAAGAATACCAGGCAATAAAAGCTGAAATTAATGTGCAGTTGCAATTATAAATATGGACACAGGAATTTATATTCAAAAAAGTTGACAGGAAGTGCACATATATTAAAAAGGCTGTTAATTTCTGAGAGTTGCACTTAATGGTTATGTTTATTTAGTATTTGTCTCCAAAGATGTTACACATGACAAATATTTTCATTTTCTTCAGAAGGAAATTACTGGGGCATGCCCAGCTGTTGAAAAGGATCTGCTTTTTCATGTGAAATGTTGACAAGCTGACACAAGGGTTGAAAAGCTGAATTGTCAGCATAAAATAAAAGCCTTTGAATATATTTCCATTCTTCAAATATGGTACCGTGACAGTCAGTGTCAGCAAAATATTGTATTGTGAAGCACCATAATCCTATCCTCACCTGATGTCTGCACCCACACACTTTTAAGGAGTTACTGGGATAATGATCAGGAGTGGGAACTCTGGCTGAGTTCTTTCTTTCATCCATGGATACCAAAGCCACTTGTTTTATCAACCAATATGTTTTAACATCCAATGTAGTTTAAGAGGAATTCGGCACATATCAGGGATTGAACATGAAGCCTTCCTGGTTTGCAAAACTGAATAATAATACATTGTGTGTACCATGTATGAATAATAATAGAAAACTTGGGGGAGGGGTAGAGGCTCTTGATGGGCCGAAGATTTAATTTTAAAATCGTTTCTTCCCACAGGGGAACAAAATTTTGGCACTGTAAGGAAATCAGTTCTCTCTGAGATCGATTATCTTGCCTCCCTCCAATGTTTGGCGCCTTCTTAAGGCCAAGTACAGAAACTGTGTGTGCTCTGAGCAGGCGTGGCTTCTGCTGGGCCTAATGAATAATAATACATCATGTGACCATTGCACAGTCCTTGTGGAGACGAAGTCCCATCTTCGTACTAAGGACACGATCCAACGTGTTGTGTGGCACTATCACCGTGCTAAATGGGACAGATTCAGAACAGATCTAGCAGCTCAAAACTGGGCATTCATGATGCGCTGTGGGCCATCAGCAGCAGCAGAATTCTGTTCCAGCACAATCTGTAACCTCATGGCCCGGCATATTCCACACTCTACCATTACCAACAAGCCAGGGGATCAACCCTGGTTTAATGAGGAGTGTAGAAGAACATGCCAGGAGCAGCACCAGGCGTACCTAAAAATGAGGTGCCAACCTGGTGAAGCTACAACACAGGACCACACACATGCTGAACAGCGGAAGCAAGATGCTATAGACAGAGCTAAGCGATTCCACAACCAACGGATCAGATGAAAGATCTGCAGTCCTGCCACATCCAGTCATGAATGTTGGTGGACAATTAAACAACTAATGGGAGGAGGAGGCTCTGTAAACAGCCCCATCCTCAAGGATGCAAAAGACAAGGCTGAAGCGTTTGCAACCATCTTCAGCCAGAAGTGCCGAGTGGATGATCCATCTCAGCCTCCTCCCGATATCCCCACCATCACAGAAGCCAGTCTTCAGCCAATTCGATTCACTCCACGTGATATCAAGAAACGGCTGAGTGCACTGGATACAACAAAGGCTATGGGCCCCGACAACATCCCAGCTGTAGTGCTGAAGACTTGTGCTCCAGAACTAGCTGCGACTCTAGCCAAGCTGTTCCAGTACAGCTACAACACTGGCATCTACCCAACAATGTGGAAAATTGCCCAGGTATGTCCTGTCCACAAAAATCAGGACAAATCCAATCTGGCCAATTACCGTCCCATCAGTCCACTCTTAATCATTAGCAAAGAGATGGAAGGTGTCATCGACAGGGCTATCAAGCAGCACTTACTCACCAATAACCTGCTCACCGATGCTCAGTTTGGTTTCCGCCAGGTCCACTCGGCTCCAAACATGGATAAAAGAGCTGAATTCCAGAAGTGAGGTGAGAGTGACTGCCCTTGACATCAAGGCAGCATTTGACTGAGTGTGACACCAAGGAGCCCTAGTAAAATTGAAGTCAATGAGAGTCAGGGGGAAAGCTCTTCAGTGGCTGGGGTCATACCTAGCACAAAGGAAGATGGTAGTGGTGGTTGGAGGCCAATCATCTCAGCCCCAGGACATTGCTGCAGGAGTTCCTCAGGGCAGTGTCCTACGCCCAACCATCTTCAGCTGCTTCATCAATGACCTTCCCTCCATCATAAGGTCAGAAATGGGGATGTTCGCTGACGATTGCAGAGTGTTCAGTTCCATTCGCAACCCCTCAGATAATGAAGCAGTCCGTGCCCGCATGCAGCAAGACCTGGACAACATCCAGGCTTGGGCTGATAAGTGGCAAGTAACATTCGTGCCAGGCAATGACCATCTCCAACAAGAGAGAGTCTAACCACCTCCTCTTGACATTCAACGCCATTACCATCGCCAAATCCCCCACTTCAACAACCTGGGGGTCACCATTGACCAGAAACTTAACTGGACCAGCCACATAAATACTGTGGCTACAAGAGCAGGCCAGAGGCTGGGTATTCTGTGGCGAGTGACTCACCTCCTGACTCCCCAAAGCCTTTCCACAATCTACAAGGCTCAAGTCAGGAGTGTGATGGAATACTCTCCACTTGCCTGAATGAGTGCAGCTCCAACAATACTCAAGAAGCTCGACACCATCCAGGACAAAGCAGCCAGCTTGATTGGCACCCCGTCCACCACCCTAAACATTCACTCCCTTCACCACCGGCGCACCGTGGCTGCAGTGCGTACCATCCACAGGATGCACTGCAGCAACTCGCCAAGGCTTCTTCGACAACACCTCCCAAACCCGCGACCTCTACCACCTAGAAGGACAAGAGCCACAGGCACATGGGAACAACACCTGCACGTTCCCCTCCAAGTCACACACCATCCCGACTTGAAAATATATCGCCGTTCCTTCATCGTCGCTGGGTCAAAATCCTGGAACTCCCCACCTAACAGCACTGTGGGCGAACCTTCACCACACGGATTGCAGCGGTTCAAGAAAGCGGTTCACCACCACCTTCTCAAGGGCAATTAGGGATGGACAATAAACGCTGGCGTTGCCAGCGACACCCACATCCCATGAACGAATAAAAAAAATGTGTGGGTTTACACAATGAGCCTTTGTGAAACCCTGTGGAAAGTTCTAGATTTGTAGGATAAATTGTATTTCAGTTGTACTGTAAATGGATCCAGTTCAGTATTTATAATGTTTGAATTAATATTGCTTTGAACGTTATTGTTAAATGTTACTGTTGTTTAAACGTATCTCAAATATTTGGCCTTGTAGGTGGAAGAGTTAATGGCAGCTATGGAAAAAGTGAAACAAGAGCTGGAACTGATGAAAGCCAAACTATCCTCCACCCACCAGTCCCTTGCAGAAAAGGAAGCTCACCTCACTAACCTGCGTGCTGAGAGAAGGAAGCACCTAGAGGAAGTCCTTGAAATGAAGTAAGGGCAATCTTTTCACTTCATTGTTTCAATTATGAGGTTGTATTCCTTCTCCCTCCCTCACACAGTTTTTGTTTGCTTTTCTAAATCACATTTAATTTCTCCTGTACTTTAAAGTGGTAGCATATTGCTGCAAAATGGATTGTGATTTCTTAGTCTGTTTTTGAACGAGTAGCACATAGTAGTAGGACATAATTTCATGGCCACAGTTCCTCAGTCAGTGTTTCAGCTGTGCCACACATAGGGAAATGCTGAGTGGTGATTAGGTGATTCCCCACAGGAAGGTAGGTCATGCATGGCTCCTTTGAGTGTCATTGTTGGAGGTCATGGAAAAGGATCTCTCTTGATTAGGAATCAAACAGAGGGACCTATACCAAAAAAGTATAGTTTTTCAGTATTATCTGAGAAAGCAACATGTTTGTACTAGCTCTCAATTAACACTTGAAGAAAAGGCCTTTAAGATTTTGGTTCTTCATTGCATGCTAGAATATCAAGAGAATGATAAATGAAAGTAGTATATTCTGTCATTCGTAAAAGGAAATCATTATTAGAGAAGTTTTGTACATATCTTGTTCTTCATTGATTTTTTTTTTCAAAGAAATTTATTTTTTCCTAAATGATTGGTATGTTTTTAGTTATGTGGTTTGTTCAGACTTTGTAGGTCCTATTCTCCCTGTCAAAATGACAACAGTATAGTAAAGCCCCAAATATTAACCAATTTATAATAAGGATTGTAAATTTTTGTCACTTTTGGATTTTGCTGTGGAAATTAAGTTGAGAGGAGGTAGAAAGACTCTTAAGAATGGTGGGTAAAATCATCAAATTAAGTTTGTCATCAGAATTGCTGATTTTCATGCTCTTTTAAAGAATAAAATATTCTAACGCATATGGACCAGAAGGAATAGTACTGTATTTTTAACAAGGCTTACTTTCATATTTTAGCCTTGATTTAGTGAGGCTCCATCCGTGATATAGAGCTGTAACATGGGCATGGGTCAAAAAATCAGGCAACAGATTTCTGGTACCTAGCTCACAGTGTGCTTGATTTTCTGGTAGATGATTTGGGAACATAAAATGGGGTCATCCAACCAGCATGCATAGGCCTTATTTAAATAGTTTAGTTATTTTAGACTGGTTCCCCACTGAATCTTCCAACCTTAGTGAGGCTCCAGCCGCAGCAGTCACCTTCTATGTTATAAACTGGACATGTGGGAGTCTCGGAACTTGGCCTGCTGACAAAAATTGAAATTACAGGGCCTCCAAATAATACTACTGGAGTGCCTGAGCAGTTCAGCAGCCAAACATTGCCCATTTGGAACAGGTGCTGAAGGGGAAGTCCCAGTTTTAAAAAAAATTCAAGTTCCCTGCCCTGTGGCTGTCCCTCATGCTGGAAAATCCTGCCAGTGCTGAACTTGCAGTTCTAGACTGAATACCAACACCAGACATTCTCGTTGCTGTGCCCCCCCAGCACCCGGAGCACTAGAAAAATATTCAACTGTGTTGACCTGATGTTAGTGGGTGAGATCATTTGATTCCTGCACAGACGTACTGAGCATCTGAACAGAGCCAGCTCCTGCAGCTCTGCACAAGGGTTGGATTATTGACCCAATGTGTACTGTATATTTAATTGTGAAATGACCATGTCAAGAAAAAATATAGATTTATGCAAATAAAACATTTATTTTTAAAGCAAAGTGTACAAAATAGGTGGTAATTTTCTCTTGTGCTATCAGGATGTTATGGTAGCATTGTGTGGCGGGACCCCA
Organism: Heptranchias perlo; assembly: GCF_035084215.1. Classification (NCBI taxonomy): domain Eukaryota; kingdom Metazoa; phylum Chordata; class Chondrichthyes; order Hexanchiformes; family Hexanchidae; genus Heptranchias; species Heptranchias perlo. Next base: position 37,109,800 of record NC_090342.1, on the reverse strand, counting down.
CTATGGCCATCTCTGTAGTAAACAGGTTGAAGTGCTCCATGATGATGATTTACTTCATATGAAAAACAAGTCAATGTGGTGTGGACTGAATGCAGAGATTAGGATTTATGGTCAGTGGAAAAACATACCACTGACAGCGAGTGCTGTTGTCTATCTTCTATTTATATAGTAATGCCAGCAGGATGCACTTGAAATTCCAGGAGACAAGAATTCAGCAGTTTTTCTCATGAGATTGAATTTGGTACAACAGATTCAATTATTTGATCTTCTCAGCAGTAAACAGTTATCCTATTGTTTTTTGACAAAATTGCATTGTTTGATTCAGAGTATTGTCGATTCTAAACCAAAGAAAGCAGGAATTGATTGAAAGCAGGAACTGAACCATCTTTTTCTCAAGCTAACTCTAAGCACAGCCGCCAGTATTTTTATCACCTAACAGTTCAAGTAACATCTTGAAAGATGCTGTCATCTGATATTCATTTTTCTTTTGGGGGAGGAATCGGGAGAGAGTTCAGCTTATTCGGGGAACTGACACTTGCCAATATTTTGGTTATGTTTTTTGATCCCTCCCTGTGTCAGCACACTCTCAGCCAAGAAGATGAGTTGGAGAGTTGGTCCCAGGCTTCTGCCAATCACTGTATGGAGGGTCAAAAATAACAGCTGGGGTAAATCTCCCTTGTACTTTCTTTCTTTCCTAATGTGGGGAACTATCTAGGAGTGTTCTTAAAAAAAAAACTATCTGGTGTTCAATTTTCTCCTGGTTCAATGTACTATTGAAATCACAGGGTTGGATTTTTTCACCAGTAATGATGGTCATGATTCTAACATTGCAGCTCTCTCCTCTTTAAAACTCTTTTAAATCAAGTCTTAATTGTAGATGTAGATTTGTGTGAAGTCTATCACTTGATAGCACTGATGGCCTCTGAATTTGCCAATAAACTTGACTGAAAATTTTTAGAAGACATGAGAGCAGAAATTCAAATCTAAGGTTAAGTCTCTTAATGTAATTTTAAGCCCAATAAACCTAATGCAAAATGAGCTCTAAACCTTCGTAGGAGCATTACCATGACCCTCATTCAAATTAATGTGTACAATCAACACCCGCATTTAAATCACAAAGCTGCGGGTGGTGTGTGCAATTCTTCAAGTTCTTCTATATTTTAACTGTAGAAATGCAATTTAAATAAGAGATATAGCTAGCAAAAGGAATTTACGAGAGAATTACAAGTCAAAATTGAGTTTGGATATCAAAACTTGTGATTACTGTATTTCATGGACTTGCCTGTTCTTTTGCAAAATAGTACTAGAGGTATTAATACTCTAAGGCATGCAGAAAAATGATAGGACATATTTGCTACTTGTGCTATGTGAAGAGTTATAATTAAAAAGTAGGCAATATTATTTGGCAATATATTGCAGTTTAGTGTTTCACCTGATAATTAGATTGTAATTTATGGACACAATAATATGAGCTGCACTCTAGACATCCCAGAGTAGACAAGAAGATGACATTCAACTTCCAGTATTAGTTCCAATTTATTTCCCGCATTACTATAACTAAAGCTGCAAACAGGCTGTCCTGCACGCTCTTCCTCAGTGGTGGCTCGGTGGTAGCACTCTCGCCTCTGAGTCGGAAGGTTGTGGGTTCAAGTCCCAGCTGAAATCTGGAACTCTCTTCCCCAAAAAGCTGTTGAAGCTAGGTCAGTTGAACAATTTCAAAACTGAGATTTATAGATTAAGGGATATGGAACCAAGGCAGGTAAATGGAGATAAGATACAGATCAACCATGATCTAATTGAATGGCAGAACAGGCTTGATGGACTGAATGGTCCACTCCTGTTCCCATGCCCAGAGACTTGAGCACATATTCTAGGCTAAATCTTCAGTGCCGTCTTTCGATGAGACATTAAACTGAGACCCTGTCTGTCCTCTCAGATGGATGTAAAAGGCCCTGAGGCACTATTTGAAGAAGAGCAGGGAAGTTCTCCCGGTGTCCTGACCAGTATTTATCCCTCAACCAACAGCTAAAACAGATTACCTGGTCATTTATCTTATTGCTGTTTGTGGGACCTTGCTGTATGCAAATTGGCTCCCGTGGTTCCTACATTGCAACAGTGACTACACTTCAAAGGACTTCATTGGCTGTAAAGCGCTTTGAGACATCCTGAGGTCGTGAATGGCGAGAAATAAATGCAAGTCTTTTTTTTCCTCCTCTTTACATCCTGACTCTGTTGAAATCATCATCTCCTACTCTTAACTCTTAACTGTCAGGATCTCAAAACAATGGAATTCCTAATCTCTTCAGAATTTTAAAACCTAAGATTCCCAAGGTAATTACAACTCAATGTTTTATTTCCTCTCAACTTTTTCTCTTATTAACCTTGGTGGTGTTATGCAGTTATATAGGTTAAAAAGAACAGAAGGAAACCTGAACGATTTGTGTACACTGTTACCATCTTTTAATATTTTTATGTTACTCCAAATCATCTGTGTTAAATTTAAACCTGGTTGCATGGTTAACTGTGTTGAAAGGCTCTTAGTGCTTTATTGGCCATTTTCACTACATCTTTAACAGTCTAGATTGATACAGGCCATTACCATTAGGCAATATATCATTATATCTTATTCTCTTCGCTTCCTGCACCAACCCTATTCTTGGCACTGCTGGACTTGTTGAAAGATAGTATTTATGGGAATGGTCACATTGATGATCTCACCCAAAGGTTCTTCTCACAGCCTACATTATGCATTTTATACAGTTCTTATAAATAGTGCTTATATTGAGAGTGAATCTAATTTGCTTTTATTTTGAATGTGCTGCATTTATCACTTTGATTGGCACGTCAACTTGCTGTGAAACTACTTTGTTGAATAGCCTTGAATTCTGGAGGGTACACTTGGGTTACTGGCACTAATTTTCTATTACTTTTGTGTTTGTACTTAGCTATTTGTAAGTGTCAGACATTACTTAGTGCAGTGTAGGAGTTTATTTTTCAAAGATGAATGTTGAATAACAACATTTTTCATGTTTTTAGCACTCCTTATTGTCATTTTCTTTCAGAAGCCAAAATATTAGGCATCAAATCCAACATTTTTTTCTGATCCTTTCTATGGGTCTATTCTTAAAGCAAGAAGAAAGACAGAGCTGTGGGCAAAAAAATGCAATTATTCAAATAAGGAAGCAGTGAAGGAGGCTGTTCTTCTTTTCCACTTATTATTTATTGGATGATGTTTAAAGTTGCTTTGCATGACTGAAATTGATACATATGTTCTGTTCAATTTTGTTGTCTTGAACGAATGTCTCTAAAGAGTACTGACTCTTTCTTGGGCTCAGTATAACAACAGCCTCCTGGTACCTTGACAAAGTAGCCATCCTTATGAGCCTGGGCAGTCAGTAACAGCAGGATATTTGACCATCACAGCTAAGCTGACAGCACTTGACATTCATATTTTCCATCAAAAGTCAGGAGAGGGAACTTTAGTTGTTTTAGTTCTCACTCCATAACCTGGTGCCAGCGACTCCAATTGTACATTCAGCCGCAGCTGATACTAACTAATTCAACACTGACTGAATATCAAAATCAGGACCTTCCCAGTCTATATGGCGTTAATAACACAAAGGGTGGAGCATTTATCCACTGGGCCACCAAGGGAGAACTTATCTCTTATTTGTACTCATCTTACAATATTCGTTAATGTTTATAAATTGCTTTCAGTTCCAATATTTGCTCAATTGTTTCCTATTAAACATTGGAAGACAAATATTGAAAGGCAGTACAATAGCACTCTCTTATTGATCTTCCTGCCTTGGACTCTTTTCCTGCTCCCCCCCCCCCCCCCACCCCAGGAAAGAAAAATATTCCCTTTATTCCAATTCTATGCTACACCTTTACATGTGATCTGTCAACTGGGTGGTTTTAGTCCACAGTAGACATTTTATGAATCACCAGGTCCCCACCACCATCACAATGGATGATTATCTGAAGTGGACCAATTGCTTTTCATTTCTAGAGATAGATAGGAATAAAATAAAGCAAATGTATTTGAGCTGTTACCCCTAACATGGGTGTCACCCATCATCTTTGGTGGCTTGGAAGGAATATAATTATTTTTTCCTGTCCCTGTTGTGTGGTCTCATTTACAATGTATCCCTGTAGATACCTGTACTACATATCAGCTGTGTACGGGCATCCACAGTGTAGGCAGGAACATATGTAGTTGTAGTCCCCTTGTTCTGCGTATACCAACAATGACAAATTGTACTTGTTTTTCCACCAATTAAGCTGCATGCACATTTGCAGAAAATGTTGGGGGGTGGAGGGAAGAAAAATGCTTCAGTAAGTTCATAATGATTGAAAGCAATATTTTGTGCAGGATTCATTGCGTGACTGGTATTATGGTCCATGTATACGATAATACAAACTACATAGAATGTCTGTGTCATTTCTCATGATTTTTGATTATTTGCTCTAGGAGATTTTTTGGGTAATTGATATCAAGATGTTGCTATTAAGTTCAGCGCATAAGGGGTAAATCTACAGAACATACAAGTTCCTGGAAATGCAGATTAAAGCCAGATAATGTGGCTAGAAAATTGTTTTTCTTGCATACCACGTCAGCTTGAGAAAATGGGGTTCATTAAGATATTCCAGTAATAATGACACTTATTATGTTGGTATGGGTTCATTCATTTGAGTCCAATGGGGCTGTTAGCTGCCAAGATATGTAGGAGGGCAGTAGCAGGCTTGACTGGGCAATCCCGCGGGGAGCTGTAGCAGGATCAGAGCTCAAGTCTTTGGCTTCCTATCTAGCAGGGATACAGGGAGTCAATCTGCAGAAATTTGGAGTGGTAACAGTCACACAGAGAGAGATGTCTCTTCCTAAAGTTAGAGCCAACTACAGAGAATTGCTAATCTGTAAATTTAGCACGCTAACGGGGAAAGTGTGACAAGCTTTTTATCTATGTTACAAAGAATGTTATGAGTTAGTTTGAAATTCACTAAAAATTGTATTCTGTTTGTTCATACTAGACTGTTTATCAGTCTGCCTTCTGGAAGATAGAAGAATTGCCTGTGAGAGCACATGTAAGATTACAGTATCCAGTTCATACAAGGTGGGGTTTCATTGATACGATCACCAGGTCATGCAATTGTATGACTCGGTCTTGACCATTTAGGACATGGGATCTACTTACGAGGGATTGCTGATATTGAACTTGAGAGAATATCTACTGCAGATGTGATATTTGTAACAGTCTGCTATTCTCATTATAAAAGCAGAAGGTCATGATCATTTGTTGTGTTGCTCCCCACTTTGAGTGAATCAGACAATTTGTATAGCATTTGACTACATATTTTGGAGAATATGTTTAATACTTTGCAGCAAAATAAATTGTTTGTTGTGTTCTTTTGTGGAAAAGAACTGAGAAAAAGAGAAAAAGTACTGGAGAAACTAGTGGGACTAAAAGCTGATAAATCCCCTGGATCTGATGGCCTATATCCTAGTGTTCTAAAAGAAGTGGCTACAGAGATAGTGGATGCATTGGTTATGATCTTCCAAAATTCCCTAGATTCTAGAACAGCCCCAGCGGATTGGAAGCTTGCAAATATAACCCCGCTATTCAAGAAAGAAGGGAGAGAGAAAACAGGGAACTACAGGTCAGTTAGCCTGACATCAGTCGTCGGGAAAATGCTGGAATCCGTTATTAAGGTAGCGGTAACAGGGCACTTAGAAAATCATAATATGATTAGGCAGAGTCAACATGGTTTTATGAAAGGGAAATGTTTGACAAATCTATTAGAGTTTTTTGAGGATGTAACTGGCATGGTAGATAAAGGGGAACCAGTAGATGTCGTATATTTGGATTTTTAAAAGGCATTTGATAAGGTGCCACACAAAAGGTTGTTACACAAGATGTGGTTGTGGGTAATAGCATGGGTAGAGGATTGGTTAATAGACAGAAAACAGAACAGGAATAAATGAGTCATTTTCAGGTTGGCAGGCTGTAACTAGTGAAGTGCTGCAAGGATCAGTGCTGGGGCCTCAGCTATTTACAATCTATTTATGACTTCGATGAAGGGAGCGAGTGTGATGTATCCAAGTTTGCTGACGATACAAAGCTAGGTGGGAAAGTAAGCTGTGAGGAGGACACAAAGAGTCTGCAAAGGGATCTAGACAGGCTAGGTGAATGGGCAGGAAGGTGGCAGATGGAGTATAATGTGGGGAAATGTGAGGTTATTCACTTTTGTAGGAAGAATAGAAAAACAGATTTTTTTTTAATGGTGACAAACTACTAAATGTTGGTGTTCAGAGAGATTTGGGTGTCCTCGTACAAGAAACACAAAATGTTAGCAATCAGGTCCAACAAGCAATTAGGAAGGCAAAATCTCTGGATTTTAGAAGAATGAGAGGTGATCTCATTGAAACATAAGATTCTGAGGGGGCTTGACAGGGTAAATGCTGAGAGGTTGTTTCCCTTGACTGTAGAGCCTAGAACTAGGGGACATAGTCTCAGGATAAGGGGTCAGCCATTTAAGACTGATATGAGGAGGAATTTCTTCACTCAGAGGGTTGTGAGGCTTTGGAATTCTCTACCCCAGAGGGCTGTGGATGATGTCATGAATACGTTCAAGGCTGAGATAGATAGATTTTTGGAGTCTAGGGGAATCAAGGGACATGGGGATCGGCCGAAGGTCAGCCATGATCTTATTGAATGGCGGAACAGGCTCGAGAGGCCGTATGGCCTGCTCCTGCTCCTATTTCTTATGTTCTTGTGTTAAAGAAGTGCAGATGTAAAGCAATGCCCCTAAAGACCTTATTCCTTGAAAAAGTGCAGAAGATTTGGAATTGTAACAGTCTAGAATATTCTAGTTCTGGATTAAGAAATTATGGCTCTTGCTGTCCAACCTGACGTGAATCCATAATGGACAACGGTTGCTGATTGTTTCCTGCTCTTTTAGCGCAGGTGCTTATTGGCTGTGTTTCCTGTACTGTCAGGTGAGTAAGCTGGCAACCTCTTCTATACTTGGCAGAGTGGCTCAGTGATGTGTGCCTGCATTTCTCAGAACTGTCAAGAGTTTTTATTTCCTAAACTTGTGATTGCAAACATTTTATCCCCTGAAATTACTCTTTGCCCCCACATGGTTCACATCCTTTTAAGAAGAGTGTCCATCAGATCTTTTTTAAAAAAAGCAAATCTTCCTCGAGATTCATCTTGTGTCTTTATTTAATAGAAATACAAAACTCTAGTCTTTTAAAAACAGTTGGCCGCATGTGTTTGTTGATATGCTGTCAGCTGAAAATAAATTGTAAAGGAGACAATCTTGGAATTAAAGCTCTGTCTGGATTATGATACAAAATGAAGGTCAAACTTTCCAACAATTTTGGCAGACTGTTTCAAGCACTAGCTCCATTGCCATTCAAGATATTGCGACTTTAGCATATTTCCTGTAGTTGAAATTTATTGTAGCACTACCTTAGGAAAGCATAAGAGGCATTAGCCTAGATTTTCTGCTTGTGGCGTGGTTAAGACCTGAATGGCTATTAGCTGGTTTTTAGTCCAATGGAAGTATCCTGTTTGCAGCCAGTTTTCCATGGTAAGCTTATTAGAATAGCTTCAGGTGCAGATTCTGCAAGCAAGTAAAATTTAAAGCAATGGGGACAATTAAATGGAACTCTCATCATAAGGACAAAAATTCTAAAAGCCTTTAGTGAGCCTCAAAGGACATTTCAACCCATTATTTGCCTTTGCCAATGCTAAAGGGGCAAAGGATTAAGAAGACAGATAAAGATAAAGGGAAAGGAAACCCAAAGTGCAGGATGAGGCTGCAAGCCAAGTGACAAATTAGACCAGGAACCAACCTCCTGTTTGATGACTGCTGAGGTGGAGGTAGTCCTACATGAGGTGGCTGTGAAGAGACTTCACTTCTGTGCCCATAAGTTAGTGTTGCAGCTTGCCTACAAGGAAGTGGAGCCAAGTTTCAGGCCACATCTGGCCATTACTGTCACTGGATATTGCATGATAGCTACAGATATCCTTTACAGCACTTGTCATACCTCTGCATCGGCCTCTCTGCTGACTCAGAGCCTCAGCAGGCAGTTCGCCACAGTCATTGCCAGGTAGATCTGTCAGGGCCTTCAGAAATGGTTAGTCACATCTTGGTGGGTGCAGTTCACCAGTCTGGCATGATCTCCCTGGCATGTTTTCTTTCATGCAGTGCCACTGAAACCATGACATACCGCGATTAAGGTGTCCAACAGCACAGTTCATCGGGCATTCACACATTTTAGTGTCATTGGGTTTGCCGTTCTAGCTTCCCTTGGGAAGAGGAGCATCCATCTGCACTCTTCATCTGCCAAAGCAATATATGTTCACCTCTGTGTATAGATGCAGGTGTATGGGTATAGATAGGTGAGCATAGAGCATCTATCATGCCTAGGTTCCCTCCATAAGTCTTCTTACAAAAACAACAGAGCTATAATAATATGTTGTAAATTATCCAAAATAGATTGGGGTAAAAGTATTGCAAGTGGCAAAAAAGGGGAGGGGTTTCTACAATGTATCCAGGACTTCTTTGTAGATTTGTATGTTTTCAGTCCAATGAGGAAGGAGGTAGTGGTGGATTGAGTTCTAAGAAATGTAGCAGGGCATGTATGTAAGGCAAGAGTAGGAGAACATACAGTAAACAGCACCCATTATGTAAATAAGCTCAATATATACAGGAAGGGAGAATAGTAAAAAAAAAGGTATTTGACTGCAAAAGTAAATTTCAGTAGGATAAATGGGAAAGAAAAGACAGTGGAAAAACAATGGGAAACTTAAAGGAAGAAATGAATAAAGTACAGACTAGACATACTCCCACAAGAAGTAAACAGGGTGCTACAAAAGCTGGGTCACTGGGATCAGCAGAGAAATTAAAATTAAAACAGGATTTAAAAATCATGCATATGACAAATCTAGGGTTAATAATGTAAAAGAAAATCCAGCAATGTAGAGGGAAGAAAAAAATATTAGGAAGGCAAAGAGAAGGTATTAAACAAGACTGGCAAGAAACATAAAGGGAAATAATAAAGGATTTTATAAACACATCAAAAGTAAAAGAGTGAAGTGTAGTGCTGATTAGAGATGGAAATGGAAATCTTCTCATAGACGATGAAGGAATGGCAAAGATATCAAATGGGTACTGCGCCTCAGTTAATACGAAAGAGTGTGATAGTGGGACAAAGGATACAAAAGTAGGAGGTGGAGTGATTAGATAGGATGTGGGGTAATGTTCCATGATTCTTCTTCCAAACATCTCAGGCACCTTCCCATTGAGAAACTTGTTGGTGCCAGCAATAGTGGTGGAGGCAAAAAATAATGTACAACAAATGGCACAAAGGATCATGACAACCTAAATGCGAACAGGGGGGAAAAAAGCAAATGAAGAAAAATGATTAAGAAATGGCTGAAATACATTTATCAATATTACTGTGTTCTTTCCGTAACCTCCAGCATACATACCCCTGACTAACTATGCTGGATGCCCATGTCACATGGGTATGATTAGTTTTATTTCCTGTATACCAGAACAGTGGGAAATGGTGTGCAGGATCAAAGTGCCCCAAACTAATATTTAAATTAAGTGCTCCCGGTGAAGGCAAGCCACTACCAATCATTGCACCCACGGGTGTAAGGTGGGCAACATCCCACTCCCAGCCATCCATTTACCGCCTTAAAATGAAGCAGGCTGTGGTCGAAAATCCAGACTATGTTATGTTACTTTGCTGAACGGAAATCCCTATCTCTTTAATTCCCGTGCATCAGTAGAACAAAATTGGGTTTTGTTATGGTACTGTATATCCTTCAATGTTAATTTGCTATCTCAAAAATGCAAAATTATTTCCAAGATTTTTAAACTTATTTTTTCTTCATTAAGGAAAGCAATTGAGGATCCCTGCTTCAGGTATTTTGGTTGGGTTGCCCTTTGCTCCACCACCAAGACATCACCCAGCCATTTCTTACTACTGCTTTGAAACCAGTTGTCAATAAATTTCAAGAGCAGCTTTGGTTGACACTGTGTCTGACTTTCTTTTCCTCCCTCAAAGGAAGTACATGTCCTTCACATATTGTCTTCCCTTGGCAGCACAGCTAAGACTGAAAACCTAGCAAGTGGAAGATTGCTTCTGCTGATGCAAATCCTATTACTCGGTAGTACAGAATTTTGAACTTTATAATATACATCTTTTGAGCAGTCATGGTGATGTTTTGCAGAAACGAGAATGTACAGAAAACCTGATACATGAGGATGCATTAAGTTCTTTTCACAAATGGACATGATCAGTCCTGTAAAAGACCCTTATAAATGGAGTTTGAGCTTGAGGTTACTTCGTTGGATTGTAATTAAATTTTATCAGTAGCTTATCTTTTTTAACAAACAGTGGATTGTTAAAGAAAGAATTGCAGTTATATAATGCCTTTTACATCCTCAGGACATCCAAACTGCTTCCTAGCCAATGAATTGCTGTTGAAGTGCAGTCACTGTTGACATAATAGAGAAACACGGCCACTGATTTGCATACAGTGAGGTCTGACAAATAGCAAATGAGTTAATGACCAGTTAACATGTTTGGTAGTGGTGGTTGAGAGACAAATGCTGGCTGGGACATCAGGAGAACACCCTGCTCTTCTTTGAATAATGCCATGGAATTTGTCCACTTGAACAGGCAGATGAGGCCTTGGTTTAAGATGTCATCGGGAAAAGAGCAGCTTCAATGATGCAGCACTACCTCAGTACCGTCACTGCCTCGGTACTTTTCTCTCTGCCTGAAGAAAAAAAACTGGGAAACCTTAGAAGCACCCCTGCCTCTCAAACCAGATAGGTACCTTGTTAATGATTCTAGCAGCTCAAAACGATGGGTCAAATTGAAGAATTAATTTGGAAATTAATTATATATGCAATTCCAAAACTTTTTTCAATGAATACACAATAGAAGTTTTTTTTACACTTTAGTGTGCATTTTCTTACAGTACTTCCATTTCTTCTCTTACGGTACTTCCACTTTGCTGTGCATGTTTCTTCACATTATATTTCAAACATTTCTACATGATTTCCCCCACCTCTTTCAACACTCTGCTCTCATGGGGAAACTTGGGAGTATTGATCATATTTCCATTAAATAACGAGCAACAATTTTTTTGGAACCTGTAATTCACAGTTACAGCCAGTTCAGTTTTCCAGAGTTTAACAGGAAGGACTCTATTCTCAAACCTCAAAGTGCATTTGTGTAGAGGCAGAATTTTGGAAAGTTTCAGCATAGATGCTGAAATATCTGCAAGATCTCAGTCCTGCTGAAACAATATTTTAAAAAGCAAGGAGAAGTGGATCAATGTATTGGAGTACCATTGTAATGGTGATACTATACTTTGAGTTACCTGAAGATGATAAGTCCCCAATCTCAGCACTGTTACTGTGACATTAACAGAATCCTACAGCCAGGTCAAATATCCACCCCTATGCCTGTAAATTGTGTGTTACAAGGTGACCTAATTGCAGAAAAGGAAAAAATACTTTAAAACAATCATGACAGATTTGTGCAAAACCAGTTGAGTAGACATTTCTGTCCCCATAAGTGCACTTGTCGTCGAATCATAGAAAGGTTACAGCACGGGAGGAGGCCATTTGGCCCTCGAGTCCGCATTGGCTCTATGCACGAGCAATCCAGCTAGTCCCACTCCCCCGCCCTATCCCCGTAGCTCTGCACATTTTTTCGTTTCAAGTACTTATCCAGTTTCCTTTTGAAGGCCATGATTGAATCTGCCTCCACCACTCCCTCGGGCAGTGCATTCCAGATCCTAACCACTTGCTTGTGTAAACTCACTTTCCGTCTGGTTCTTGACTCTCCTGCCAATGGGAACAGTTTCTCTCTATCTACTCTATCTAGACCCTTCATGATTTTGAATACCTCTATCAAATCTCCTCTCAACCTTCTCTGTTCCAAGGAGAATAATCCCAGCTTCTCCAGTCTATCCACATAATTTAAGTCCCTCATCCCTGGAATCATTCTAGTAAATCTCCTCTGCACCCTCTCTAATGCCTTTATATCCTTCCTAAAATGCGGTGCCCAGAACTGGACACAATACTCCAATTGTGGCCGAACCAGTGTTTTATAAAGGTTCATCATGACTGCTTTGCTTTTGTACTCTAAGCCTCTATTTATAAAGCCCAGGACCCCGTATGCTTCTTTAACCGCTTTAAATTGCCAAAATGTACCTAGCTTCTTGCTAAAAAAAAAAGAGCAAAATGTATTTTTGTCTGCATGGCCAGTTCAGCAAAGAGCACTGTAAAGCCTTGACTGAAAGGGAGGGGAGAGGCCAAGACCCAGTGCTGCAGAGTCAGCTCAGGAGCATCAGGATTGGTCCCTCGTAAATGCTTGACCAATAATAAACTCATGGTCATGTGTTTACGACTGACCATATAACTTGCCACAACAAAATACTCATGGCGCTCAATTACATATACAAAAAAAACTGTCAGTCAGACTTACCACATCTTACTCATTGTGCTTTAAAAATAGAACTTTCTGATAAAGATCACTTAAAATAGGTACAGTTGTATTGTTAAATGGGTTTTCAATCTATATTACTCCTACAGATTATAAAAGGTTAACTCTGTGATCCTGCATTCCCAGCTGGGAAGCTATTAATGAAGGCAGCACAGGTGGAGATTGGACTTACAACACTGTAGTTCCAATTATCTGACCCATGCCACCTGTTTGTGTGGCTCCCCATTGGGAGCTTGGGCTCACAGGAATAGCCTTCAAATGCCATCCTAATGTTTCCATGAATGTATAAGAAAATGTGAGCCTGCTTACTGACTGGAGAAGGTGGAAATTGGCAATTTTTTTTTGTTCTTTGTTTGAACAAGCAATGAAATTCATGGAGACATTGTTTGATTGTTAAAATATTGTGCTGGAGAGTGTGCAATTATTGGCAGCTGAAAAATATCATGTTATTGTCTGACTGCTTATTTTTCTTCTGACCCCAGTTGCACTTACTGATACTTATGAAACATGAATAGAATGGTCATACATTTATTATTTTTATTAAGAGGTAATTTTAGAACCATTAATGCTCTGTTTTTTCCCCCCTCTTCCTCTTTGTTTGTTGGTTGGAGAGCCTGTCAACTTGCAACAATAATTCATTCAGTCAGGAGACAAATTGGGTCATGTAGGTAGCTAATAAAATTCACTAAGTTGGTCAGGGAGAGAAATGGAAAGACGTGAAGGAAAAGCTTTGTTCACATAGAAGATAATTGTTGGGTATATCCAGAATTATTTTCAAAATGTTCAGAATGTATGCAAAGAATTCAGAACAGAATTGGAGAGATAGAAGCATTAATAACCATGGAGGACTTTGTAACAGAGATATGGCTTAGGTTTGGACAAGACGGGAAACTTAATATTCATGGATATAACATTTTCAGGAGAGATGGAGGTGGAAAAGGGGGATGGATAGCAGCAATAATAAAGGATTCTATCACTGCAGTAGAACGTAATTATGGTCTGGAGGATGTGTTAATCCATATTGATAGAATTAAGGAAAGGAAAGGAAATGATACAATTCTCTGTGTGCATTACAGGCCACCAAACAGTGGAGCTGAAATGAAAGGCAACCTTTTTTGTAGACCTTAGAACCATAGAAATTTACAGCACAGAAAGGATCCATTCAGCTCATTATGTAGACAGTTCAAAGGGACATATAGCACAACAGGGCAATAATATTGAATGATTTTAACTCTCTCAAAATAGACTGAGATTAAACACTGCATATGATGAAATGAGGAACACTTTTCAGAATATATCCAAGATAGCTTCCTGGATCTGTAGGTTTCTAGTCCAATAGGAAAAGAAACATTGCTTGATTCAGTTCTAGGAAATGAAGTGGAGCAAATAGCTAATGTGAAAATAGTAAAACAGTTGGGAAATAGCAACCACAACATAGTTAGATTCAATGTAAAATAGAGAAAAGATAATGAGGAGTCAAAGATAAGGGTGCTGGTCTGAAAAAATGCAAAGTGAGATAAAAAGGGATCAGGCCCAAATTAACTGGGTAGAAAAGTTGGTAAACAGTGTAATGGATCAGCAGTGAGAAATCCTTAAATATAAGATGGATATAGTACAGGGCAGAGCTAGGGACTAAGGACTGTAGGGAGTTGAAGTCCAGATTTGGCTGACTCAGCCGATGAGAAGTGCCCTCAGTGAGCAGCCCAACCCCTCTGCCTCCTCCCCCAATATGGTTCTGCCTCCATTTCTCAGGAAACTCAGGCGAACTGGGGGGCTAATGCTTCGTGGCTGCATGCATACCACAGCCATGATGTCCTCTATTTCCATTTCGGCTGACCTCAAAAAAGAAGAGTTGCATGGATAAATGAAGAGGTGAAAACTAAATTAAAATTTAAAAGGGAGGCATATAATAAATTAGAGCAAATAATCTAAGGAAAATCATATGGATTATGTAGTGGGAAAGTGAAAGGCAAATTAGAAGGGTTAAGAGGGAATATGAAAAAAGGTGAGCTGATAATATAAAAAGAAATAGTAAACATTTTTAACCATGGCATATTAAAAAGTGGGGAATAAAAGAGAAGGTAAGACTGCCCAAGGACGAAGGGAGAAATCTACTACAGGAGGATGAAGGTATGGTGGAGATAGTAAATAAATATTTTGCATCTGTTTTTACAAATGTTGGTGGGTGAGAATATACTGGAGAAAGGTATGGAACAATGTTAGAGATAGTTATAGAAAAGGAATTGGTTCTGAAAAAATTAGCAGAAGTAAACATCAATACGTAATTCAGCCCTGATAGTATGCACCCTAGACTATTGAAGGAAACCAGAGAGGAGATAACAAAGGCTCTGGCCACAACTTTTCAATTCTCCTTAGATATGCAAACTGTGCCAAGGTACTGGGGGGTATCCATTGTAACTCATCTATTCAAAAGGATAGAAGGATAAACCAGATCACTATATAGCAGTTAGTCTAATGTCAGTTGTGAGCAAACTCTTAAAGCCAGCACAGATTTGTTAAAATCAAGTTGTGTTTGCCAAAGTTAATGGAGTTTTTGAAAAGTGGCTAATTGGATAAATGAAGGGAATGCAGTAGTTGTGGTAATAATGGATTTTCAGAAGGCATTCAATAAGGTGTCTCACAAGAGGCTTGTTACAAAAATTCAAGTATATGCTATAAGAGAAAATGCAGCAGTGTGGATAGGCAATTAGCTGACAGGAAACAGAGGATTAAGGTTACAGGGCATTGCTCATATTGTAGAAAGATTAGAAGTGGGCAGACTAGTGGTGGATGCAATTTTATGTGGAGTAATACATTTTGGGAAGAAAACAAGGAATGGGAGTATATACTTAATGGACTGGAGGGAAGTATACAGTGGTGTTCCCCAGGTGTCAGTATTAGGACCACTGCTCTTTTTGATATAAATTGCCTGGATTTGGGTATACAGGATATAATTTCAAAGTTTGCAGATGACACGATACTTGGAAATGTAGTAAACAATGTGAAGGATAGTAACAGACTTCAGGTGGACATGGACAGACTTGTGAAATGGGCAGACACATGGCAGATGAAATTTAATGCAGAGAAGTGTGAAGTGATACATTTTGGTGTGAAGAATGAGGAGAGGCAATATAAACTAAATGGTACAATTTTAATGGGATTGCAGGGACAGAGAGACCTGCGGATGCATGAACACAAGTCTTTGAAGGGGCAGGACAAGTTGAGAAGGCTGTTAAAAAAGCATATGTGCTCCTGGGCTTTATTAATAGAGGCATACTGTACAAAAGCAAGGCAGTTATGCTAAACCTTTATATAACACTAGTTAGGCCGCAGCTGGAGTATTGTGTTCAATTCTGGGCGCCACATTTTACAAAAGACATCAAGGCCTTAGGGAGGGTGCAGAAAAGATTTACTAGATTGGTGCAAGGATTGAGGGACTTCAGTTATGTGGAAAGACTGGAGAAGCTGGAGTTGTTCTTCTTAGAACAGAGAAGGTTAAGGGGAGATTTGATGGAGGTGTTCAAAATCATGAACGGTTTTGATCTAGTAAATAAGGAGAAACTATTTCCACTGGCAGAAGGGTCAGTAAACAAAGGTCACAGATTTAAGGTGATCGGCAAAAGAGCCAGAGGCGACATGAGGAAACATTTTTTTTACGCTGCGAGTTGTAATGATCTGGAATGCACTGCCTGAAAGGGTGGTGGAAGCAAATTTAGTCATAACTTTCAAAAGGGAATTGGATAAATACTTGAAGGGAAAAAATTGACAGGGCTATGAGGAAAGAGCAGGGGAATGGGACTAATTGGATAGCTCTTTCAAAGAGCCGGCACAGGCACGATGGGCCAAAAGGCCTCCTCCTGTATTGTACCATACTATGATATTATAACTATTCTGAAGGATGTGGTTGAACAGAGATACTAGGGGTTCAAATATATAATTCCGTGAAAGTACAAGTTCAGGTAGATAAAGCCATTAAAAAAAGGCCAGTAACATTTTGATTTTATAAATAAAAGAATAAAGTATAGGAGTAATGATAAATTTGTACAAGGCAGTTGGTTAAGCCTCAGTTAGAGTACTGTGTGCAGCTTTGGGTATCCCATTATAAAAAGAGCATTAAAGCCATGGAGCATATACAGCATAGATTCACCAGGATGATATCAGGGGTAGGTAATTATACTTGAGGAGAGACTTGAGACACCAGGACAAATTTCACTGGAGCAGAGAAGGCTAAAAGGAGATTCAATAAATTATGGATAGGGTGAATAGGGAAAAACTATTGCCTGTGGTTGGAGAGTCAATGACAAGAGGTCATCAATTTAAAATTGTCACTAAGATAGTGAAAGAGAGGAGAAAATTCTTTCCTCAAACAATTGTTGGAGCATGGAATGCTTTGCCACAGGAAATTGTTGAGGCAGAGACAATTGCATCTTTCAAGGAATAAATGTTGGCCAGGAGGCCAGTATAACATCACTGCTCTTCTTCGCGTTGTGCCATGGGATCTTTTGCATCCACCTGACAGGGCAGACGGGGCCTCGGTTTAACGTCTCATCTGAACGACAGCACCTCTGATAGTGCAGCATTCCCTCAGTGTGGCACTGAATTGTCAACCTAGATTATGAACTCAAGTGTCTAGTTGGAGCTTGAAACCACACCTTCTGATGTAGAAGCAAGAGTGCTACCACTGAGCCGAGTTTTGGATTGCTCTAGCTAAGAGCTGGCATAGACACATAGTTGAATGAATGATCTACTTCTGTGCTGCAAATTTTCATGGTTTTACGGTGTTGTATTTAAACTAAACTGGGGAGGGCAAACAAGGCAAGGGAATACACAATAATTGAGAGGATATTGAAAGGTGTAGAGGAAGTGATGGACCTTGGAGTGCATGTCCACAGATCCCTGAAGGTAGCAGGACAGGTAGGTAAGGTGGTTAAGAAGGCAAATGGAATACTTTCCTTTATTAGCCGAGGTGTAGAATATAAGAGCAGGGAGGTTATGCTGGAACTGTATAAAACACTGGTTAGGCCATAGCTGGAGTACTGCGTACAGTTATGGTCACCATATTACAGGAAGGATGTACTTGCACTATAGGGGATGCAGTGGAGATTTACGAGGATGTTGCCAGGACTGGGAAATTTGAGCTATGAGGAAAGATTGGACAGGCTGGGGTTGTTCTCTTTGGAACAGAGGAGGCTGAAGGGTGATTTAATTGAGGTGTACAAAATTTGAGGCCCTAGATAGAGTGGATAGGAAGGACCTATTTCCCTTAGCAGAGAGGTCAATAACCGGGGCGTAGATTTAAAGTATTTAGTAGAAGGATTAGAGGGGAGCTAAGGAAAAAAATTTTCACCCAGAGGGTGGTGGGAGTCTGGAATGCACTGCCTGAAAGGGTGGCAGAGGCAGAAACCCTCAACTCATTTACAAAGTACCTGGACGTGCACCTGAAGTGCTGTAACCTACAAAGCTACGAACCAAGTGCTGGAAAGTGGGATTAGGCTGGGTGGCTCATTTTTGGCTGGCGTGGACATGATGGGCCAAGTCGCCTCCTTCTGTGCCGTAAATTTTCTGTGATTCTAAACTAACTTTGAAGTGATGAGGAATTAGCTAGACTAGAGTGGGAGAAATTATTAGTTGATAAATTTGCAGACCAACAATGGAATCTATTCAAGAGATAATTAATGGATTATAAAACAAGTATATACACCTGCACGGTACTTCTGGAGTGATGCAACCATTGTTAACAAGAATGGTTAGGATCATATTAAACAAAAAGAGAAAGATTATTTAAGGGTGAGGAATATTGGCAAGAAAGAGGACTCGAAGTTTTATAGAAAGCAACATAAGTAGATCAAGAATATAATACGACATAAAGGAAGTACATAAAAAAGCAAAAGTTTTTGTAAGTACATCAAGAAAATGGAAAAGGAGGCGGTTGACCCAGGTACAGGAAGATTAGAAATCAGCGATGGGGAGAAACTTACAGGGAATGATAAAAAACAGAAAAATTGTGATGGAAAAATTAATGGGATTAAGCCAGGTCTTGACAATTATCCAAATTGGCAAGGCAATTGGCCATGCATTATTTCAAAACTCACTGGATTCAGGGATAGCACTGGAGGATTAGAAGGTGGCAAATATTATACCTTTATTCAAAAAAGGAAGAAGGAACAAACTAAGTAACTACAGGCCACTGTGCTCAATGTCAGTCATGGTAAATTTGCTAGAGTTCATCAGGAACAAATTAAGTGACTACTTGATTTCAAAGATTTAGCATGGTTTTGTGAAAGTTAGATCATGTCCAGCTAACTTAACAGAGTCTTTGAGGTGGTGAATAGAGGAGGATTAATGGCTGTTGTAATCATGGATTTTCAGAAGGCATTTGATAAGGTTCTGCACAGAGATTGCTAAAATTTAAATGGGTAGAATTAGAGATAGCTCCGTGGCATGGATAGGAAACTGGTCAGGAGATAGGAAGTAGAGAGTTGGATTGATGGGCAGTGACAAGGGATGTTCCCCAGGCTGACAGGAAAAACAGAATTATTTTTAAACAAAAGCCACATAATTGGTACTGTCTACTTTGTAGCTGCAAAGTGAAGCTGGTATAACATAAAGTTTGTATGCCTTTCAATTTGTTTTGGGGAAATACTTGGAAAATGAGGTATTATACCCTCCCAGGAGGGAACCACAGCTACGGAGAAAATTTTTCGATTTTTATAGGACTGATTTTATGTATGCAAGGAGTACATATCAGGAAACAGTGCAAACTTTTTCATCTCCGAAACATCTCCCTCTGCATTGCCAAAACTCTAATCCACACTTTTATCACCTCACAGTTGGTCATTTCCACACTATCCTGGCCAGCGTCCTTGCTTCCACTATGCGTATACTACAAAACATCCTAAATGCAATTTGAGGATAACCACAAAGGTAATGTGGAAATGGAACTACAAATGCTGCAGCTTTTGTTGTGCACTCTTCTCATTTTTAATCTAGTCAAACGATAGCTATGGGTATTGCAAATGTTGTTATCAGAAGTGACAATTGGGTAATTGTGTAAAGATGTCACAAAGGTGGTGTTTTTTTTAAAAAAGGGGTGTCATAACATTTGCATTGTACATACCATGAAAGTAGGTGGAAGCTAATACATCATTACAAGAGTCATGCCGAATATACCTTGCCAAAAAGGAGTTTCTTCAAGGCCAGTATAGTCTTCCTACGGTGGGGTGTCCAGTGCTGAACACAATTCCAAATTAAGTCTGACCAGAATTCTGTATAATCAATCCCCAAACAAAATTAAAGCTCTATAAAGTTAATGTTATACCAGCATTTTGCAGCTACAGAACAGATTGTATCAATTATGTAGAGTTGGTTTAAAAATAGTTCTCTTCCTTTTGCATCAGTGTTACTACGTTTCTGTGTGACCTGTAAGCCGTGAGAATTTGATCCACAAAGCCCAGCCAACTCAATATTTTTTGTATTTATATTTCTTACTTGCTGGATTGTTCTGTTTCAGTTTTGGAGGTTTGGAAAGGGTTGTTCTTAGTACTATTGCCTCATTGGTGGATATATCCTAAATCACAAAACCCTGTTCTTTTAATATCCAGAGCTTGAGAGGTATGTAAATTAGTGCAAATGTTGATTTAAATTTCTTGTGTTGCCTGCAAAGCTCCATGTTATGCACCTTAGGTGCCCAGAAAGACAAAAACTTTGGACACTTGCGTCTTATTCCATGGATTGCATTGTTCAGCTGTTGAGGTAATAACCATGAGATATGGTTTATACAGGATTGTGTTCTTCAAATAAACAGGAAAGAGAGGATTTTCTCACTGTATGAGCTCTTACAGCTGCATCCCATTATCCTGCATGCCACAAAAGATCCCACACTAAACAACAAACATTCCAATAGAATTCATGCAGGAAATTTAAGCTCACCTATATAAAAGTACCTGCGTTAACAGCTATAATAGCATGGACAGAACATTTTTTTGCTGCATTGGATTTTAAATGATTCTGGAATCATAGAATTTAACAGCACAGAAGGAGACCATCTGGCCTATTGTGCTTGTGCCAGTTTTCTGAAAGAGCTATCCATTTACTCCCATTCCACTGCCCTTTCCCCATACCCTTTTATTTTTTTCTTTTCCAAATATCTATCTAAAAGCTATTGTGGATTCTGCTTGCACCGCTGTTTCTGGTAGGTTATTCCATTCCCTAATAGTGCTCCATGTCAAAAAATAAATTCTCCTAACCTATCTTTTTGTTCTTTTGGCAGCAATCTTAAAATTTTGCCCTTTATTTGCCAACATACCGACTAATGGAATTCGTCTTTTCTCTATTTACCTTACCAGAACCCTTCATAATATCATAATATTAGGACATTAATTTGCAGTAAGATCACCTTACCCATGTTAGTAACTTACTGTAAACTGCAAGGTGAATTATTTGTATATATTTTTCTTTGGATGTAATCAAAAACCATACTTGGTAAATTGGTCGCAAAACAAACTGAAAGCTATACAAACTCTATGTCATACCGGTTTCACCTTGCAGCTACAGAGCAGATTGGACCAATAATGTGGCAATGATTTAAAAATAGTTCTCTTTTCTTCTGCATCATAAAATTGGATCTGCAATTCCTGATATCAGACTACAGTAACTGTATTATTGATTGAGTCAAAGCACGCATTACACAAGCTCTTCAAAATGCCACAAATGGGTATTCAGAATACGATCTACCAGTGCCAATAAAAATCTTACACTAAGTTAAAATAGGTTTTCATTTTTAATATCAAAGAACATTTACAAACTGAGGTACAGTCCTCCTTCACAACCCCCCCGCCCCGCAATATTTGTTCAGCAGCGCTGGACAGGCAGATTTTGGTACATAATTATGGTTGATTGTAGTAATCAGACCATCTAATTTTTAAAGGGACAGTATCTTTTTGTTGGCTACAGAAATAATATTTTCTGTTGAGAGACAAATTTTTGATTTCGAGGACAGGAGATTTGTTGGGTCGTGCATATTTTATTTTTTTTTAAATTCGGCAACAAAAAGCTCTACTCAATTTAAATTTCCTGTTGCATTCCTTTTTCTTGATTCCATGGCATAGTTTCAATTTTTAGTGAAGCAGACTTTGAACACTATGCGAAAGTACTTGCCTACATATTCTGCCACAAAATAAGTATCAAAGTAAGCTTTTTTGTGCTTGTGTGACACATAATAGCAGTTTTTCCTTCCCTCCAGTTCTTATTTCAAACAGAAGAATTGTTCTAAGTCAGAGATTACTTAAGCATATAAAAGTAGCCAGTTCAATTGCTCTTTCAAAATGCAACTTTTATGAATTGGTTTCCAGCACTTTGTTATAACAATCTAGGAATCAATCCCAGATATAATGCCTTCATTCTCAGTGTGCCAACTGCATAGTTTGGCAAAAGATCTACACAAGTATAGCAGAGCTCCTGTTTCTCTACATATCTAAGTCTACTTTCTAAGTTGTAGAGAATAGGGCAGGAAATGCAGTAAGACATGATGTGATATTATATACATCAACCTAGAGATCTGACAAAGCTGATCAACGATTTCAAAAAAACTGATAGACCAAAGCCAGCTCCAAGAATTAGCTTTATAACACGTGAAAATGAAGAGTTGGGTTTGAAGTGCAGTGGGACGTGGGCTTATTATAACTGATGCTTCAGGTGTGCCCAACATTCCATCACTTTTATTGCAGGAGAAAAAAAAGGTAGACAAGAGTACAGTTTGCAGCAGTGGTGGATTTAGAACTTAGTGAAGTGTGATGCGAGTGCTGAAGGCATGAGACTTATTTTCTAATGGCATCCCCAGAAAATTTGATTTTGTCACTTTATTTGTTGCATTTTCTGAGATTTTGGATCCTACTTTAATTCTGTTTTTCAAGCCAAAAAGAACTTCTCCTGGAAGAGTTGCAGGTATTTAAAGTATGAAAGTAATTAGTTGTAGGGATTTCAGTACAACTTTATAAGGTCCAGTAAATCTGACCCCAGATACAGCATGTTAATTTGTGAACTGAAATCTTTACCACACATGCCTACATTAATCTCAAACAGCAATGCATTCTACATGTACTGAAAAATTAAGCTCAATATCACATCTTCATGGTAGCCCCAGACAGGCATGAGATTACATGATTGAGGTAATGCTGATTTAAAATTTAAAAAACTTTTATTTTGAAGTAGCTTCATGAGGGACTAGGGTGAGTCAATATCATTGAAATAAAACCTTAAGACTCAGTTCTGACGAAGGGTCACACTCAAACATTAACCTGTCTTCTCATCTTTTAGATGCTGATCAACCTGCCGTACATTTCAGTTACTATCTGTGATATTAGCGGACTAGTGCATAATGCGCTCACGTGACATTCCTCTGCCTGTTATTAAGACAGAGGGATAAACCTATTTAAAAAGCTTAATGCCCTTCCTTAAAATAGCAGACAGAGGAAAGTCATTCAAACATATCATGCATTGTCTTCTATTATCACCAACAATAATTTCTGTCAAAAAGGTTTATTTTCTTGAAAATCTTTGCACACTGAGTTATTAAAAATAACTAAAATGCATAAAATATGGTTTACAGGAATGAGGGCTGAATTTCATGCTCTCGGGTGGACCTGTCTGCCTGCTTCCAGTATAAGGTTTGAAATCTATTATTTTTAGTGATTGTTAATAATACTCAAGTTTTCCCTTGGATGCTGACTACTGAAATACAGATGGTGCAGGCTCACTCCCCATTACCACATGGTACCATGAGGCCCACCACCACAAGCATATGAACAAACTGAGAACTGCTTTCAAAGTTACAGAACTTGGCTGGGCATTACAACTCACCTATAAACTGTCCAACGGTCTGCATTAACTTAAGAACATAAGAAATAGGAGCAGGAGTAGGCCATATGGACCCTCGAGCATGCTCCGCCATTCATTAAGATCATGGCTGATCTTCTACCTCAACTCCACTTTCCTGCCCTATCCCCATGTCCCTTGTATCCAAAAATCTTTTGATCTCAGTCTTGAATATACTCAACAGCTGTGCATCCACAAAGGGGGAGAAGTAGCCTTGGTGATTAAGGATGAAATTACTTCTATGAGAAGAGAGGATATAATGAGAGGTAAGCAGGCAGTGGAGACTTTATGGGTGGAATAGAAAAGGATTTAAGACTGTAGTGGAAATTATGTATAAGCCCCCTGGTGGCAGCTGTGAAGTGGCAGAATGTGTAACTGCAGAGATTAGATAAGCATGTAGTAAAAGTAGAGTGGTTTTAATGGAGGATTTTAACTTTCTTATAGATTGGGATAAGCAGACGAGCTCATGTCAGAAAAGTAGCGAATTTCGAGTGCTTTCTGCAACAGCATGTCCTAGAACCAACAAGGGGGCAGGACATATTAGATTTAATAATGAGTAATGAGCCAGATTTAGTTAACAGCTTAACGGTGTGTGAATATTTATCTGATAGCAATCATAATATGATCGAGTTCAAAGCTATGTTTGAAAGGGAGAAACCCGTATCAGCTAAAAAGATTCTAAATTTAGCTAAGGCTGACTTCAATGGGATGAGACAGAGACTGTCCACAGTAAACTGGGCAAATCTGTTAATGGGTAAAATGACAGAAGATCAGTGGGAGGTGTTCAAAAAAGAATTTAACATGATATAGGACCAGTTTATACCCCTAAGAGGCAAGAGCTCTACTTGCCAAAAAAAACAGCCATGGACGACAAAAAAGGTAAGGGACAACATAAAACTAAAAGAAAAAGCATACAAAAATGCAAAAAAGCACAGATCATGGTGACTGGGAAAGATACAAAGAACAGCAAAGGGTGACAAAACAGATAGTAAGAGCTTCAAAAAGGGAGGATGAAAGGAAACTTGCAAGGGATATCAAAATCAATACAATTTTTTTACAATTATGTTAGGAAAAAGAGGGTGATCAAGAACAATGTGGGCCCCTTAAGAATTGGTGATGGTGACATTGTAAATGAAAGTAAGGAAATGGCGGACATATTAAATAGTTACTTTGTGTCAGTATTTACAGTAGAGCAAGAGGATAGCATGCCAGACACCCCAAGGAAACTAATTTTGAATCAGGGACGGAGACTCACCGTAATTAACGTAAGCAAATTAACAGTAATGAGGAAAATAATGGTACTAAAAGGCGACAAATCCCCAGGACCGAATGGTTTCCATCCCAGAGTTTTAAAGGAAGAAGCTGAGAACATTGCAGATGCCCAAACTATAATTTTCCAAAGTTCTCTTGATTCAGGAACCGTTCCTTTAAATTTGAAAATTGTACATGTCACTCCGCTATTTAACAAAGGCGAGGGAGGGAATCCAGGGAATTATAGACCAGTTAGCCCAATGTTTGTTGTTGGGAAATTACTAAAGTCTATAATTCAGGATAGAGTGACAGAACACCTTCAGTATTTTCAGCTGATCAGAGAGAGCCAGCATGGATTTGTAAAGGGTAGATCATGCCTGACGAACCTGAATTAATTTTTTTGAAGAGGTATCTAAAGTGGTGGACCGGGGAACATCTATGGATGTTGTTTATATGGACTTCTAGAAGGCATTAGGAAATTGGCTGAGCGGCAGGAGACTGAGAATAGGGATAATGGGCAGGTACTCAAATTGGCAGGATGTGACTACTGATGTCTCACAAGGATCTGGGTTGGGGCCTCAACTATTCACTGTATTTATTAATGACTTAGATGATGGGATAAAGAGCCACATATCCAAGTTTGCCGATGACACAAAGATAGGCAGCATTGTAAGCCTTGTAGATGGAAGCATAAAATTACAGAGAGATATTAATAAGTTAAGTGAATGGGCAAAACAGTGGCAAATGGATTTCAATTTAGGCAAGTGTGAGGTCATCATCCATTTTGGACCTAAAAAGAGATAGATCAGAGTACTTTCTAAAAGGTGAAAAGCTAGACACAGTGGAGGTCCAAAGAGACTTAAGGGTCCATGTAGATAGATCATTAAAATGTCATGGACAGGTCCAGAAAATAATCAAAAAGGTTTATGGAATGCTGGCCTTTATATCTAGAGGGCTACACTACAAGGGGGGCAGAAGTTATGCTACAGTTATACAAAGCCCTGGTTAAACCACACCTGGAGTACTGTGTTTGGTTCTGGGCACCGCACCTTAGGAAGGATATATTGGCCTTGGAGGGAGTGCAGCGTAGATTTACTAGAATGATAGCTGGACTCCAAGGGTTAAATTATGAGGAGAGATTACACAAGCTAGGGTTGTATTCCCTGGAATTTAGAAGATTAAGGGGTAATTTGATCGAAGTTTTCAAGGTATTAAGGGGAATTGATAGGGTAGATAGAGAGAAATTATTTCCGCTGGTTGGGAAGTCGAGGACTAGGGGACATAGCCTAAAAAGTAGAGCCAGGACTTTCAGGAGTGTAGTTAGGAAACACTTCTACAGCAAAGGGTGGTAGAAGTTTGGAACTCTCTTTGGCAAATGGCAGTTCATGTTAGCTCAATTATTAATTTTAAATCTGAGATTGAAAGATTTTTGTTAACCAAAGATATTAAGGGATATGGGACTAAGGCGGGTAAATGGAGTTAGGTCACAGATCAGCCATGATCTCATTGAATGGCGGAACAGGCTCGAGGGGCTAAATGGCCTACTCCTGTTCCTATGTTCCTACCTTCCCTCTGGGGTAGACAATTCCAAAGATTCACAAACCTCTGAGTGAAGAAATTTTTCCTCATCTTGGTCCTAAATGGCCGACCCTTTATCTTGAGACTATGACCCCTAGTTCAGGACTCTAGCCAGGGGAAACAGCCTCTCAGCATCTACCCTGTCAAGCCCTCTAAGAATTTTATACATTTCAATGAGATCACCTCTTTTTTCTAAACTTCAGAGAATATAGGCCCATTCTACTCAATTATACATCATAGTAGTACACACTGTCGTAAATCCTAAATATATGGATCTCAGTGTAATTCTTTAAATTGAAACTCATTACTACCACTTTTGTTTCCAAACCCTGTCAATTCTGTGCATTGACAGAAATACTTAAATAAATATGTTAATATGTTCACAATCACCTTATCTCAAAAAAAGTTCTGCAACTAGCCTTGAAGAAAATAAGCCTTCACATGAATGAAATAAGTCTTCACATAAGGCTTTAAGCACAAAGTTTGGTGCGAGTTAGGTGAATCTGCTAAACAGAGTGGCTTGCCAAACAGAGTGACGATGGGAATTTGGTGAGAGTGGGAATTTGGTGCAGAGTGGGAAGGAGGTGCTAAGTAATTTAAATCAAGGGGTTACAGTAAATAAGTAAATATATAAATAATCAGTGTAATTAATTAGATCTAAAGGGATAAAATTAAAATTAACTAAGTAGAGGATACCAAACGTAAGTAGATAGGCTTTTAAGCTAAATGTTGGGACAGCTGAGACCCGTTGCCCGCAATTCCAATGCCTTGTGGGAACTCCAGGACACTTCATATTTCCTGGATAACCACGTGTGCAGGAAGTGCTTCCAGTTGCTCGAACTCAAGCTCAGGGTTCTAAGCTTGAGTAGCGTCTGGAGTCACTGCAGGGAATACGGGAGGCAGAGAATTTCCTGGAGTGCACGTTCCAGGAGATGGTCACCGTGCAGCTACAGAGAGTTCAGGATGATTGTAAGTGGGTGGCCATCTATCAGGGTAGGAAGAGGCAGGCAGTACAGAAATCCTCTGGGAGTGTGGCAGTCTCAAACTGGTTTTCAGTGCTGAATACCGGTGAGGGTGACAAGACCTCAGGGGAGTGCAGTCTAGAGCACATCCATGCCACTGTGGGGCAAATGAGTAAACAAGGGGGCACAGCAAAGTATAGAAACCCAGTTGTCATAGGGGATTCCATAATCAGGGATAGACAGGCATTTCTGCAAATGCCGACGTGAGTCTCGCATGATGTGTTGTCTCCCTGATGTCAGGGTAAAGGACATCACTGAACAGGTGCAGAACATTTTGTGGGGAGAAGGGGAACAGCCAGAAGTCGTGGTCCATGTTGGAACCATGACACAGGTAGGAAAAGGGTTGAGGTCCTGCAGACAGAGTTTCAGGAGCTAGGGAGGAAGTTAAAGAGCAGGACCTCAAAGGTAGTAATCTCTGGATTACTCCCAATTCCACGTGCTAATGAATATAGGAGCAGTAAGATAAGACAGGTTAATGCATGACTGGAGAAATGGTGGAAGAGGGAGGGTTTCTGATTCCTGGGGCATTGGGACCAGTTCTGGGGTAGGAGGGACGTGTACAACATGGACGGGTTGCGCCTCAACAGAGCTGGGACCAATGGCCTCGTGGAGAGGCTAACTAATGCTGTGGGGAAAGGTTTAAACTAATTTGGCAGAGGGAGGGGCACCAGGATGAAGCATTCGAGAGGAGATATAACGTGCACAGTGGACTGAGAGACTCAAATAGTATCAGAATAAAGAATAGTTCAGAAATAGGAGGGATCAGACAGGGGACAAATGCGAGGCAGACTAAGATGGGTTTAGATTGCATATGCATAAATGCACGGAGCATGGTGAAAATGGTTGGTGAGCTGTAAGACAAGTAGCTGCCTGGGATTGTGATACAGTGGGAAGAACGGAGACCTGGTTCAAACAAGGGGAGGAATGGGCACTTAATATTCCTAGCTATAATATATTCAGGAAAGATAAAGAAGGAAGAAAAAGATGGGGTGGCAGTATTGATCAAAGATACTGTTACAGCTCTAGAAAGGGATGATGTACTTGAGGGTTCAAAGACAGAATTTATTTGGTTAGAGTTAAGGAACAATAGAGGAGCTATTTCACTGCTGGGTATATGCTAGAGGCCACCAAATAGTGGGGAGGAGATAGAGGAGCAAATATGCAAGCAAATTGCAGAAAGATGCAAGAACTTTAGAATAGTGATAATGGGGGATTTCAATTATCTTAATATAGACTGGGAAAACAGCAGTGTAAAGGGGAAAGAGGGGGAAGAATTCCTGAAATGTGTGCAAGCGAACTTTCTTGATCAGTATGTTTCCAACCCAACGAACGTATCCAGCACTACTGGATCTAGTTTTGGGGAATGAAGTGGAGCATGTTTCAGTGGGAGAGCATTTGAGAAACAGTAATCACAATATCATTAAGGAAAAGGACAAAGAAAAATCAAATGCAAAAATACTCAAGTGGAGGAGGGCTAATTTCAGTGAGTTGAAAAGGGATCTGGTCCAGGTGGATTGAAATCAAAGATTGGCCAGTAAATGAGCAATAGGAGGCCTTCAAAGGGGGGATAGTTCGGGTACAGACCAGACATATTCCCAAAAAGGGGAAAGGAAGGGTATCAAAAGCTAGAGCTCCCTGGATGACTAAAGATATAGAGATTAAAATGAAACAGAAAAAGGAGGCTTATGATAAATGTCGGGTTCATAATTCAGTTGAGAACCAAGCTGAATACAAAAAGTACGGGGGAAAACTGTAAAAAGGAAATAAGAGGGGCAAAGAGAGTGTATGAGAATAGATTAGCGGGTAACATAAAAGGAAACCCAAAAGTCTTTTATAAACATATAAATAGTAAAAAGGTAGTCAAAGGAAGGGTGGGGCCAATTAGGGACCAAAAAGGAGAACTTCTTGTGGAGGCAGAGAGCATGGGTGAGCTACCAAATGAGTACTTTGTATCCATTTTCACTAAAGAAGAGGATGCTGCCAAGGTCACAGCAAAGGAAGCGTTAGTAGAGAAATTGGATAGGATAAAATTAGGTAAAGAGGAGGTACTTAGAAGGTTGGCAACGCTCAAAGTAGAAAAGTCACCCGGTCCGGATGACATGCATCCTAGGTTGCTGAGGGAAGTAAGGGTGGAAATTGTGGAGGCTCTGGCCACAATCTTCCAATCCTCCTTAAATATGGGAATGGTGCCAGAGGACTGGAGGATTGCAAATATTTCATCCCTGTTCAAAAAATGGGAGAGGCATAAACCTGGCAACTACAGGCCAGTCAGCCTAACATCGGCAGTGGGGAAACTTTTAGAGACATTAATTGGGAAAAAATAATTGGAACTTGGAAAAATATGGTTCAATAAATGAAAGCCAGCATGGATTTGTTAAAGGCAAATCAGGTTTAACGAACTAGATTGAGTTCTTTGTTGAAGTAACGGAGAGGGTTCATGAGTGTAGCACGGTTGATGTTGTGCATATGGATTTTAAAAGGCTGATAAAGTACCACGTTATAGACTTGTTAGCAAAATGGAAGCCCATGGGATTAAAGGGGCAGTTGCTGCGTGGATACAAAATTGGCTACGGGGCAGAAAGCAGAGAGTAGTGATGAACAGTTGTTTTTCAGACTGGATTGAAGTGTGCAGTGGTGTCCCCCAGGACTCGGTGTTGGGACCACTTCTCTTTTTGAAAAATATGAATGACCTTGGGCACACAGGGCAGAAGTTCAAAGTTTGCAGATGACATGAAGCTGGGAAATATACTAAACAGTAAGAAGGATAGTAACTAAATAGACACTAATGTCCTTTAAGGAAGGAAATCTGCCGTCCTTACCTGGTTTGGCCAATATGTGACACCAGACCCACAGCAATGTGGTTGATTCTTAATTGCCCTCTGAAATGGCCTAGCAAGCCACTCAGTTGTAAAATCTCGCTACGAAAAGTCATAACAAGAATAAAACCGGACGGACCACCCGGCATCGGACCACTAGGCACCAGACACGACAAAGGCAAAGCAAGCCCAGTCGACCCTGCAAAGTCCTCCTCACGAACATCTGGGGACTTGTACTAAAATTGGGAGAGCTGTCCCACAGACTAGTCAAGCAACAGCCTGACATAGCCATACTCACAGAATCATACCTTTCAGCCAACGTCCCAGACTCTTCCATCACCATCCCTGGGTATGTCCCGTCCCAACGGCAGGACAGACCGACCAGAGTTGGCGGCACAATGATATACAGTCAGGAGGGAATGGCCCTGGGAGTCCTCAACATTGACTCCGGACCCCATGAAATCTCATGGCATCAGGTCAAACATGGGAAAGGAAACCTCCTGCTGATTACCACCTACAGTCCTCCCTCAGCTGATGAATCAGTCCTCCTCCATATTGAGCACCACTTGGAGGAAGCACTAAGGGTAGCAAGGGCACAGAATGTACTCTGGGTGGGGGACATCAATGTCCATCACCAAGAGTGGCTCGGTAGCACCACTACTGACCGAGCTGGCCGAGTCCTGAAGGACAAAGCTGCCAGACTGGGCCTGCGGCAGGTGGTGAGCGAACCAACGAGGGAAAAACCTACTTGACCTCGTCCTCACCAATCCACCTGTCGCAGATGCATCTGTCCATGACACTATTGGTAGGAGTGACCACCGCACAGTCCTCGTGGAGACGAAGTTCCGTCTTCGCACTGAGGACACCGTCCAATGTGTTGTGTTGCACTATCACCGTGCTAAATGGGATAGATTCAGAACAGATCTAGCAGCTCAAAACTGGGCATCCATGAGGCGCTGTGGGCTATCAGCAGCAGCAGAATTGTATTCCAGCACAATCTGTAACCTCATGGCCCGGCATATTCCTCACTCTACCATTACCAACAAGCCAGGGGATCAACCCTGCTTCAATGAGGAGTGTAGAAGAACATGCCAGGAGCAGCACCAGGCGTACCTAAAAATGAGGTGCCAACCTGATGAAGCTACAACTCAGGACTACATGCATGCTAAACAGAGGAAGCAACATGCTATAGACAGAACTAAGCGATTCCACAACCAACGGATCAGATGAAAGCTCTGCAGTCCTGCCACATCCAGTCGTGAATGTTGGTAGACAATTAAACAACTAACGGGAGGGGGAGGAGGCTCTGCAAACACCCCCATCCTCAATGATGGCAGAGTCCAACACGTGAGTGCAAAAGACAAGGCTGAAGCATTTGCAACCATTTTCAGCCAGAAGTGCTAAGTGGATGATCCATCTCGGCCTCCTCCCGACATCCCCACCATCACAGAAGCCAGTCTTCAGCCAATTCGATTCACTCCACGTGATATCAAGAAACGGCTGAGTGCACTGGATACAGCAAAAGCTATGGGCCCCGACAACATCCCGGCTGTAGTGCTGAAGACTTGTGCTCCAGAACTAGCCGTGCCTCTAGCCAAACTGTTTCAGTACAGCTACAATACTGGCATCTACCCGACAATGTGGAAAACTGCCCAGGTATGTCCCGTCCACAAAAAGCAGGACAAATCCAATCCAGCCAATTACCATCCCATCAGTCTACTCTCAATCATCAGCAAAGTGATGGAAGGTGTCGTCAACATTGCTATCAAGCGACACTTACTCACCAATAACCTGCTCACCGATGCTCAATTTGGGTTCTGCCAGGACCACTTGGCCCCAGACCTCATTACAGCCTTGGTCCAAACATGGACAAAAGAGCTGAATTCTAGAGGTGAGGTGAGAGTGACTGCCCTTGACATCAAGGCAGCATTTGACCGAGTGTGGCACCAAAGAGCTCTAGTAAAATTGAAGTCAATGGGAATCAGGGGGAAAACTTTCCAGTGGCTGGAGTCATACCTAGCACAAAAAAAGATGGTAGTGGTTTTTGGAGGCCAATCATCTCAGCCCCAGGACATTGCTGCAGGAGTTCCTCAGGGCAGTGTCCTAGGCCCAACCATCTTCTGCTGCTTCATCATGACCTTCCCTCCATCATAAGGTCAGAAATGGGGATGTTTGCTGATGATTGCACAGTATTCAGTTCCATTCGCAACCCCTCAGATAATGAAGCAGTCTGTGCCCGCATGCAGCAAGACCTGGACAACATCCAGGCTAGGGCTCATAAGTGGCAAGTAACATTCGCGCCAGACAAGTGCCAGGCAATGACCATCTCCAACAAGAGAGAGTCTAACCACCTCCCCTTGACATTCAACGGCATTACCATCGCCGAATCCCCCACTTCAACAACCTGGGGGTCACCATTGACCAGAAACCTAACTGGACCAGCCACATAAATACTGTGGCTACAAGAGCAGGTCAGAGGCTGGGTATTCTGTGGTGAGTGACTCACCTCCTGACTCCCCAAAGCCTTTCCACCATCTACAAGGCACAAGTCAGGAGTGTGATGGAGTACTCTCCACTTGCCTGGATGAGTGCAGCTCCAACAACACTCAAGAAGCTCGACACCATCCAGGACAAAGCAGCCCGTTTGATTGGCACCCCATCCACCACCCTAAACATTCACTCCCTTCACCACCAGCGCACCGTGGCTGCAATGTGTACCATCCACAGGATGCACTGCAGCAACTCGCCAAGGCTTCTTCGACAACACCTCCCAAACCCGCGACCTCTACCACCTAGAAGGACAAGGGCAGCAGGCACATGGGAACACCACCACCTGCACGTTCCCCTCCAAGTCACACACCATCCCAACTTGGAAATATATCCCCGTTCCTTCATCGTCGCTGGGTCAAAATCCTGGAACTCCCTTCCTAACAGCACTGTGGGTGAACCTTCACCACACAGACTGCAGTGGTTCAAGAAGGCGGCTCACTACCACCTTCTCAAGGGCAATTTAGGGATGGGCAATAAATGCTGGCCTCGCCAGCGACGCCCACATCCCATGAACGAATAAAAAAAAACTTGAGGAGGACATGGACAGATTCGTGAAATAGGCAGACATGTGGCAGATGAAATTTAATGCAGAGAAGTGTGAAGTAATTCATTTTGTTAGGAAGAATGAGGAGAGACAATATAAACTAAATGGTACAATTTTAAAAGGGGTGCAGGAACAGAGAGACCTATGGGTGTACGTACACAAGTCTTTGAAGGTGGCAGGACAAGTTGAGAAGACTGTTAAAATGGCAAATGGGATAATTGGCTTTATATATACAGGCATAGAGTACAAAAGCAATGAAGTTATCCAAAACCTTTATAAAATACTGGTTAGACCCCAGCTGGACTTTTGTGCCCAATTCTGGGCACCATACTTAAGGAAGGATAGCAACAGGGTGCAAAGGAGATTTACTGAAATGGTACCAGGGATGAAAGAGTTCAGTCACACGGAGAGACTAGAGAATCTGGGGTTGTCCTGCTTCGAACAGAGAAAGATTAAGGGGAGATTTGATCGAGATATTCAAAATCATGAAAGGTTTTGATAGAGTAAATAAGGAGAAACTGTTTCCAGTGGCAAAAGGGTCAGTAACCAGGGGACACAGATTTAAGGTAATTGGCAAAGGAACCAGAAGCAACGCGAGGAAAAAAAAATTTGCGCTGCGAGTTGTTATAATCTAGCATGCACTGCCTGAAAGGGTGGTGGAAGCAGATTCAATAATAACTTTCAAAAGGGAATTGGATAAATACTTGAAATGGAAACATTTGCATGGCTATGGGGAAAAAGCAGGGGAGAGGGACTAATTGGATAGCTCTTTCATGATGGGCCAAATGGCTTCCTTCTGTGCTGTATCATTCTATGATTTTATGACGGCAACAGTCGGGCATGCTCCAGAAAGTCCCTTTGAGGGAAATGTTTCTTTTTGAAAATCTGTGTTTTAGCAGCCGTCTTATATATAACTTCTTTGGAGACAAACACTGGATGAACACACCTGTAATTGCAACTCTCATAAACCGTTAGCTCATCTGTAAATATTTTTGCCTTAAATTAGTGTATGACTTAACAGTAGGAGAAACTAACATCTGATTGCTTCTAAAAACCTACAGTGCCACCATCCAACTAATCTGATTGGTTGATATTGACAATTCAGTGGAAAAAAGCTTATTTTTCTTGTAAAACCCTGATGAGCTGACGCATGGCATAGGAAAATCGGGGTCCATCACATTTCAAAGAATCTCATCTGTAAAGTGTGCATCACATTTCAAAATATTACATATGCCAAGTATCCATCACACTCAAACCTGATTGGCTTATACAGTAATGATTTGCTCAAATGTAGGCAAACAGGAAAAATTACTAATCATGAACCAATAGTCCACATAATCCCAGCTGATCAAATCACTCAATTTATTTTTCAAAGCCACTAATCAGGTACCACCATCTGCTACAAAATAAAACTAAGCAAATTGCTCAAACCATTTTCCTGCTCTACATCACATATACAGCTAAAAATAACATTGAGATCTGCATTACTTGCTGATTGAGTTCCTTTGCATTTTTTTAATAACATCTGCTATTTTGCTTGTGTGCTTTTTGTATTTTTGGCATTAATATGCAGCCCTATTTCTGGCTTGTTGCAATTTCAGTTGCCACAATCATTTCTGATTATAACCATCCCATCGGTTATACCTCTCTCTTGCTGTTTAGGGAGAGGGAAAAGGAGGATCTGGGGAGACACGAGAGGAAAGTGTATTTACATTTGAGGTGATCCTTCTGCACCCGCATTTACCTAACAAGCCGTGCATACAGACCAAGGGGTGCTATCTGGACACGTCTGAGTAGATCTGCCACCATTAAAGAGATAGTTACAGAAAAATGCTGTCTTCTTAAGTGTCAGTTTAGCCCTGTGGTAGCACACTCACCTTGGAGTCAGAAAGTCATGGGTTCAAGCCCCACTCCAGGTGTTGAATGCATAATCTATGCTGGCACTTCAGTGTAATAGTGAGGGAGTGCTGCATTGTCAAAGGCACCATCTTTCAGATGAAATGTTAAACCAAAGCCCTGTCTGCTTGTTCAAGTGGATGTAAAAGATCCCGTGGCTCTACTCAAAGAAGAACAGGGGAGTTCTTCCGTGTCCTGACCAACATTTATCATTCAACCAACACGACCAAAAATCGATCATTTATCTCATCGCTGCTAATGGGACCTTGGTGTGAGCAGAGTGGCTGTCACCTTTGCCTACCTAACAACAGTGACTACATTTCAAAAGTAATTCATTAGCTGTGAAATGCTTTGGGATGTCTTGAGGACAGGAAAGATTCTACTTAAATGCACATTCTTTCTTACCTGGAGCCAGACATTTGGACAAGTTCCAGGACAATGATGATGATATCAACATGATACTGTTTTGAACTCTAAGCAGCTGGCTCCTTCCAAACAACAGTAGGGGACATCGGCCAGATTACACAAACAACAGTGCACTGATGCATAAAGCAAGTGACTTTACCAAGATAAGCTGCTTCATTAATTTCTCCATGGAAACCAGCCAGTGGTACAACAGAGCACTGCACATTTAACATGTTGCATGTTTCTCCACAGTGCAGGGCATTATTGATAGCATGCATGTGGCTATCAGGGCTCAGGATTCAGCTCTTCCTTTGCTACTGCTTGTTCGTCCTCACAGTAGACTGAACTCACCCAGTGCTACCTCATCAAATTCACTAATTGCAACTTCCAGGATGTGTGCAGCTGTGCTGGTGCTTGCAAACATTGATAAGAGAGAAGTAGGATTGAATGCTAAACTGGGCAAACTTTCTCACATCCACTCATTCACTTGCTCTTAAACGAGGGGTTGGGGCGGGGGGGTTGTACTCTGCAGCTCTGCCACTTTACCCACAGACTACATTTCATTCTTCTACGTTGGTTTTGCCTTTCTTGCCTTCAATTTACCAGTTCTTTCCCCTAGACAACCTTTGCAAAGGCTGACAGATACTTATACACCATTTTGAGCATTTCTAAAAGGCTTTAAGATCTCCTGTGAGCATTTCTAAAAGGATGTGAGGAAGTCTATTCAGCTCGGCTTGATTCATTCATCCAGAAATTCTAATCCCCCCACTCCCTTCCCCCATACCCTTGTAGTATCCAATTGTTTCTGAAATAATTCCATGGTTTTGTCTCTACCATCTACCTGGATAACTATTCCACATGTTGACCACTCTGTGAAGAAGAATTTCCAGATATTCATCCTAAAAGTACCCTTCTCTAGTTTGAACCTGTCCCCTTGTTCTACCTCTGCAATTCAATTTGAAGTAATATTACAGGTTAACTTTTTCTATACTCTTAACAATCTTGTGTACCTCCACACAATCACGTCTCAGACATTTCCTTTCCAGCCTGAGTTTCTCCAGCCTTTCTTCATAACTCAAGATCCCTCACACTAGTGGATGATTTTCACTTGGGAACTCAACGGGTGGGTAGATTTTTGCATGGGAAACCTGGAAATCAAGTGAGTGCGTCAGAATCTGTGATCGCAAATCAATTGAAGGCAAGTATTTTTGCCTCTGGGTTTCCCGCGTGACAGGGAAATGGATGCTGGGTAAGTCTGAGTTCGGAGGTGGGGGTGGTCAGAGACATCCAGTAGGGGGAGGGGGGTGGGTGGGTCAGAGATATCGCGGAGGTGGGGGGAGTCTCAGGGTGAATGAGATTTTGTGATCATATGCTGGAATTTCTGCTCATTGGTGGGGAGGAGTAGGTTTGTTGTCCTATCCTGGATTTCCACGGACGTTTACTCTTTGCGGGTTACACATCTTGCTGTATTTTATGGTACTCTACACTTCCTTATGCTTACAAAGAACTTCAGGTTTTATATTACTTACCGTATATTGTTGGGGGAAGCCAGCAGACAACATAAACCAATATTAAACAAGGAAAGACCTGCAGCCAACGTACTGAAGTTGAGCAGGGAGTCAATGGGAGCCACCAGCACATGTCGGTCTGCGTTGAGGCTGAGATGAGAGCATGAAGAGCTGGCTCCAGATTTAGGCCAGGAGTAAGGAACACATACCAGGGTGAGCAGCAGAGAAATGCTTTGATGATCAGTGATAAGTAACATTCATATTTTGAAATTCCTAACAGCACCAGCACTAGCATAAGTATTAAAAGATGAAAAGCATAACGGATATCCCTGGCAGTTATTATCTGCTGCATATGGGAAATGTGGTGGATTCAATCAAAGGGCCTGTCAACCACTGCTGAGGGAAAACTCAGCTGAGGAAAAAGAAGGACCTTTCGGAACTCAGGTGTGGAAAGTAGATTTATTAGAGCAGATATGACAGAGCAGGAGAAAATTAGAGAAAGGGATGAAGTATTTACTAGAAGTGGCAAGCGAAGAAACACAATCCAAATAGTTGTGGGAGTCCAAGTTTGTAATAAAAATCTATGGAAAGCCAATTGCCAAAGATGGAGAGAGAGAGAAAAAGGAGGGAAGAGACGGACCACAAAAAGGTAATGAATGGATAAGAATTGGAAAAATATTTGGAGTGCTAGAAATTATATCAGCAAAATGGCCAAGTTCTTCAAAAATATTATGATTCTTTCAAGCAACTTGACTGCAGAATATTCCAATATTTCAAATTTTGTCTTCATTCTTAAAAAATATAAGCTTGTGCAAATACTCAAGATTGATTCAGGATGTTGACAGCTGGTTATTTTCTGAATCTTTAATTTAATTGAGTGCTGGCTGAAAGAGTGAATAGAGACCCAACGCAAAGAACTCTCAGCCAAACGTTTGTCTGAGAGACCAGCTGCAATACCTGAGCCTCCGTTTCAATGGCGAGATGCAGAAGCCATGGGAAACCTGTGCAGGTGAAGTAAAATGTGCTTCAGGATCAGAATCAACGAAAAATTATGTACCTCAAGTATTTCAACTGGGTAAATTTCCCCTTTAATGATCTGCACACTGGCATTAATTGGGGACGTGACTTCTGGGTTTTGGCTGTGCGTGCGCATCCAAACACGCCCATGTTAAACTTGGAAGTGGTTGGAGCCGAGTTGCGGTCGCGCTTCAAAAAGCTAATGGGCCACAAATTACTCACCCGGCATCCTATCCAACCACCAGCAAATCAATGGCGTAAGTTCGCAATTGTGTAGTAAAACCCTGAAATCGTGAACTTGCTCCAATTGGTTCGCCAGCAATTTGACAGTTACAAATTAAAGAGCCACCTATGCTACAATCAGGAAACATTCGTAAACTTACCCATCTGCCCAGCTGGAACGAAGATACTTATGCCACCAAAGGGTAAGCTGGAAAATACCAGCCCTACACTACTTTTTGAAAGCGCGGTGACTGTTGTTGACTGCGAAGCAACAAAAAATTAAATTTAAAAAATGTGCAATGTCAAATTACTCTTAATTCAATATTTTTTGATCATTAAAAAAAATTTAAAATTTAAAACTTTTTAAACTTCTGTAAGTTTCAGTAAATTAAATCATTTCTGTGGCTTTTTATAATAAGGTATGTTCATTTTTTATTTGCACTAACATAGAGAATGTCACTTGAAATGAATGAGTTTTACTTGCTTGTTTGTGGGCGGGGCTTCCATTTGCCATGCGCATCGGCCCACACTGTTCAAGGCTGGGCTGGGCTGATAAAAAGGATTTGTTTCCAGCCTCTTAATTCAAGCAATTCCACGCAATGGATACGGAGTAAGTTAAATTAGTTCATTTCATTCGTAGGGGCTGCTGCGGACTTTGCCACGCTGGTTGAAACAATTTCTGGCCCATTATTTTAACCTCCCACCTGCCCCCCAATCCATCCATTCTTTGGGATTAAAATTACCCTCTAGGAATCGCCCTTGTGGCTCCTCTTTGTACTGCCTCCCATGCTTGAGTGTCTCTCTCGTTTCTTGGCTTCAGACTGGACACAATATTCAGGAAGCACTCTGACCAGAGCACTATAAAATTTGATCACTACCTCCTCTGACTTATATTCTACTGTTTTGGCGATCTGTTCAACATTTTATTGGCCTTGTTGATTCCTGTTCTGCTTTGGTTGAACATATTTAATGTTGAGTCTACAAAAGCTCCTGGATCTTTTTCAGCTTCAAATTCAGCTATTTCAACTCTGTGTTGACAGATCACTGGCCACTAACACTTACTATTGCATCTCTCCTGTGCCTAATTTCAGTCGGAAAAATATATTTATCACTCTTTGAGAAGTTTGCTGCTCTACTTTTACTTGTTCCTTTTGGAACAAACCATTTCTTCACCTTTCTATCTGCTGATTCTGCTTTAAATCCAACTTTAAACCCTGCAGCTGTGCCCTCACAATGACTTCCTCTGCCCCCTCCCAGATGTGCTGCAGCAATTGCTGCTGGGACTTTCGCCTTTGTCTTGCCCAGCAATATTAAAATTAGCTGACTCCCATGATTTGTGGCAGGATCAGTATTGGGTAGGTGGAAATTCCATCCTGCCACATTTCCAGTAGTGGATCATGGGACTTGAAATTTTGGGGCCATCATTTTCAGTATCGAAATTTTCTGGGGGACCAATGCCAGTTTTGTATCGTCAATATTTGGATTTCCCCATCAGGCTTTCATGTAGTAATGTTTTTGTTCCCAATACAAGTGATAGACTGTTCCTACAGCTTAAGTTGCGAAGCCTGTGTAACTACTTGTTTTCACATGTCCGGGTTGTTCTTCAGTTGTAAGCTTTTTGGAGGCTGGAAAAGATTTTTTGAAGCTGTTGATCAGATTTTGCTAGTTTTCTAGGTCGGCATGTGAATTAAAATGTATTT
Source organism: Heptranchias perlo (assembly GCF_035084215.1). Taxonomy (NCBI): domain Eukaryota; kingdom Metazoa; phylum Chordata; class Chondrichthyes; order Hexanchiformes; family Hexanchidae; genus Heptranchias; species Heptranchias perlo. Next base: position 37,069,875 of record NC_090342.1, on the reverse strand, counting down.
CCAAATAGTGAACGTTTTCCTGCTTCCAGGCGCTGAGTCCTCTCTGCTGGAGTGACTGCACTGTTCCATGTAGCAGGTCAGATGCGAACTGTCAAGAGGAAAATCACTGCATGAGAGTGAGTGAATTAGATGAAGGTCCAGAATGTTGTTTTTGTTTCTGTGTTTTTTTTTAATGTATTTAATACTGTGAATGTTTTGTGTAACTGTGCAATCTCTTAGTGGGAAATCACTGGCAGAACTGTGAAATCAATTGAGATATCCATCAACGAGATCCCCTTCCCTGATTGTCTAATGGTCCCCGTACACAGTTGCAAAGAATTGCCATCTGTAGTTGGAGTTATTCAGCATGCTTTCTGGTAAACTAATTAAGCAGAACACCCATGGGCAGGAGCCCACAGATAGCAGCACTTTTTCCAATGTGAAAGGGCTTCTGATCACACAACTTCAATAGTGAAAATCAGGATATGGGACAACTTCAAAGTCTGCACTATCTCCTTGATGGTTGAGATGTATCAATTGAAAATATGACACATAGCTGCAATATTTTGGTATTTGGGGGAAATATAATTTTGCTTTTCTTAAGTAAATCAGTCCATTTTAAATTAACCTTTTTTTTGCTGGGTTAATTCCAGTGTTTGTGATATATCTCACCAAAAGCAAGTTTGAAATGTTCCAAGCCTCTGAAGGAGTTTATTAGGATGTGGGCTTTCTTTGAATGGTTCTAGATTCAGATTTGCAGTTTCTTCAGTAATGGCCATGAGCTCCTGAGTTCCTTGTTTTTTTGTACTTTAGAATAACTTATGCACTGAATTCTAATCTTCCTGACCAATATTATGCGACAAGAAAACTTGGAATATTTATTTAGTGTCTTTCATAGGCATATATTTAGATTGAATTTGAAGTTTGCTTGAAGCCAATCCAGGATTTGAAAACAGTTTTCGGCATCCGCAAAACACTACAAATAAAACACAATAAATCGGGCTTTTAGATTTTTTATGCAGCAGCAGCATTAATTCTCACTTTCAGCATGTCAGGAATGCATTTTAGAAAGCACTGTTAATAAAGTAGCACTCTGTCGTTTTTTAAAAAGTTTGAATTATTTCTTTTCCCTTCTTGTTATGTTTCCCCTAACCATGCCCAGCCATTTCTCCTCCAACACATGACATTTCCCAGTTGCTAAGTAATCTGCTCCTAAGGGTTCTTCCAGTACCACTTTTAAATCACCACCTTAGGAATTGCTTGTGGCATATGTAATTTTTTTTAGAGTGCCAGCACAGCAGATTCTAACCCGGGATAAGTGTTTTCAGTGAAAAGTAGTACGTGTGCAGACAAATTCGAAAATAACATTAAATGTGCCCAGTACACGGGATCTGTAACAAGGAAAGGGACAGCTGCAGACACTTGGGTGTCCACCTGAATGGCCATCTGATTTTAGGGCCCTTGTATTTAACTAACGTTCACATTCATATACATGCTTTTTTCAACAGAGGTCCTGGTTATCAATCAGAAATGGGAACCCTGACCGATGTTTTTCCTACTCCAATGCCAGGGGAGACTAATGTAAGGAATCTTACAACACCAGGTTATAGTCCAACAGTTTTATTTGAAAATCACAAGCTTTCGGAGGCTTTCTCCTTCGGATGAAGGAGAAAGCCTCCGAAAGTTTGTGATTTTCAAATAAAACAGTTGGACTATAACCTGGTGTTGTAAGATTCCTTACATTTGTACACCCCAGTCCATCACCGGCATCTCCACATCAGGGGAGACTAAGGTCAACTTGTAGTGTGTCCACCTCTGTCCCAAGTAAATTCGGTCAACTCAGCACAGAATAGAGATTGAATATGAAGCCTTCCTGGTCCATATGGCAAAGTTCTACAACCTGCAGGGAGCTCAAATTTCCTCAACTTTTTTTGTGTAAAAATGCCTCATGTGGGGCAGAGTGGATTTTGAGGCAGCCATCCTGATTTGTGGGAGGAGAACTTTCTTACATACGTCTCCTGCTATGTGAACATCACAAAAGAAACTATGCCTGGTGTGACATCATGGGCCCGATATTAGGAGGGAGGCGGGTTGGCAGCGGGGGTCGACTGGGCTCGTGGGTAACGCGCCCAGTGAAATTGGGGTGCTCCGCCGCAATCGCAGCCTAATCGAATGTACTTACGCGTGCTTCCGGGTTTCCCGTTCCAGACCTGCGCAGCGGGAGCACTGCGCACTCGCATCACAGGCTGTCAGCAGGAGGAGCCCTATTTAAAGGGGCAGTCCTCCAATGCTCCTCCTGCAGCAAAGAACCAAATTGGCGGCATGGTGCAGCCCAGAGGCAAGACTGCTCCAAGGTTCTCAGACTCCTCACTCCCGGTGCTGCTCGATGAGGTCAGGAGAAGGAGGGAAACGTTTTTCCCAGCGGACGGGAGGAAGTGGCTTGCCTCTGCCACCGAGAAGGTCTGGCTCGAGGTGGCAGAGGAGGTCAGCAGCAGCAGTAGCATCTCCCGAACCTGGGTCCAGTGCAGGAAGCGCTTTAATGACCTAACCAGGTCAGCCAAAATGAGTATACTTACGCATTCTCCCACACTCTGTCTTCCACAACACCTCTACCACCACACAACTCCTTCTGCACTGGCACCACAATGCTCTTGCATCACTCCTCACTTCCACTCAACCATCATCCTCACCTTGCCTGCACTTACTCACTGCCCCAGTTCCCATTTGAGCACTACCACACAACCCAATCCTCATACAATCTCATGGCTATGTCTCACACACACCTTCCCATGCATCTCCCTCATGGTCACCCCCACCTACACCAATGCATGCAGCGGGTCACTATTAAACCATCACTCAATCGCACCTCTCTGTGTTTTGCCTTGATAGGAGAAGAGATGCCAGAAGGTCCAGGAGAGGGATGATGGCGAGAGGGGACATGGAAGTGGGGATGCCACTCAAAGCGCTCCCACGTCTCACCTGTTGCCCCCCTCTCAACCAGTTCCTGCAATGCTGCCTCCTGTTCAGGTGGCCGAGTCTGCCCCTGCACAGGTGCAGGTGGAGCAGTCTTTGGAGGGGCCCTCATGGGGACCAAAACCCAGAGGGCGTCCGCGCAAAGCATCTCATCGGTCAGGGCATGGACAAGAGCAACCTGCCACTACCTCTGCTGAAGCCGCAGGGGTAGCACCACGTAGAGGTTCCCGTAAACGTACAGCGAAGGTTTTGTGAGCACAAACTAGATGCACAAGGGTGTATGACAGAATGTCATGTTTTTCATTTAGTTTTGTTTGTTTTGCCAAGCACATTAAAATTTGTTACCACCACTACGGCCACGTCTTTGCAAATCTTGTCTGGTTTGTGCAATAATTCGCTTTCCTGAGGATCACCATGAAGACCCACACCTGATCACCTGATGCCACCCATTGTGTCACTGCAGAGTAGGTGTAGGTGTATTTGCAGGGCTCTTTTGTGCAGATGACTGAGAGACGCCGGCGATGTCCCCATGGCACCCTGGAAGGATCCGGAGGAGAAGTTGTTGAGGGCAGTGGTGACTTTGACAGCGACAGGTAAGAAGATGGTGCTCGGGCCAGCCGGGAGCAGCTCGGCATGAAGGAGGCTGCAGATGTCCACGATTACATGTCAAGTGACTCTGAGCCTCCGTGTGCACTGCTCCTCAGAGAGGTCCAGGAAGCTGAGCCTCAGTCTGTAGACCCTGTGGTGAGGGTAGTGCCTTCTGCGACGCATCTCTCTCTGCGGTTGCCCTCCCTCCTGCTGTGCAGATGGATGTGTCACAGCACTGTGTTGTGGAGCTCCACGTGTCAGAGGTGGCCGGCGAGGCTGGTGATGCTGTTCGTCCTCCGATAAGGTCATGACTGCAGCTATGGCGGCCCCCATCCGGAAGATGCACATTTGAGGGGGTCCGCAAGGTAGGTAAATGTGTCTGCACCACCGGAGTTGAGATTCCAAGTTTGTGAATTTTATTGTTAGGAGGAGGGTGGTGGAGGCCAAACTTTGACCAAAGTGACAGAGTGGCCTCCTGCAATGAGTGAGGCTCTCCCCCCCCGCCCCCCCCACCTGTCAAATGGACCTTTGCAGCTCCCACAGGCTGGTGGCTGCAACACGTCTATTTCAACTGGGAGTGTTGCCCCCAGTACGGGAAACACTCTCAGTTGAGATGAAAATCCCACCCCTCCTAAAATGTCCTCCCAATCATGTCTGCAAATGACCTGAACTATTTAATTAATTAGTTTAATTGGGATCCTGCCGGCTTTAATTGCCGGCGGGAGTCCCGCATGCGCACGCATCTAAGCGCGTCATTGGGGAACCCGGAAGTGGACGGGTTGGAGCCGGGCTCCGGACCCGCCCTGGGAATCCCCAATTTTAGCAGCCCCCCCCCCCCCAACACGAACGCACCCGCTCGGACATCCGAAAATCAACCCCCATGTGTCAAAATTCCTGCTAGCTCCGCCTTCATTGCCCTCAACACCATTTACACCTGCATAAAGGTGGGTTCCTTGCATGCCAGGACCTAACCCTGGCAGATGTGGGACCTCCTGAAATTTAGGAAGCCTGTTTCCCTCCGGCAATCGATTCCAGATAGAACCATAGAAAAGATACAGCACAGAAGGGGACCATTCAGCCCATCGTGTCCACGCTGGCTCAAAGAACAACCAAGTGCCCATTCTAATCCCACCTTCCAGCACCCGGTCCGTAGCCCTGCAGCTTACAGCACTTTCGGTGCAGATCCGGGTACTTTTTTAAAAAGAGTTGAGGGTCCCTGCCTCTACCACCAATTCGGGCAGCAAATTCCATACACCCAGCACCCTCTGGGTAAAAAAGTTTTTCCTCATGTCCCCTCTAATCCTTCCGCCAATCAGCTTAAATCTATGTCCTCTAGTTCTTGAACTCTGCTAGGGGAAACAGGTACTTCCTTCTACTCTATCTGGGCCCCTCATAATTTTGTACACCTCAATCAAGTCTCCCCTCAGCCTTCTCTGCTCCAAGGAAAACAACCTCAGCCTATCCAATCTCTCCTCGTAGCTGCAATTTTCAAGCCCTGGCAACTTTCTTGTAAATCTTCTGTGCACTCTCTCCAGAGCAATTACGTCCCTCCTGTAATGTGGTGACCAGAACTGCGCACAATACTCCAGTTGTGGCCTTACCAGCGTTTTATGCAGTTTCATCATTACATCCCTGCTTTTGTATTCGATACCTCAGCTAATAACGGAGAGCATTCCGTATGCCTTCTTCACAACTTTATGTACCTGTACTGCCACCTTCAGGACCTGTGCACATGCACTCCAAGGTCTCTCACTTCCTCTACCCCTCTAATATATTCCCGTTTACTGTGTATTCCCTTTTACTGTTTGCCCTCCCTAAGTGCATTACCTCACACTTCTCTGGGTTGAACTCCATTTGCCACTTTTCCATCCACTCCACCAACCCATTGATATCTTCTTGGAGTCGACAGCTATCCTCTTCACTATCAACTACACAGCCAATTTTTGTGTCGTCTCCAAATTTGCCAATCATGCCCCCTACATTCAAGTCCAAATCATTAATATATACCACAAACAGCAAGGAACCCAACACTGAGCCCTGTGGCACACCACTGGAAATGGATTTCCATTCACAAAGACACACATCGACTTTTACCCTTTGTTTCCTGTTACTGAGCCAATTTTGGATCCAATTCGCCACATTTCCCTGCATCCCATGGGCTTTTACCTTTCTGACCAGTCTGCCATGTGGGACCTTGTCAAATGCCTTACTAAAATCCATGTAGACAACATCCACTGCACTACCTTCATCAATCCTCCTTGTCACTTCCTCAAAGAATTCAATCAGATTTGTAAGGCATGACTTTCCCTGAACAAATCCATGCTGACTATCCCTGATTAAACCATGCCTTTCCAAGTGAGTTTATCCCATCTATCAGTATTGATTCTAATAGTTTTCCCACCACCGAGGTAAGACTGACCGGCCTATAATTGTTCGGCCTTTCCCTCGTACCCTTTTTAAACAATGGTACTACTTTTGCAGTCTTCAAGTCCTCCGGGACCTCCCCTGTATCTAGTGAGGATTGGAAAATGATCCTCAGAGCATCCGGTATTTCCTCCCTGGCTTCCTTCAATAGCCTAGGAAACAATCCACCCAGCCCTGGTGACTTATCAACTTTCAAGGATTTCGTAGGAACAGGAGTAGGCCATTCAGCCCCACGTGCCTGCTCCCCCATTTGATAAGATCATGGCTGATCTGTGATCTAACCCCATATACCTGCCTTTGGCCCATATCCCTTAATACCTTTGATTGCCAAAAAGCTATCTATCTCAGATTTAAATTTAGAAATTGAGCTAGTATCAATTGCCGTTTGTGGAAGAGAGTTCCAAACTTCTGCCACCTGTTTTGTGTAGAAATGTTTTCTAATCTTGCTCCTGAAAGGTCTGGCTCTAATTTTTAGACTGTGCCCCCTACTCCTAGAATCCCCAACCAGCGGAAATAGTTTCTCTCTATCCACCCTAACCGTTCCCCTTAATATCTCATAAACTTCGATCAGATCACCCCTTAACCTTCGAAACTCCAGAGAATACAACCCCAATTTGTGTAATCTCTCCTCGTAACTTAACCCTTGAAGTCCAGGTATCATTCTAGTAAACCTACGCTGCACTCCCTCCAAGGCCAATATGTCCTTCCGAAGGTGCGGTGCCCAGAAATGCTCACAGTACTCCAGGTGCGGTCCAACCAGGGTTTTGTGTAGCTGCAGCATAACTTCTGCCCCCTTGTACTCTAGTCCTCTGGATATAAAGGCCAGCATTCCATTGGCCTTATTGATGATTTTCTGCACCTGTTCATGACACTTCAATGATCTATGTACCTGAACCCCTAAGTCCCTTTGGGCATCCCCTGTTTTTAACTTTTTACCATTTAGAAAGTACCCTGTTCTAGCTTTTTTTGATCCAATATGGATGACCTCACATTTGTCTACATTGAATTCCATTTGCCACAGTTTTGCCCATTCACCTAATCTATCAATATCGCTTTGTAATTTTATGTTTTCATCTACACCGCTTACAATGCCACCAATCTTTGTGTCATCGGCAAACTTAGATATGAGACTTTCTATGCCTTCATCTAAGTCGTTAATAAATATTGTGAATAATTGAGGCCCCAAAACAGATCCCTGCGGGACTCCACTAGTCACATCCTGCCAATGTGAGTACCTACCCATTATCCCTACTCTCTGTCGCCTTTCGCTCAGCCAACTTCCTAACCAAGTCCGTACTTTTCCCTCGATTCCATGGGCTTCTATCTTAGCTAACAGTCTCTTATGTGGGACCTTATCAAATGCCTTCTGGAAGTCCATATAAATAACATCCATTAACATTCCCCTGTCCACTACTTCAGTCACCTCTTCAAAAAATTCAATCAGGTTTGTCAGGCACAACCTACCTTTCACAAATCCATGCTGGCTCTCTCTGATTAACTGAAAATTCTCGAGGTGCTCAGTCACCCTATCCTTAATTATAGACTCCAGCATTTTCCCCACAACAGATGTTAGGCTAACTGGTCTATAATTCCCTGGTTTCCCTCTCTCTCCTTTCTTAAAAAGCAGAGTGACATTTGCAATTTTCCAATCCAGAGAGACAGTTCCTGAATCTAGAGAACTTTGAAAGATTATAGTTAGGGCATCTGCAATGTGCTCACCTACTTCCTTTAAAACCCTGGGATGGAAACCATCTGGTCCTGGGGATTTATCACTCTTTAGTGCTATTATTTTCTTCATTACTGTTGCTTTACTTATATTAATTTTATCGAGTCCCTGTCCCCGATTCAATATTAGTTTTCTTGGGATTTCCTGCATGCTATCCTCTTTTTTTACTGTAAATACTGACGCAAAGTAATCATTCAACATGTCTGCCATTTCCCCATTGTCAATGACAATATCCCCACTTTCAGTTTTTAAGGGGCCAACACTGCTCCTGACCACCTTCTTTTTCCTAATGTAACTATAAAAGTTCTTCATATTGGTTTTGATATTCCTTGCAAGTTTCTTTTCATACTCTCTTTTTGTAGCTCTTACTATCTGTTTTGTGACCCTTTGTGGATCTTTGTATCTTTCCCATTCGCCAGGATCTGTGCCATTTTTTGCCTTTTTGTATGCCCTTTCCTTATGTCTTATACTGTCCCTTACCTCTTTAGTTGTTCTTGTTTTTTTTTGGCAAGTAGAGTTCTTGCCCCTCTGGGGTATAAACCGATTCTGTATCATGTTAAATGTTTCTTTAAACATTTCCCACTGATCATCAGTCGTTTTACCCATTAACTGATTTGCCCAGTTTACTGTGGACAGTCTTTGTCTCATCCCATTGAAGTCGGCCTTACCCAAGTCTAGAATCTTAGTAGCTGATTCGCTTTTTTCCCTTTCAAACACTACATCGAACTCGATCATGTTATGATCGCTATTGGATAGATGTTCACGCACAGTTAAGCTGTTAACTAAATCTGGTTCATTACTCATTACTAAATCTAGTATGGCTTGCCCCCTTGTTGCCTCTCGGACATACTGCTGTAGAAAACTATCCCGGACACACTCAAGAAATTCACTACCTTTCTGACAGTTGCTAGTCTGCTTTTCCCAATCTATGTGAAGGTTAAAGTCCTCCATTAAGAACGCTATGCCTTTCTTACACGCTTGTCTAATCTCTGCATTTATACAATCTAGCACTTCAGAGCTGCTGCCAGGGGTCCTATACACAATTCCCACTATAGTCTTAGATCTTTTCCTATTTCTCAATTCAACCCATAAGGTCTCTGTTGTCTGCTTACTTCTTGTTATATCCTCCTTTATCATTGAAGTGATTTCATCTCTAATCACTAAGGCCACTCCTCCCCCTCTTCCATTTTCCCTGTCTCTCCTGTGGACCTGATAACCCGGTATATTCAGTTCCCAATCCTGACCATCCTGCAGCCATGTCTCTGTAATAGCTATCATATCACACCCTGCAATTTGAAATTGAACCTGCAGTTCATTTAATTTATTCCTTATATTATTCCAGTCCCTCTAGTACTTCCTCTCTCGTAATGTTTACCTTATCCAATATTTCACACCTCTCCTATTAAACTACTACGTCCGGATCATCCCTTTCCTTTGTGAATAAGGAGACAAAATATTCATTTAAAACCATACCCACATCCTCTGCTTCTACACACAAGTTACCCTTATCATCCCTGATAGGTCCCACCTTTTCCTTAGCTATCCTCTTGTTCTTAATATACTGATAAAACATCTTTGGGTTTTCTTTAATCTTACTCGCTCATATTTTTTCATGCTCTCTCTTTGCTTTCCTTATTTCCTTTTTTACGTCATCCCTGTACTTTCTATACTCCTCTGGACTTTCTGCAGTATTTAGTTTTCTGTGACCGTCATAAGCTTTCTTTTTCTGCTTTATCTTGCCCTGTATACTTCTAGACAACCAGGGGGCTCTAAATTTGGCAGTGCCACCCTTTTTCTTTGTGGGGACGTGTCTGCATTGTACCCGTAGAATTTCACTTTTTAGTGCCTCCCACTGGCTTGCCACTGATTTCTCCTCAAGTGGTCGTGTCCAGTCCACTTCTGCCAAATCACCTCTTAGGGGGAGGGTGAACAGTCAGAGGTCGTGGTCCATATCAGTACCAACGACATCGGTTTTTAAAAAAAAGGGATGAGGTCCTGCAAGCAGAATATCGGGAGTTAGGTAATAAATTAAAAAGCAGGACCTCTGAGGTAGTAATCTCAGGATTACTCCCAGTGCCACGAGCTTGCGAGAACAGAAATAGGAGAATAGACCAGATGAATGCGTGGCTTGAGAGATGGTGTGGGAGGGAGGGGTTTAAATTCCTACGGCATTGGGACCGACTCTGGGAAAGGCAGGACCTGTACAAGCTGGACAGGTTGCACCCCAACAGAACCGGGACCAATATCCTCGCGGGGGCATTTGCTCGTTCTTTTGGGGAGGGTTTAAACTAGTATGACGGGGTTGGGAACCAAAGGGCAGGTACAGATAGGACAAATTCAGACCAGGAAACGGGAAGTAGAAAAGCAGTTAGTGACTTAGTTAGCGATTCAGAAAGGCAAAAGAAGCAAAGATTAAATAATGTTCAGCACAAGAATTTGACGGGGTTAAAGGGTATATTCTTCAATGCAAGGTGTATTACAAACAAAGCAGTTGAGCTAATGGCACAGATAGACACATGGCAGCATGATATCATTGCTGTAATGGAAACCTGGCTTCAAGAGGGGGATAATTGGCAGCTCAATATCCCTGGGTATAGAGTTTTCAGGCAGGATAGAGTGGGTGATAAAAAAGGAGGGGGGGGTAGCATTATTGGTTAAAGAATCAATTACAGTTGTGAGAAGGGATGATGTGCTAAATGAATCATCAATCGAGGTAAAGAAAATGGCAAATTAAAGAGAAGATATCAAAATCAAGAGAAGGGTCTGGATTGCTCATACTTCTATTCCTTGGTCACCCTAATCTCAGATTTCTTTTGATGTTTCTCTTTAAAAGCATTGGGGCGGGATCCAGTTGTAGATATTTTCTAGAGTGAATTCAGGGCAGATCTCAGAGGAACTGGAATATAAAATATGTAAGTACTGCCTTCAAAAAGGAGGGTCGATATAAGCTGTTAAATTATTGATCTGAAAATTGAACTAACATTAGCATGAAGAAAGATCTCTCTCAGCTTAATACGCTTTCTTTTCATTGGTAGAAAATTGAAACAACATTACTTTAGCAAAAGAGTGAGCAACATATGGATCACACTGCTAGTGCAGGTACTGAGCAGTAAACTTTAAGATATTTCAAAAAGGAACTGGATCTGAAAGTATTCATGGTTACTAAATTTTCTAATAAAATAGAAATTCCTTATGGAAAATAAAGAGGTGTGCCTGGGGTGACATCATCTGTCAAAATTCCACCTCTGATTTTCTTTTGCCTCAAATATATTACTACATAGTTGACCTCCTTGGAAGAATCTAATAATTGCAGGAAGAGTGGAGGATGAGAGCTACTGTGCACACTTCTGGTCTCCATATTATAAAAAGGATATAGAGGCATTGGAGAAGGTGCAAAAAAGATTCACAAGGATGACACCAGAACTGACAGTATATATTTATCAGGAAAGGCTGAACAGGCTGGGGCTCTTTTCTCTTGAAAAGTGAAGACTGAGGGGTGATCTGATATAGATCTTTAAGATAATGAAAGGGTTTAATAGGCTAGAGAAAATGTTTCCACTTGTGGGGGAGTCCAAAACTAGAGGTTATAAATATAAGATAGTCACTAATAAATCCAATAGGGAATTCAGGTGAAACTTCTTTACCCAAAGAGTGGTTAGAATGTGGAACGTGCTACCACAAGGAGTAGTCGAGGCAAATAGCACAGATGCATTTAAGGGGAAGCTAGATAAGCATATGAGGGAGAAAGGAATAGAAGGATATGCTGATAGGTTTAGATTAAGAGGGGTGGGAGGAGGCTCGTGGAGCATAAACGCCGGCATAGACCAGTTGGGCTGAATGGCCTGTTTCTGTGCTGTAGACTCAATGTAACTCGATGTACCATTCAACAACACATGAGAATCTGACTAATAGTGACTCTTATTTCCTGGTAAAACTTTGCAGACCTAAAATAATGGATAGCTGGAAATAATTACAATGCTATAATTTAATTGAGGGTGTTTGGGAGCGATTATATTGCTGGAATCTAATTGTAGGGCTGGGGGGTACATCCAAATGATAAATTGCTCGGGTTATGATGTCATCTGAAACCCCTTCTTACGATTGCTGCCTTGTGTGGATTATTTTAATCGTTAAATAATTTAGAACTTTGCAGGAGAAACCAGGAAACGCAAACAGCAATTCCTGCTTGTTCCATCATCTGAGTCCTATTTTGAACAGATGCCACCTGTTATTTTCTATATGTGTGAGACAACCCAGAGAAGGAGCTCCTGGAAGATAGATCTTATAACCTGAGGTTAGAAAGTTATGTTTTCATATACTGAAAACAAATTACAAGGTATTCAGAATCTTAGCACTCTGGAAAAGTCAGCGGTCACTTCCCTGCAAATGTATCTTCCAGATGCTGGAAAATTATATACTACCTGCCAATACTGCATATAAGTTTATAATAATACTTTTCTACATAATGTATATCTCTAATAGTGGTTTGGAATAATCTGTGAAATGAATGGGGAAGAAATTGGCGATGGCCCGTTTTGTACGACGGTGGACATGATGTACGGTAGACAGTGCATGAGCAGACAAACTCCAAAATAACATTAAATATGCCCAACTGGGAGGCCCGTGGCTCACCCAAAATTGGGCCTGTGCCTCTTTTCAATAATTTGAGCGTACTACCAGTGCCTTCCGTGCTTTCAGAGACTGTTTGATCATTGCCAAATGATCAGTTTCGGTCCACTTGCCTTTCCGGCAGCGACCCTTGGGTAGGACCCGGGGGCAAGCGGGGGGGCGGTTGAGGCTAGGCAGCTGCTCACCGGAGTGCGGGATTGGGAGCACCACTCCTGCTTCTCTTTGGCTCCACATTAAAGTTAATAATAAATTAACTTGCCCCTCTGATGATGCCCTCATGCTTGCTCCATTCAGGGCAGCCCAATTTCTCAGAGGGGACCTAAATCAATTGTTGGGCCCCTCATTAGCATATGGAAGGATGTGAACAGCAAATCACTTGAGGCCAAAATGGAGTCCTTGGGGGGCAGCCCTGCGAAATTTGTCATTTTTACCCTAACAGGTGCAACGAGGACCAATTTCTACCCTAAAGGCGTCTTGAACATTTTATAAATTTGATTAGTAGCTAATTGACAGGTAAACTCAGGTCTGGAGTACAGTTTTGATGTCAGCTGCAAAGATGGAGCTTTATTTAACCAGGCCTGCTCCTTACAGGCAACTGCTGAAGTTCTCCTTCCGAGAAAGTGGTGTAATGGGCACATCATGCAACTAATTGAATGGGGGAGCTTTCGGTGAGTTGGCCGCTCCTTGTAAATCCTTGGCTCCTGCCCCCAGGAAAGACCCAGGTTATTGAATTCAGAAAAACCAGCAGGAAATGCCCTTTCTGCGTTAACAACTTGCTGATGTCATTGTAATGAGGCCTGACCAGGAAAATTGAACTTCGATGGAAAAGAAAATCGGGCGCGGTGTAAATTCGCTATTAGCCCATTTTGTGCTGTTGGCATTGACCAGTTTCACCCCTAAAGTATCATTATCAGGGCCACTGATTTATGGTGACTGAGTCAAATTGTATTGTTGTTATATGGCATTCTGGGATTTTTACCTGATTTTGGGGATCAAATTCCACAATTCTGCCAAGTTTTCTGGCAAAACTGTAAATTAGTGCTCATTTTTATTATATGTTCCTTTAGCAATGCACTCACTTTCTGCCTTTTACTTTTTTAAGTGCTCATGATACACAGCAAGATGGTAGGCACAATGTACCATGTTTAAGGCAGGCACCTGGCATCTAGCAGCATTGGGGAGAGGGGTGTTGGGCAGTTTGGCAGTAGTAGGAGATCTGTCTTTGGTAGCATAGCGCAATGGTCTTGAGGTTTAGCAGCTCTGAGAGGGTGGTCCTTGGTTTGGCAGCACGAGTGAAGAGGGTCCTAGAGTTTAGTGAAAAGTGTCTTGGATTTTGGATGTACCAAGAGAATTGTCCTGAGGTTTCACAGTATTGGGATGGGGGTCCTCATCTTTGGTAGAACTGGGAGGTGGAATGTGTGGTTTGGCTCACTGTGGGGAGGGCGGGGCTTGTGAGGTCTAGCAGCACTGGCAGAGGTGGGGTCAGGGTATCTGTTTGCCCTGAGGAAGGGAAATCAAGAGATCTGGCAGTACTCAGGAAAGGTGGACCTCTAAATCTAGCTACTTTGGGGGCAGAGGTTGGGCCAAAAGCCATTGCTCCAATCTGCTCCCAGCCTGTAGTCCTGTCCCAACCCATTGCTACCATGCCCCCCCCCACCCCCCACTTCGTCCACCCTGATATATTCTCAGAACCTCTGGGTCCTTTGCCAACTTATTCAAATTGCATTTGTGTTGCATGGTATTCTGGGATTTTTATTGGGGATTTGGGGATTGAATTCTGTGATGCTGTCCATTTCTCTGTGAAAACTAAACCATTATAATTTGTTTGTTTACTAATGTACTTAGTTTTTATTTCATCTTTTTGAAATCCAGGGATGATCAGGAAAAGGTTAGGGGATATGTACTAGGTTGCAGATATACTAGGTTTGTAGCAGCACTGGAGAGTTGGAGGGGAGTAAATTAGTTTGGCAGCATCGGGGGACATCGCACGCTTGGTGCATTCTGGAGTATGCTCCTGGGATTGGTAGAGTTGGGGTGGGGTACTTGTTTACTTGCGAATGCAGAAACAGTACAATGAAGATTGGGAAGAAAATTTAAAATGCAAACTATAAAGTCGGGAGATAAACCAACAGTCAAAAGTTTCAAGGGGCTTAGGTAGGCATCATACATGTGTAAGCTTCAGGGTATTGCCTATTCCCGTCTAAATTTGCACCTGAAGTTACGCTAATGAGTTGACAATGGAAAATTAGGTGTAAATGGCAGACTTCTATTTTTATCTGTTTAAAACCCACCAAATGCCATTTGAGTCTGAACTGCACCAAAACAGTAAAATCTAGGCTTACGTGCTTTCAGAAAGTTGTGACTTAAAAACAAGATTTTGTAACTGTGACTTGGAACGATAATAGGAATGTGCAATCAAAAATGTATTTATTCACATTCAATAAGTGTTGTTATTCAATGCAGTCATTGGTTTTCCATACATTCATTACTGAAAGAATGGACATCAGCAAAGTCATGCTACACCTTGTCAAATGGTACAAGTTAACTTGTCATAAATTATGACCGAATACTTCAAGGCATTCCATAGCGACTCAAAGGCATGCCTTAGTTGGTGATAAATGCCTTGAGTGATTTCTTTGAGCACTTGGCTTTGCATTATGTCCAGAATAATTTTTGCATCCATTTATCATCAGTTAATGCATGTGTCCTGCATCGTGATTACTTAATTTTCATTTGCGCAATGCAATAGCATTTCTCTGGTCTGCCTTGTTAAATGATCTTTGCTGTTGGCTGTTGTTGACAGCATATCCTCTGAAGTCTCTTTTAACGTGACCTATCTGCAGGTGGTCTGCTGCCTGCTTGAACTCCTAGTATTTATCCTTCATAAGGTTCTATGTAAGATTAGACTACTTTTGCTTTTCTTTTTCTCTTCTTTTCTAATAAGGTTCAGTGGCTCTTGATTTCTGATGTAGCTTGTCAGTAATCATTAGAATCAGAATCACCTAACCCATGAAAGATTAGGGCTCATTAAACCATCCCAGTGCTGTGTAGTTCTGCCACTTGCTTTTTATCTATGCATTTAGTCCATTCAGTTAACACTCACAGGAACTTGTGTGCTTAGTTGAAAGCTATCTCCCAACCACATTTAAAGTAAATGTAAGTTGATAAAGGAATAAAAGTCATGATTCATAGTCAAAGCCCAAACTCTTGCAAAATGCTGCCATGCTGCAAGACTCCACGCTATCAAATAATTATTTTTGGAGGCTTGGGCTCATAGTACTGTAATTATTTTGTGAACTAGTTGACTTCAATCATTGAGTAGTTATATTGCTTTAAAAAGGTGATGAGCTGTGTAATTATGAACTGCAAATAGTATTGTGTTACGAAGATCACGTGGTAACAATTCACCACAGTTAAATTGTGGTTCATGACACTATATCGGCAGAGAGGCCAACCTTACATTTTGGAAACCCACACTTAAATGGAAGGGTCATATTTGTCTGCTTTAAATAATTGGCAACAACGGTTGCCTTGATATGTGCAAAATTCCTATGTTGCTGTGAAAGTTTCCTAAAGCTACTTTTGGCTCTTTGTACAAAAAAACACCTGCAAATATTTTTAAAGGAGACTGAGTATCGTTTCATTGAGTCAGTTGTTTTGATTGTATTGCCATTATACGCTAATAAAAATGTCAGCTATGAATTATTTAGGTTGCATTGTTTTGATAATAGTATCTGATTCTTCACATCAATGTACTTATTCTTTTTAACCAAAACTATACTGATCATTCAAGACCTCCACTGAGCCAAAGTGTTCAAGCAAAGATGAGGTGGGGAGTTCTACAATCTGCCTGCAGTGATTTTGGCCTTATAGATGAACATGTTTTCCAAGGCAGCCAATCTTAAGCTATCCTAGTTCTGGACATTTCTTCATTTTCTAACTTGTTGGGCGAGGTGGACCTGATGGAGCCCACGCTATTCTATGAGCTACAAATGTCGCTAACTCACGATGAATGTTATTTTAAACATAAATACACACACACACACACACACACAGTCAATTTTAACGAATATATGAAGATGTTAGTTTGAAACAAATCAAGCAAAAAAG
This sequence comes from Heptranchias perlo, assembly GCF_035084215.1. Classification (NCBI taxonomy): domain Eukaryota; kingdom Metazoa; phylum Chordata; class Chondrichthyes; order Hexanchiformes; family Hexanchidae; genus Heptranchias; species Heptranchias perlo. Next base: position 37,053,446 of record NC_090342.1, on the reverse strand, counting down.
TAGCAGTTGCAATATGACTTAAATGTCCAAGTGAGGGACAAGCCAAGGTTCAAAAAATTGTAAACTACGCCTTACTGTGAGGTAACAAAATATTACCTTTTTAAAAATCTTCGCGAGGCATTTGTATTTGGCCCTCTGGGCTTGGGAGTAATGTTGGAATGTTTATTGAGAAAACAGAAGAACATATTTCAAAGATTATTTTTCTGCCTTCTATTAGTGAACTGCATGCAACTTTAAAATTTTTTTTGCTTTGCAAGAGGAGCATTTAAGCACCCAGTCACTTAGTACGACAAGATATTAATATTACAGACGTGAATTTCCACTGTGGTTTGCAGATTACAAACACATGCTTTCCATCATTTAAGAAATGATTTTTGTAAAATTACACAGCTGACACTTAAGCCAGTAGTGTCATATTGCATTTCAGTCCAACCTTGACTGTGGATAGCAGGCTTCTTGTATTCCATGTAATAGGTCAATAAAAAGCAAAGTTGATTTAATAAATTATATATAATTTTGTATTCCGTGTAATAGGTCAATTAAAGGCAAAGTTAATGTTATAAATTATATTAAATTGTATATTTTTTAAATTGAACAATCAAAAGGAAAGTTGATTTAATAAATGAAATGAAATCCCTGCAAGATCACCCACAATTTGAGGGAACTATAGATTTCTCAATATGGTAGTTTTAAAAAAAAATTGTAAATGGTTTTATTTTATATTTTGGATTCAGCTGTTATGAGATGACAATGATATGTAACGTTTTGAAGCCTTGTGTTGTAGTTAATCATCACAATGATGTCCTGGGGATTTGCTGTGGAGCCACTGACATTGGCTAATAAGTAGATGATGGCTTCTTTAAAAAAATTAAGTAAATCAAATTTTAAATAATCATGCAGCTAAAGATAAGCTGACCAATGGCCCCTCTGCCACATATCATGTCACTATTCTCCCCACTGACAATGCAGGTTTGGTTCAGTTTTTATAAATTTGCTCAGATTGAGTTTTTTGAAGTGTTTCATTATCAAAGAAGTTGAATTCCAGCAGATTTTCACAATACGTTTGCTTTGATGCCTTTTAGCCCTGACAGCCCTATCTGGGTTATTGGCTGGATTTTGTTACTCTTGCGCTGCCGTTTCAGGATAGTGAAAATATGTTTAATTTATAATTAAAATTGACATTTTGAAAATAGTGAAATAGAAGTTTTTTTTGTTTTTCTTTTCCTGTGGTTTAGTGTACATTTAAAAAAAACTGTGAGCACTGACACTGCCGTGGTGATTTGCAGAGAGAGAGCTATTATTGGATGTAGTCACATTACTATGACCATTTGTACCAAAGCTGTGGTAGTAACAGATAGGTGCCTATAAGGATGAGGTTTGGTAGCATCCTAACGGCAGGGGTAGGATGATAATGACACCCTCCCACTCACAATAGAAAAGTGTAGTGACAGTCCTTTTGCAAGGGAGATGGCAGTGGTAATTCAAGCTGCTTGTTATAAATTGGGGTCTGCTGTAGATACCTTAGGTTCAGTGGCATCAGTTGTTTCCTTAAGCGGTCTGAACATTTTACATTGCTGGGAGTTGACTTACACTATCCTGTACATTTCTTGTACAAAATTGTACTTCAGGAATGTAATAATGCCCTTGTGATTTAGACCGGATCCTCGTGTCTTTCACACGTGTATTTCTTCAATCTCTCTGAAGGTACGCCTAGTTACAGTGGATGAGACGAGGCTTGATTTGAATCATTTAAGCTACTTTATTCTATAGTACGGTAGGCGTGCAGAACAATGGTTCTGAACAGATTCATTTATTTCCATCAGTACAACTTGTCTTCAGGTAATAACGTAAAAATAATTAACACGCTATGCTACCTCACTTCAGTGGTTTGCCTTGCTTGATTTAAACAAACTAACTCCTCTGCATTCACATGTTTTTTTCTGGGGCCTTTCTGCCTCAGCAGCTTTTCTGTTGCAAAAACAAGATTTCCTTTTTGTATCTGTAACTCTGCTTTATTCCTGACTGTTCATAATCAGAAAGAGGTCAACAACGTTCTAACACAATAAATGTGAGGTATTTATTGGTTAGGGAGAAAAGCTACCAAATTACCTATTATTTGCAGTCTATAAGAAAACATCATAACTAGCTCATTAGTATGTTAAGTACCTTCTATCTCAACCTCTTTTTATATAGAATACACTATTCTTTGAAAACACATTTAAAGTAACTTTTTAAAAAATTCTTTCTTTGGAAAAATGGACAAAAGATCCCAAACAGTGACACTGGTGTATCCCATCATTTTCATTAAGACCTTTCTCTCTCCTATTATAAAGGCCACAGTTGTGCTGCAGCTAAGGGTCTCAGACAAGTATTTGTGGAGTACCACGTGCAGGCAGAAAGCTAGAGTTATATTTGTAGCTCTGCATTCCTCCAGATCACAGTAAGGCCAGCCACATAGGAGCTTTACACGTACATTCTTGAATGCGAGCAGAGAACTCTGTTCCCTGGGGAGCTAATTATTAATGTTCTTTTATAACACTGAAAAGATTCCATACAATGTGTAAAATGTTCCATGGGATGTAATTGGCCTTAGGTGGTAGAGCAAACCGGGCAATAACAAATTGGCGGCACATTATACACCCCACCCAATTAAATCTTCTATTGAAGTCAATAGAAACGAAAATCGGACGAGGTGTAAAACGGGCTGCCATTTCACAATACCGCTCAAGACTAATTCCCCCCCCCCCCCCACCCCAGTCCTCCACCCAAGAGGTCCAATGAGCCACCAGGGCACTTATAAAATGTAACGTCACACTGGGCTAGAACTAGGTTGCAGCCAGAGAAAGCTCCAAACAGCTTCCTGGCAACGATCTTACACTGCTTGGCTTTAGTTGACTTAGATGTCAGGTGAGAATGTAAAACCGAGTTACACTGCTACTTTTATGTCAGTATGCACCCAAAACTGCTTCACATCAACATGAAAATGGAGACAAAGATTCTATTATGATGTAAGTTGGACTTTTAAACTTTCCAGTTTCTGAAGAAAATATTTATTTAGAAAGTATAGAGTGGAGCTCTCGATGCTTATGTGCAGATAACTCAGAATCAGCTGTGAAAAATGTTGGTAATTTAAGAACGGAAGATGATCATACAATATTTAGTATAGCAGCTATTTTTCTGTTGACTAAGAAAATGTAGAAAGGTAAATTCACCAATCCCACACTCCCAGTGGGGAGCCACACTTGAAGGGAGTGTGGGCTGGAAATGTGCACTGAATTTACTTTGGTTCATGTGTGACAGATGAAGATAATTCTGAATGAAATGTATTTGTTGGGTAGAACTTACTGACTCTCGCACAAACTTTTTGCAGTTTGTTGTCATGAAAACAATTAAAGAAAAAATGGTGTGGGTCAGAATGAAGTTGTCTTATAAAAATATTGATTTCCAGTGATGGCTGTTGAACTGTCAATCATAGAATGATACAGCACAGAAGATGGCCATTCGGCCCATCATGCCTGTGCCAGCTCTTTGGTAGAGCTATCGAATTAGTCCCGGTCCCCTGCTCTTTCCCCATAGCCGTGTAAATGTTTTCCTTTCAAGTATTTAAACAATTCCCTTTTGAAAGTTACTATTGAATCTGCTTCTACCACCATTTCAGGCAGTGCATTCCAGATCACAACCACTCAACAACAACAACAACAACAACTACTTGCAATTTATATAGCACCTTTCACGTAGTAAAACGTCCCAAGGCACTTCACAGGAGCATTATCAAACATGATTTGACACCGAAGCACAAAAGGAGATATTAGGACAGGTGACCAAAAGCTTGGTCAAAGAGGTAGGTTTTAAGGAGCGTCTTAAAGGAGGAGAGAGAGGTAGAGAGGCGGAATGGTTTAGGGAGGGAATTCCAGAACTTAGGACCTCGGCTGCTGAAGACATGGCCACCAATGGTAGCGTGATTAAAATAGGGGATGCGCAAGAGGCCAGAATTGGAGGAGCACAGAAATCTTAGTGCTGGAGGAGGTTACAGAGATAGGGAGGGGCAGGGCCAGGCCATGGAGGGATTTGAAAACAAAGATGAGAATTTTTAAATCGAGGCGTTGCCGGACTGGGAGTCAGTGTAGCTCAGCGAGCACAGGGGTGATGGGTAACACGACTTGGTGCGAGTTAGGATTATGGGCAGCGGAGTTTTGGATGAGCTCAAGCTTATGGAGGCTGCGTAAAAAAACGTTTTCCTCATGTCGTCTATGGTTTTTTGCCAATCACCTTAAATCTGTATCCCTGGGTTAACGACCCTTCTGCCGCTGGAAATAGTTTCTCCTTATTTACTCTATCAAAACCGTTCATGATTTTGAACACCTCTATCAAATTTCCTCTTAACCTTCTCTGCTCCAAGGATTTTGCTCTCAGATAAAAACATTGGAAATATCGTGGCAGCCTATTTTTATTTTTCTCTGCATCCCAGTTTTATAAACACCTTGAATTGTAATCCCTTTCTGTGCCAAAAAATGGAGAAAAATAATGTGTATGGGTAATAATTGGACCCTAACCTCCTTCATTGCTGAGGAAGGTTTCCTATCTCCCATCTGGACTGTTGGTGAATTAACTGGGGGAAGGTAGTGGGGCTGATTTTCAACTGCCATCAATGCCTCTTGAGTGGAATGCAAACTGAAAAGGTAGTTTCCTCTGACATGCCAAGGTAGATGTGCTTCTGCCTGTCGTTATGGGTGCATGGGTATCAGTGGGTGTGGGAAGTCCACCTCAGGTGTACATAGAGTTACATAGAATCTACAGCACAGAAACAGGCCATTTGGCCCAACTGGTCTATGCCAGTGTTTATGCTCTGCACAAACCTCCTCCCACCCTTCTTCATCTAACCCTATCAGCATATCCTTCTATTCCTTTCTCCCTCATGTGCTTATCTAGTTTTCCCTTAAATGTATCTATGCTATTTGCCTCAACTACTCCTTGTGGTAACACATTCCATGTTCTTACCACTCTTTGGGTAAAGAAGGTGAATTAGGTGAATTGCCTATTGGATTTATTATTGATTAACTTATATTTATAACCTCTAGTTTTGGACTCCCCCACAAGTGGAAATATTTTCTCTACATCTACCCTATCAAACCCTTTATTATCATAAAGACCCCTCAGCGTTCTCATTTCTAGAGAAAAGAGCCTTTCCTAATATGTATAACCTCTCAGTTCTGGTATCATCCTTGTGAATCTTTTTTGCACCTTCTCCCAGATCTAGATCCTTTTTATAATATGGAGACCAGAACTGTGCACAGTACTCCAAGGTTCGATACAAACTTAACATAACTTCTTTGCTTTTCAATTCTATCCCTCTAGAAATGAACCCCAGTGCTTGGTTTGCTTTTTTATGGGTTATTAACCTACATTGCTACTTTTAGTGATTTGTATTTAAGTATCCCTAGATCCCTTTGCTCCTCTACCCCATTTAGACTCTTATTATCCAAGCAGTGTATGGCCTGCTTATTCTTCCTAACAAAATATGTCACCTCACACTTATCTATATTGAAATTCATTTGCCATTTACACACCCATTCTGCAAGTTTATTAATGGCTTCCTGTATTTTGTCACATTCTTCCTTTGTATTAACTACACCTCCCAATTTAGTGTCATCTGCAAATTTTGAAATTGTACTTCCAATTCCCAAGTCCAAATCATTAATGTAAATTGTGAACAACAGTGGTCCCAGCACTGATCCCTACTTCCTATCTTTGCCAGTCTGAGTAGCTACCCTTAACCCGTAATCTCTGTTTTATAGCCAGATTGCTATCCATTCTGCTACCTGTCCTCTGACTCCATATGCTACGAGTATATTAGTCATAACTAATTACTACTATGTGGTACTTTATCGAAGGCCTTTTGAAAATCCAAATATATTACACCTACAGCATTATTCTTGTCAACTCTTTCTGTTACTTCTTCAAAGAATTCAATAAAGTTGGTCAGGCATGACTTTCCCTTTTGAAATCCGTGCTGACTATTCTTTGTTGTATTTTCGGTTTCTAGATGTCGTTCTATTAATCTTTGAGTAAAGATTCCATTATCTTTCTTACCACTGAGGTTAAGCTGACTGGTCAGTAGTTCCCTGGACTAGTCCTAGCTCCCTTTTTAAATATAGAAATTAGCTGTCCGCCATTCCTCTGGCACTATTCACTTTTCTAATGAATTTTTATATATATCTAATAGTGTCTCTGCTATCTCTTCCCTAACTTCTTTTAATATGCGTGGGTGTAATCCATCCGGATCAGGGGTTTTATTCTCCCTAAGTTTGAATAGTTTATAAATTATCTCCCCACTTTCCATCTGAAATGTCTTTATATCTTTTTTGACGACTTCTTCTCATGTTCTGCCCTATTTGTTAGTCACCCTGGTAACTACTGAGGCAAAGTGACAATTCAGTATTTCTGCCATTTCGCTGTCATTACCTATGAGTTTATCTTGTGCATCCCTTAGTGGCTCTATCCCTCTCCTGATTTTTCTTTTGTTATTTATATCTGTAGAATACTTTACTATTTCTTTTTATATTCCTCGATAATTTAATTTCGTAGTTCCTCTTTGCTTTCCTAATTTTTTTTAAACCTCTTTCCTAACCTCTTTGTATTCCTTTTTGTTATCCTCTCCTTTATTATCTATGTACTTATTGTGTGCCTTTTGTTCTAGTTTCAATTTTACCCTTATCTCTTTATTCATCCATGGTGTTGCATTATTGGCTAGTTTGTTCTTATGTTTTAGCGGGATGTATTTCTCCTGAAGTCTATTGATCACCATTTTAAATATTTTCCACTGCTGTTCTAGCTCTTTATCTGTCAATTTTTTTTCCAATTTACCTTCCCTAGTCCCATTCTCAGCCCTTCAAAATTAGCTTTTTTCCAATCTATTATTTTAGACTTTGTCTTACTTATGTCTTTTTCAATCATTCTTTTAAACCTTAATATGTTATGATCGCTATTGCCTAGATGTCACCCTACTCTTACTTCTCTTCCCTGCTCTAGTTCGTTTCCCATTGCTAGATCCAGTAGTGTTTCCTCTCTTGTTAGACTTTTTATATACTGGATAAAAAAGGAGTCCTGAACACACTGTAAAAATTCCATTCTGTTTTCCCCTTTCCCTGCCTCTTCTTGCCAGTTTATTTGGGGGTGAAATCTCCCATGATTATTATTCTTGTCTTTTACTCATTTCATAGATTTTCCTACATATTCCTTCATTTCCCATCCACTATTAGATGGTCGGTAGAATACAGGCATCTGTGTTGGGGCCTCAACTAGTCACTGTATTTATTAATGACTTAGATGACAGGATAGAGGGCTACACATCCAATTTTGCCAATGACACAAAGATAGGCAGCATTGTAAGCCGTGTAGATGGAAGCATAAAATTACAGGGAGATATTAATAGATTAAGTAAATGGACAAAACTATGGCAAATGGATTTCAATGTAGGCAAGTGTGAGATCATTCACTTTGGACCTAAGAAGGATAGATCAGAGTACTTTCCTAATGGTGAAAAGCTCAAAACATTGGAGGTCCAAAGAGACTTAGGGGTCATTAAATTACATAGATCATTAAAATGTCATGGACAGGTACAGAAAATAATCAAAAAGGCTAATGGAATGATGTTCTTTATACCTAGAGGACCAGAATGCAAGGGGATAGAAGTTATGCTACAGCTATACAAAGCCCTGGTTAGACCACACCTGGAATACTGTGTTCAGTTCTGGGCACTGCACCTTAGGAAGGATATATTGGCTTTGGAGGGGGTACAGCATAGATTTACTAGAATGACACCTGGACTCCAAGGGTTAAATTACGAGGCGAGATTACATAAACTAGGGTTGTATTCCCTGGAATTTAGAAGATTAAGGGATGATTTGATCAAAGTTTTCAAGATATTAAAGGGAACTGATAGGGTAGAGAGAAATTATTTCTGCTGGTTAGGGAGTCTAGGACTAGGGGACATAGCCTAAAAATTAGAGCTAGGACTTTCAGGAGTGAAGTGAGGAAACATTTCTACACGCAAAGGGTGGTAGAAGTTTGGAACTCTCTTCCGCAAACGGCAGTTGATGCTAGCTGAATTGTTAATTCTAAATCTGAAATTGATAGATTTTTGTTAACCAAGGGTATTAAAGGATATGGAGCTAAGGCGGGTATCTAGAGTTAGGTCACAGATCAGCCATGATATCATTGAATGGTGGAACAGGCTTGAGGGGCTAAATGGCCTACTCCTGTTGCTATGTTCCTATTTGAGCCCCAAGACCTTGAGCAAAACAAAATCCAAAACTTTACACATACCGGTCCCAAGTTGTGTTTTTTTTACATAGGTGCTAAATACAGAATTTCTGAAGGCACAAGTATTTTTTTTTAAAAACTTTTTTTTATTCGTTCATGGGATGTGGGCGTCGCTGGCGAGGCCGGCATTTATTGCCCATCCCTAATTGCCCTTGAGAAGGTGGTGGTGAGCCACGTTCTTGAACCACTGCAGTCCGTGTGGTGAAGGTTCTCCCACAGTGCTGTTAGGAAGGGAGTTCCAGGATTTTGACCCAGCGACGATGAAGGAACGGCGATATATTTCCAAGTCGGGATGGTGTGTGACTTGGAGGGGAACGTGCAGGTGGTGTTGTTCCCATGTACCTGCTGCTCTTGTCCTTCTAGGTGGTAAAGGTCGCGGGTTTGGGAGGTGCTGTTGAAGAAGCCTTGGCGAGTTGCTGCAGTGCATCCTGTGGATGGTATACACTGCAGCCACAGTGCACCGGTGGTGAAGGGAGTGAATGTTTAGGGTGGTGGATGGGGTGCCAATCAAGCGGGCTGCTTTGGCCTTGATGGTGTCGAGCTTCTTGAGTGTTGTTGGAGCTGCACTCATCCAGGCAAGTGGAGAGTATTCCATCACACTCCTGACTTGTGCCTTGTAGATGGTGGAAAGGCTTTGGGGAGTCAGGAGGTGAGTCACTCGCCGCAGAGTACCCAGCCTCTGACCTGCTCTTGTAGCCACAGTATTTATATGGCTGGTCCAGTTAAGTTTCTGGTCAATGGTGACCCCCAGGATGTTGATGGTGGGAGATTCGGCGATGGTAATGCCGTTGAATGTCAAGGGGAGGTGGTTAGACTCTCTCTTGTTGGAGATGGTCATTGCCTGGCATTTGTCTGGCGTGAATGTTACTTGCCACTTATGAGCCCAAACCTGGATGTTGTCCAGGTCTTGCTGCATGCGGGCTCGGACTGCTTCATTATCTGAGGGGTTGCGAATGGAACTGAACACTGTGCAATCATCAGCGAACATCCCCATTTCTGACCTTATGATGGATGGAAGGTCATTGATGAAGCAGCTGAAGATGGTTGGGCCTCGAACACTGCCCTGAGGAACTTCTGCAGCAATGCCCTGGGGCTGAGATGTTTGGATATATGAATAATTAAAAAAATTAACCCACTCACGACGTTCCTAAAGATACAACAATGTTTTCCTCTGTGCATTTAGCAATCTTGATGGACGCAATTAGTAGGAAAATCATCCTTTGGGGGGTTGGGGGAAGAAAAGCCAGGAGTCGTACTTTGGGGGTGAGGGGACAAGCTGGGAGTGGTGCTTTGAATGGCGGAACAGGCTCGAGGGGCTAAATGACCTACTCCTATTCCTATCTTCCTATGAACGTGATCGATCCCTTCTTATCCTTTGTCTCAATCCATATGGATTCGGTTTCTACCTTAATGTTAGTTATGTCCCTTTTTTCTACTGCCATTATGTTATCTCTAATTAGTACACCTGCCCCACCCCCTTCCCTATCCTTTCTAAATACTTTATACCCTGCAATATTTAACTGCCAGTCCCGTTCTGTATTAAGCCGTGTTTCAGTTATCCCTACTACATCTGGCTCCTCGCTACGAATTATTGCCTCCAGTTCCCCTCTTTTGTTTTGGATGCTGTGCACATTGCTTTACAGGCAATTTAATTTGTTTTTATTAATTGTTCCACTCACTTTAATTTTAATAGTCATTTTACACTTATGTTCTATGACTATCTGCTCCCTGACTCTTTATGTTACCCTTATACTTTATCTTGGTTTCACCTTTACTCACATCTCCTATTTCTTTTTATGTGCATGCTTATGTTAATTTCACAAAATACCTCCCCCTATCTTACTTATTTAAAATCCTACCCACAGCCCTATTTATCCTTTCTGCTAGGATACTGGTCCCATTCCGGTTCAGGTGGAGCCCGTCCCAGCATTACAGCTCCTTTCAGTCTCACTTTCCAGGCTTTCCTCCTTTTCTGTCATTAAATGACACAAAAATAATACAATTCCCATAAGAATGCCATATGATGAATTCTAATTGCAACAACTAAAAATATCTCAGCCAAAACTCTCGGCATAAAAACTACAAAAAGAGTAACAAAAATAACGTGTACCATAAATCTAGACTTAAATTGCAATTTGAATTTACAGCAATTAAAAAATTACCAGTTTCCTTTTAAATGCTAACTTCCTATCCACACAGTACAGGCCTAACCATCCCAGATTTGGTATACACAGGCAAGAGTAATGCACAGAGTATTCCTGGCAAGAATCATGGGAAATTGTTGATGTGCTGATTAGTATATAATTGTACTTCAATTTAATATTGTAATGAAACTCTGATCTGTTTTCACCCACCATATGCACCCCCCCTCCACCTCCCGAAGTGCACATGCAGTGCATGATGGTGGGCACCTGGTAATTGGCTTCCCCACCCAATTTCTCCACTTCTCTCAGCCCGTGCCATGCCACTGCCACTGATGGTGATGATCTGAGAATATATGCTAGTGTATCTGTCAAAGCAGCAGCATCTCTTGCCCATGCTCTTGAGCTTATTAGGAACTTTTAAGCATCAGAGGGTGGATAAACACAGGTCAAACAGGCAGGCCTCTTCTACAGGGCTGCTATCACTCTTTCCCATGGGATCACTTTTGATTTGACAAGCCCATCATGTTCACAAGGCAAGGCGTTCCTCTCCTACTAAACTATTGGGAATTGACTATAAATTGCACCATTGCCACATAGAATGACTCGCACAAGGCTACCAGCTGAAAAGCATATTTATTTTTAATTGTGAACTGAGTTGATTTTTTTTGCTGTCATTCCAGTTACAATTACTTTTAATTCATTCCTCACCCATTGTGGTGTTTGGATATGGAAACTGGCATGCAAAAAGTTTGTTTTTTGTTTTTTTATCTTTGTTTTCAAGAGACAACCTACCCAACCCCTAACAATGGAGATAGACAAAATATGTAATTGTGGCCCAGTTTGAATTACTTAAGCTTAGAAATTGGGTTTGACATTCATCCTGAACTTGAAACCACAACTAATGTACTGACTATTGCTTACTGCTCCAGGACACTGAGACTAATGACTGAAATAGGTGTTTGATTATTAGGGCTTTACCTCTACACCCCTGATTATTTTGAACCTAAAGATCTGTTGAGTACCAATGCTTGGAAAACTGATACTAAAATGCACACCTTGACATCATTAAATTATAGGGCTGATTTTGCATTCTTGAACTCCCAGTGAGAAGCTGCATTCACAGGGAATGTGGGAGAGAGAATTGGGGCTACATTTGTTATAGCCCTATCTCCAACTTGCGCCCCTTGTGAGTGGGATCATTGACTCACCTTTTATATTTTTTTAGTTTGTCTTCCATTCTATTTTTAATAATTTTTGCACCTATTAGCTATTACTTATTGTGATTCTCTGGACTTAACAGCACTACTTTGATGCCAAATAATGAAAGTTCTGAAGCAGTGGTAAACCATGTGCTTTTTGTGGCTTTTACAGTGATCCTTCGCCAATCCAAGCTTTCCTTATAGCCCTTCCCAAAAATCCAATTGACTATAATAAAAATAATCAATCTATTGTTGCTTTGACCCAATGATTCCTTTAAGGCTTAAGTTGTCATTTTTTTTTCTTTCAGGAAGATTTATGTTTCACAAACAAAACTGCTATACTCAGTTTGGTTTGAAATAAATGAAATATTTGTATGTTTTGAACGGCTGTCTTAATTATTTAAGATTTATTCAGTAATTTGATCATGCCGTCTCAGTGGTGAATTGTTGTTTATGGACTGATCTGAAGAAATCGTTGACTTAAATTGAAAAGAAAAAAAATTCCCAGTGGTGTCACAAGCCTGTTCCGGCAGTTTGGAAGTTTTCTTAGTGTTCCACATGCCTGTGCTTTGGCCAACTAAAACAAAGGGAAAAGAACAAAGTTTGGAGCACAGAAATGTGATTGGGTGTCCCTGTGACGGCCGAAACATGAAGTGCTTTTGGATCCTTCTCCCTTGATTGTCGGTGAGCAGATTTGGCAGGGTCATGTTGAGTAAGCCTTAGTGAAACGATTAACAAAATAAACTCCAGAAAGAAACTGGACTAATTTAATTATTAAACCAGCAGCTGAACAATTCTACTGGCGGTCTCGGATAATAAATTTTCTGTGACTTTATTATTATTCCCCTCCCCCTATTTATGAGAAGCTGTTTTCTATAAGTTCTTTTCTATATTTAGGAGTGTGGTCAAGGCTCCAAGACTCTTGGGGCTCAGGGCCATAAACTAGTTTGTAACATCATCCGTCCTTCTCGAGTGTGTCACATGCAGGACAATACATAGCTTAGCGTGTGTTACAAGGCAAGTGTATGAGCTGGTGGAGTTGATATTGTAAACTGCATGAGTGTTTTTTCAGTATCGCTTGACCCCTCCCTTTGTGTTTTGTTTTTGAAGCACACACCAGTCTGTTATTCTGTATAGTACCGTAGGGCAGAGTTCCTGAGAAGGGTATTTTATTCAATTTTGGGCAAAACTGTACCCCCTTTAATGGATATTATGCATGGATGGCTGATTTTTGTGGTTAAATCATTTTAATTTCAATGGATTTTTTCCCCTGTTTGTTACAGGGGATGAGTATATATTGAAGCCTTGTAATGCTCTTTGTGATTTCATTTGAATCCCACAAGTATGTTTAAGATTTTGTGGACCTGGAATTTGCCTCAGAATGTCAACATTGGTGCACCAATCTTTGCTGTCAAGTACGAGGCTCAAAGTTTGGAATAATAGAAAAATCTGCACTTTTATCGAGTCCTGCTTTGAGGCAAGAGATAACATATGGCCTTGAGAGTTCAGAGTTTTTGCGTTGGTTAACAGCAGTATTGATGCACATGTATTTATTGTGCAGAGAGTGACAGGAGATAGGTGTTCAGGGAAATTTAATTGTACCTGAATAATGAGTTGGGGAATAGGAAAGCCCAGAGAATTAACTGAAAAGTTTCAATCTTTGGGACTGACCAGACAGATCACAGTGGATTCTTTGAGTCTAACACAATCCTATGTTCTTATAAACTTAAGAGCCCTGAAATTGTATGGCTCCACTGGCAATGAAGAGCCTCACTGGGGCCAAACATGGGGCAGCAAACCAGGTGCACAGACTAGTATGCAGATTCAAGTCCCCCACATTTTGCATTAAATACAAATCCTGTCATTTCTGAGGCTATGCTGATGACCAGCACAAGCCATCTCTACAGGCCTTGGCAAAAGCTGCCAAATATTTAAAAATCTACTTTACAAAGATTGAAACAATATTTGCCCCAAAAGCAGCAACTTATTTTAAAGTGGGCAATGTTTGCCCCTTTAAATTTGACCTGCCAGCCAGATTTTCTGCCTACCCGATTATGCTAGCTACCAGTACAAGGCTAAAACTGTGTTTGGAGTTTATGCTAATTAGTCAAATAACCTGACCTCACAAAAATTGTGTGCGGTTGCTTAGTGTGCTGTGGGCTATCTTGGACCTGGCAATCAGCCACTCCCAGTGTAGATTCTGCTGGGAACACAAAACAAAATCGGCATTACAGATGTTGCTTGGTGATTGTACCAAGCATCATAGTAACTGCTCTGATGCCACTGCAACAAATAAAGAGTGAGATAATGGGCTTGTGCTCAATTACTGCAACTGGTAAACTTATTGTGAATTGTTACCCAGTTAAAAAAAATCCTTCCTACAGAATTTCAATTTATCTTAGGAATTACAAAGATTCTAAAATGAAGAAAACAAATGTATTTTAGTTTAAATAGATTTATATAAATGAAGAACTTGCGTTTATATAGTACCATTCAGAACCTCATTACACCCCAAAGAGCTTCACAGCCAATTAAGTACTTTTGAAGCGTATTCACTGTTGTACTGTAGGAAAACACGGTAGCCAATTTGCAAACAGCAAACTTCCACAAATGGCAATAAGATAAATGACCTGATAATCAATTTAAGTGATGTTGGTTGAGAGATAAATATTGGCCAGGACACCAGGAGAACCCGAATAGTGTCATGGGATCTTTTGTGCCTACCTGAGAGAGCAGACGGGACCTCAGTTCAACATCTCATCTGAGAGATGACTGAAGTGTCAGCCTGGATTATGTGCTTAAGTCTCTGGAGTGGGGCCTGAAACCACAACCTTCTGACTTAAAGGCTAGAGTGCTATTACTGAGCTGAGGCTGATGCCTAAACTATAGAAATAATATTGTCCAGCATAGTCAATGACCTGAAGAGAAATTCTGGAAAGCATGTAACAAACTTGTTGGGAGAAATCAAATATGTTCATAATAGCAAGGTGTCAGTTTTATTGCTGTGACTGACACCCCGTCAGCGTTAAGCCACAGCATTGCAAATACAGCCAGCAAGTACAGTATTTGATCTGGCCGTGAGTTGGTTTAAAGCCTCTTTGTTGCATATGTCTAAAGCTTTGCAGAAGCAGCAAGAAAACTTGGAAGGCAAAGTGAGTGCTCAACAATTTTGAGCATTTGAGAAGAATGCAGAGGCCTGGCTTATGAGTTTTACATTGTTCTGTGTATCTGTGACACTGTGACTAACTGCTGAGCCACGGCAACTCAAGCATGGTTGACAAGTGCAGCCAGCAACCTGTACCCGGAGTGTCATCTCAGCACAAGTATTGTTAAGTTCCAAATATGTTCTTGCTAATTCACATTTTATGCAATGCCACTGAATCAAAATTTTGGCCCAGATTCTCTTACCAACGGCAATGTTGGTGATGCAGACTGTGGATTTGTAGACTGTAGTATGCCAATCTCATAGCTGATAATAGTCACTCCATATTTTCCTGGCATTCTAATTAGTATATCCTGCAGCAAGCACAGCGGCGAATCAGAAACAGCATAGCCAACGTCCATTGACAAATGTCTGCTATCAATTCTGATTTACATCGCATTATTCATCCACTTAATGTTAACATTTTATTCTGGTTTATAAAATCGTGTATTCGACCTGTGAGTCTCGATTTCGCGAATTTACCACAAATCTGTTATTCCGATTATTTATTTTGTTGTCTAAAGTGGAAGTATAATTCCTGGGTGTAATATGGGCTGTGAGTGTGGCTACAGCTACCTGCACTAATTGAAGGCTTCTAAATTGTAATCGTTCTCAGATGTTGGTGGGCAAATTCATTTCAAAGCACGCGTCCTATGTTTTGCAGGGGAAATATTAAAAACTCAGTGCAAGATCAGCAGGAAGTAATTATTTCATAATTCATTTCCCAAATATCCCTGCATTTAAATTCAGAGCAGCAGCAGCGTGGTCTCTCATGGTCATCTTAAATCTTTAAATAGGCCAAGTTCACATTTATTCCCTCAACAAAATATTTACTGATGCAGTATCCCATTGATGTGGAACCGAATGCATTTATCACTATGAATTCCTAAAGAAACAGTTATTTGGATCGATGTTCTATGTTAAAATTACCGATTGACACTGTTAAGGGATGAGCGATCAGTGAATCGATACAAACATTAAAAAGCTTTCAAAAATTTAATTCCATTTAACAGAAATTTAAGGAAACTTTCCGATCAGCTAGTATGTCCAGAAGCCAATTATTTTTGCACTGATTAAATAAATCGGCAAAATTCAGCAACAGGACATCATCATCTGATGTTATACATGCATACAAACTAAGCTGCTGTTTTGATTTCTGCTAGTTTTAATGAGACATAATTAGATGCTATTTTACATGTGTTTGAGCCAAAATATAGATCATTCAGTGAATGCGGATGTGTTTTGCCGTGGCTATTACCATTATTTTTACAGTACATATTGTAGGTAGTTAGAATCCCCACTAGCACCACTTTTCAATGGTCAAAGTAGCAGTGGGGATCAACGTAGCATTCATTCAATGAAATTGCAATCGCCATTGGTTTTAAGTATGTTAATTAATTGTTCACTGTTTCAGAGAGGGAACGGTGGAGTGGTGCAAAAGTCCCAGGAAATTATGGCATGACGTAAGTAATGACGTAAGTCACTTATATGCTGCAAATTGGGCTTTCGAAGTAGATGCACCACTGCAATGTTGCCCAGTATCCAGGAATATCTGGGCCAATGTCTTGTGAAGAATCTCTTATTTCACAGGTATCGTGTGATTTGTGGCACAAAGTAAAACCAGTGAGCAGAGGCTTGCCTCTCATTGTGCGGCACCAAATACCAAGATAATCACTTAGTTATTACTTCATTGTCTTCTTCGGTTTCAATGATTGAACTCAGAGAAAGAGGTGAGTGAGTTCAATCAGCAAAACTAAAGAAGACAATGAAATGAGAAGTAATTATAGCTGTATTTAGGAGGAAGCTTCACCTGCTGGGAGCAGATACCAGAAATTTGGGTACCCATTGTGCACATTTTCTGACCATTTAAAATTTTGCCTAGCAGGTACCTGAACTTCTAATATCTGCTCCTGGTGGGCAAGACTGCCAAGAGTGTGAAGTCAGAAAATTGCCTCTTATAGTTTCTTTAGTTATTATTTTTCTGCCACTTTATGCTGTAAAATATTCTGGAACTTCATGGCATTAAAGTGACAGCTTTCTTTGTGTAGTGTAATTTAACCGTGAATGTGCCCATTATAAAGATCTCAAAAGCACACTGTACTTTTAAATTCCTATTTAGCCACTCACCGTGCCCATGCCCAGATTAAGAGGGAGGGCAATCAATTTCCCTCCCACCCCCATTTTCTCCCTTGCTCCTCTGAAGAGGCTGGCTTATTCTGTTCCATGAGCTCCAATAGCCAAGACACTGAAAGTCAGCAAGTCAATTTTTCATGGGAGTTATGATAGCTGTGCCTGATCCTGCCCTGATTCTTTATGTATGAATGCTGGCAGGCTCTTTAACTGTGAACCTCATCATAGCTGAGCTTGATCCCATTCTCTCCCAATGTCAGTGTTCAATAGAAGTCACTGGATACCGGTCAGGAGAGTGAACCCAGGCTATTTTTTGACGGCTGCAGCTCAGAGATGCTGAGACCAATTATAATACTCGTGCCAACCAAGCTGAGATCTAAGCTGGAACTTTCCTGATCTGTATAATTCAGTACTACACCATGTGATGCATTTACCCACTGAACAATCAGGGGATTTCCAGGCTTAATGATGTTAAGCTGGCTATTAATTTGTACATGAGAGTAGCATGCGTTGATTTATCCTGTCTTTCCCACAACTTTGGGGAAGAATTTCACCTCTATTCTGCTACCTGGCCAAGATGAAATAAACAGCAGGCAGGAAATCTGTAATGAAACAGAAAATGCTGGAAATACTCAGCAAGTCAGGCAGCATCCGTGGAGAAAGAAACGGAGTTAATGTTTCAGGTCCATGACCTTTCATCAGAATCTGTGATCTGGTGCTGAATCCACGCTCTGCCACACCTATTTCACATGCTAAGAGACTTTAATTTATTTATTTTGGAGGGAGAGTGCCAGCATGCACAACACCTTTTGATATGATTGTAGTATTGTTGTCAGTCTATAACTATGCTTCACAAAGGTTTTTATTTAGCTCTGACAATGGTTAAAAATAGCAAATTTAATGCTGGCTTGAAATTATTTTCTGCATTCCAGACAGGGGAGCATTTAAGCCCACTTTTTATTTGCGTAAGAACGAGAATGGCTGTATTTTATTTTCTTGGCATATTGTACATGACATCACAGCCTTTTTGCATTTCTATGTTTCATTATTATAAAGATTAGAAATGGGTAATGAAGAATCTTTGCTTTCAAAAAGCACACTTGCTCTTTTATTTCTTTGGCTGAGATCACTCAGTTCACTGTTAATGTGTGTGAAATCCTCTGACTGACATGACCACACTGCTGCTCACAGCTGATATGCCAGCTGATTTTACCCTGCAATAAAAGCACTTACTCAGTACTTTGCAGAGCCGATTTGTAGCTGCAAAGCTGTTTGGTGCTTTCAAATTGTCTGTATTGTGCTCTGCAGACTGCAGGCTTGCTTTCTCATTTTGGAAAGCTGCAGGTCCCAGAAAAATTAATCCAAATGTTATTTCATGCTGATGTCCAGAGACTGAGATCCAGATATATTTACTAGGTTTAGTTCACTTGACCCTGGTGAATATGAGGAACAGGTCTTTAGCACCCACTGGGATTATGTGCTGCAGGGTGAATAACAGTATGATTAGGATGTGCAGAAGCATCTCACTTATTTCCTGTGTATTATTTACAGAATTAAAAGGGAGCTCATCAGTATGCACCACTGGTAAATAAAATTGGCTCAGATGCTCTATTTCTACTCGGCTATGTTTCTGCTAGCGCTGTGGCAAATTTACTAGTTGTGTGCAATTGGGGGTTGGTAGGGAAAACAAGTTGAGCAGAAATAGGACCAGATCTCTGCCATTTTCTGGAGATTGTACTGGAATTACAGCCGGCAGAACCCCTACAGATTTTTGGGCCCATAATCTTAAAATTAGAACTAATCCATTTAGAAGTGAATCCATAAAACTATTACACACAAAGGGTTGTAAAAACTTGTAATGCAATGCCCAGAAACCCATTGGATGCCGTATCAGTTAATAAATACTTAGGAAGTAAGGGTATTAAGGGGTCTGGAGAAAGAGTTGGTTAACTGGAATTAAAAGGATAAAGAGTAGCCATGGCCTCCAAGGTGGCAAAGCAAGCTCAATGAGCTGAACAACCTATTTCTGTTCCTATGACACAAAGGCAAGAGAGGAAGATGAATATCTGTGCACAGAATGGGGAATTCCAATAGGGAAACAGGGAAGCAACCAGCACATATAATTATAATTATCACTTTATACACCTTACCTTTGATGGTGTACTGAAAACAGATGAGAGACAACACTACAGATCCTGTGATATAGTTCAGGGTATTTTAAGAAGTCATTCGTTCTTTCAGTGATTTTGCTGCTCTCCCTATAACTAGGCCTTGCAGTCCCTACTATCCAGAAGTTCCTGTCTCTTAGATTTCTGCTCCTACAGAGATCTCTTTTTCCTTTGGCTCACACCAATCCTGGAAGGTCAGTGCACTCTGCATCTTTGCTTTGCTCCAAGTCATTCCAGAAGATGGAAATATCAAAAAAGCCACCCTCGTTTGTTTCAGGCTCCAGTTCAAATTGCTAGATTTATTTACAGTGATTTTAACAAGTTAATAACAGACAGGACAGCACAATTACCAGTCATTTAGAAGCTACACACTGCTCCTTCTGAAGTGAATGTAGGAAGCTTCTAACACCACGGGTAATTTTCACCTTCGCCTGGACGGTGATACAGACTACCCACCCATTGTCGAGCCCACCTAATTTTCATCCCATTGATTTTTTGCAGTAATGTGATGGAGTCTCAGGGTCTAGCAATACTTTTAGGTAGCCCCAGGGCCTGGCAGTGGGAGGAGGATCAAATGGTCTGGGAACAGCTTAGATGGGATGCTAATTCATTTCTGCACCTTGGGTTTCTAATCCCTTCCTTTATGATGTCTCTTAATGCCCTGCCCCCTCGTTCTTGGGAAAGCCTGCTAACGGATTGAGATACCTGTTGAAGCTTTCCAAACTCTTTCAAATTTTTTTTTACCTTATTGATTCTAACACTTCCTTTTAATTGTTCCCACCCCTTCAAATTTCACTTCCATGCATATTTCTGCCACAGCACTAGTGTGCTCCCTGTGTCCATCTAAATCTGTACCTGAAATGATGCTAATGATTTGATTTGGGAAAACTGAATGGGACCAGCATACTTTGCTTTGAGTCAGTCTAACATCCGCCAGTAGTCATCTGGTGTAAAATACAACAGTATTAGGAAATCTAGACTCTTGAGATTTGGCAGTAAATATAAAGAACTTGTATTTATGTAGCACCTTATCGCCTCAGGATGTCCCAACGTGCTTTACAACCAATGAATTACTTTCTGAAGTGTCACTGTTGTTGCTATGTAGGCAAACACAGCAGCCATTTTGCACACAGGAAGATCCTACAAACAGGACCTTTTGTCCTGGTGAATGACTAAGTAATCTCTTGTTCCTGGTGTTGGTTGAGGGATATTTTACATCCACCTGAGCAGACAGACACACTGCAGACATTGCAGCATTCCCTCAGTACTGTTCTGAAATTTCAGCCTAACTGAAGTGCTCTCAAGTCCAACTCAAACCTACAATCTTCTGGACCCCTGTAAACAGGAAGAATATTTAAAAATAAATTTCTTGATCCGCCCCCTTCAAAGTTAGCCGTAGGAGGACATGATTAGGGTCTGACCACTCCTATCTCCTCCCTCCCCTGCAGTGGCAAACAGGTGCCAGAGATGCCTCATGCAAATTAAATTCCCTCCCGCTGACCCCGCAAACTCTATTTGGTTCAGCGTGGAGGACATCGCTGGGCGTGATGCCAGCGTACCTTCTATAATCACAGCCTGTAGATGTTTGAGACCGTTGCATTTAACCCAGTACTCTTTGCTATCCACCATCAAAGGGCACCCCATATGATGCCAGCTGTTACTTCCATTTCCTGCAGCAGCCACCATCATAGCCTCCCTGAGATTACTTTATTAATGCCAAATTATGGCCAGTTTTGTGTTGCGGTTTTGGTCCACTAGTAGCTGAGCTTGAGATTGCCAATATTTATTTCACCAGAGACACTTATGAGCTGACAGAGATGAGGGTTTTTCATTCTATGTGCCTCAGCTGGATTGGAAACCCACACCCCATGGGGTGAAAGGAAATTTTATATGGTTGATTGTCAAATCTCCAGCAAGTTTTCTGAGGTGAATCTTTCTAAGTAAATTAGTGCAGTCTCTTACCATAGCATTGGTAGTCACTTTTTTGGCATGCTTTTTGTTTTAATTTCCTATGGTCATTTAAATGAAATGTTAGACAGAAAAATTGTTTAAGAAGTAAATGGAAAATATGATTTATAGTGTTTGTTATGGGCAAGCAGTATATCAAGAATCTGCCACATTTTCAGTGCCATGGAGGGGAGAATATAAATGCAGAAAATTTATTGCCTGTGTGGAGAAGTTATTTAAGCTGCAAAAACAAAATTATAAATCTTTTGGAAAAAGTCTTTTAATGTATCATTGATGCCTTAATCTGATATTAGCATATATACGCTCAGATTTACGAATCGTTCCTGCAGCTCATCAGTCTCTAGATAGCAGAAAGGAATTTATGCACTTCATGCTGTGCAAGGAAAGCAGGAGCTGTACTATGTCAGCAAGTCACAGAGTTCTGGCGTGACAGCTCAGTTTTCCTTCCCCATCCAAAAAATATGTACATACAAAAAAGGATAGGAAAAAATCAGCTGATCCACCAAGCCTGTCCCATCCCAACATGGTACAACCTATGCACATGCACACCATCAACATCACCTTGGCATCCATCCCACAGTCATTCAGTCTCCTGGGAGAGGCAAGAAGACTAACAAAAAGAATCTTAGGACAATTTAGGATTAAAAAAAATGCAATTTTTAAGATCACAGGTTGGAAAAGTCATTGTGTGCCTCCAATGGATAAAATCAATTGAAATGGGAAGGAATTTGCCTGACAATCAGAAATCCTCTGAAGGATAGCGAAATCCTAGCAAATCCCCTGGACCTGATGGCTTACATCCTAGGGTTTTAAAAGAGGTGGCTGCAGAGATAATGGATGCATTGGTTTTGATCTTCCAGAATTCCCTTGATTCTAGAACGGCCCCAGTTGCCTGGAAGATAGCAAATGTAACCCTGCTATTCAAGAAAGGAGGGAGAGAGAAAACAGGGAACTATAGGCCTGATATCCTGACATCAGTAGTAGAATCTGTTGTTATGGACGTAGTAACTGGGCACTTAGAAAATCATAACATGATTAGGCAGAGTCAACACGGTTTTATGATAGGGAAATTGTGTTTGACAAATCTATTATGGTTTTTTGAGGGTGTAACTAGCACGGTAGATAAGTGGGGAACCAGTGGATGTAGCATATTTGAATTTTCAAAAGGCATTCGATAAGGTGCCACACGACGTTGTTACGCAAGATTAGGGCTCATGGGATTGGGGGTAATATATTAGCGTGGATTGAGGATTGGTTAATGGACAGAAAACAGAGAGTAGGAATAAACGGGTAATTTTAGGGTTGGCAGGTTTTAACTAATGGGGTACCGCAAGGATCAGTGCTTGGGCCTCTGCTGTTTACAATCTATATCAATGACTTAGTTGAGGAGACCGTGTGTAATGTATCCAAGTTTGCTGACAGTACAAAGCTAGGTGGGAAAATAAACTGTGAGGAGGACGCAAAGTGTCTGCAAAGGGATATAGACTGGTTAAGTGAGTGGGCGAGAAAGTGGCAGATGGAGTATAATATGGGGAAATGTGAAATTATCCACTTTGGTAGGAAGGATGGAAAAGCAGAATATTTTTTAAAAGGTGAGAGACTAAGAAATGTTGGTGGTCAGAGGGTTTTGGGTGTCCATGTACATGAATCACCGAAAGTTAACATGCAGGTACAGCAAGCAATTAGGAAGGTAAATGGTACGTTAGCCTTTATTGCAAGGGGATTGGAGTGTAAGAGTAAGGAGGTCTTGCTGCAATTATATAGGGCTCTGGTGATTCCACACCTGCAGTACTGTGTACAGTTCTGGTCTCTTTATCTAAGGAAGAATGTACTTGCTTTAGAGGGGGTGCAATGAAGGTTCGCTAGATTGATTCCTGGGATGAGGGGCTTGTCCTATGAGGAGAGATTGAGTAGGATGGGCCTATATTCTCTGGAGTTTAGAAGAATGAGGGGTGATCTCATTGAAAGGTATAAAATTCTTAGAGGGCTTGACAGGGTAGATGCTGAGAGGATGTTTCCCCTGGCTGGAGATTCTAGAACTAGGGGGCATAGTCTCAGGATAAGGGGGCAGCCATTTAGGACTGATGAGGAAAAAATTCTTCACTCAGAGGATTGTGAATCTTTGGAATTCTCTACCCCAGAGGGCTGTGGATGTTCAGGCGTTGAGTATGTTCAAGACTGAGATCGATGGATATTTGAGCACTAAGGGAATCAAGGGATATGGGGATAGGGCAGGAAAGTGGAGTTGAAGTAGATGATCAGCCACGATCTTACTGAATGGCGGAGCAGGCTCGAGGGGCCATATGGCTTACTCCTGCTCCTATTTCCTATGTTCTTACATTGTTATGAAATGAACATTTGATATTGTAACTAGTTAGCATAATATTTTTGTGTATGTGTGTAGAATCCATATGTTCTGCAGGATTATGTTAGTGTCCAAAAAGCTACTTAATTTCAAGCGTGAACAATTACTTGTGTGATGCTGTTTTCATGCTGAGCAGGTGCTGTTGGCAACATTCAGACAGAGGAGGTTGCTGTAGCTGCCACTGGTTATGTATAAGCATCCGATTTTTAAAGTTTGCTTTCACCCATGTCTTTTGGATAGTGGAGGCTGAATTTTGAACTTGAATGTATCAAATTTCTTCATTGAGGAACAAGCCAATTTTCCAACATGGCCACTGACATTCAAGGGTTTTGAAGCAGTTTGAAAATAAGGAGTTAATGGTAGAATTGAGCTTATGATTTCCCACAGTGAATTTGCAATATCAGAAAGGCTTCAGCGATCGGATACATTCTGAAAGCATTTCATTTTGACTCCTATCAGCTTTAGCTTTACATATTTGATCCTCGTGGACACATTTCACACCAAAACACGATACCCAGACTCATGGTCAAAGAATAAGAATTTGGGCAAGATGTAGCAAGACTGCAACTGCCCATAGAAGTGTATCCAAGCATGAAGTTTACAAAACTTTCCACAGAGCATGATGATAATGCCCTTTTTAATACAGTAATTCACCCAATGGCTAGTATTTAGTTGAGTTATTTAGAAATGCAATTGAACTCATGGCCTAGAATTTCTACAGGGGTTCTCCCAATCGTCCAAATTAACTTAGGCAGAAACTCCGAGAAACAGTAGTCAATTACACCGTTTTATCCGGGATTTCCGCCAATATTTTGCCAAAGTTATGGTCACGATCAGTAAAACCCCCATGGATATTCTATTCCCATAAGTCTACTGTAAGTGTTTACCAGGTGCGGTACATACTGAGGAATTAAGGTTGCATAAATGCCAAACTACAAAACTCAGAAAAGCTGATGAGCAGCTTCAGCAAAGGTGACAAAGCCTCATAAATCATCTTACAACTGAAAACAGCCCAAATAAAAGCCAATGATCCCGGCCACTGCTTCAAGGCAACTGAATAAGTTAAATTCCTTTTTATTGCATTGATTTCATCATATTTATTAGTGTCCAGATCACATTCCACAATTCAATTTATTTTTCTATGAAAACTGAAACCAAACGGCCTCCTGTATGACATGAAAAGTAGTTACAATGGGAATGCAATGGGGGCATGAACTTGTCATGTAGTTATACCTAATATTCCATCAGTTGTATTAAAGTGGGGAAAACGGCAGCATACAAAAGTGTAATTTTTGCAGTAGTTGAACTAGAAGCTTTGAAGGGGGAAGGGAGCTCTGAGAGTGCAAAATGTATTTATTGGGAGCTCTGGGAATATGCCCCCCCCCCCAGGAAATTTTGACTTTTCATTTTTTAGTGTATATTCCAGCATTTTGAAATGTATTGTGCTTTGGCATTTGAAGCCAAAAATAATTTGTTCTGGAATGGTTATACTAGTTGATCTCCTGTGGCTTTGCACATAGGAAAGTAAGAAAGAACTTGCATAGTAGTCTCAGGATGTCACAAAGCACTTCACAACGAATGAAGTATTTTTGAAGTATGGTCACTGTTGTAATGTAGGGATATAGGGCAGCCAATTTGCACACAGCAAGGCCCCACAAATAGCATGAGATAAATGACCAAATAATCTGTTTTGATGGTTTTAGTTGAGGGATAAATGTTAGACAGAACTCCCCAGCTCTCCTTCGAATCGTGTCATGGGATCTTTTAATTCCACCTGATAGGGAAGATGGGGCCTCAGTTTAAAGTCTCATCCAAAGGATGGCACCTCCGTCAGTGCAGCACTCCGTCAGTACTGCACTGTGTAAGCCTAGATTATGTGCTCAAATCTCTGGAGTGGGGTTTGAAACCAGAACCTTCTGACTCAGAGGTGAGAGTGCTACCACTGAGCCAAGGCTGATACACAGTCAATACCAAGTGCAGCTTTTAGATCAAACAGGTTTAGACAGGATAACTGGAGGTGGGAGAAAGAAGGAGGGAGTTGCAAGAGGGAAAGGAATGAAGGGGGAAAGAAGGAGGGAGGAGGCAAAGGAGCTGCACAGATGGGGAAGCAGCAAGGGGGATGAATGGAGGAGGAGGAGGAGGAGGAATGGGAAGGAAGGAGTGCATTTTTGGTATAGTTCAAAAAATTCTTGTACGTTTACTCTTTGATCTTCGTATTCTGTGTATACACTAGTGACTTCCAGGATTTGATCTCATTTGCCTATTTGCAGCATTCCTTTGTTGGATTTTAAAACTTGCTGTCTTTTCAGTTTCTCAATGCCATCAGATCACTCTGTTATTGGCTCTTTTGGGAGATTTTGAAAGCAGCATCTTCTTTCATTGGGGCACTTTGAGCAGATGCAGCAAACGGCTGGAGGGCGGTAATGGCGGGGGTTTCAACTTGCTTGCGTGTTGGTTGCCCTGGGGTTGTGGTCACAGGGAGGCCCAGGCATTGCTGTGGGAGGGTGGGTACTGAGCGTCGCACATGCACGGAAGAGGCAAACTACTCTATTTTCTGGATGGAGTCAGTCAGAGCCAAAAATACAATTTCAGGGGCCGCAAACAGAGCAGGCTTGGATCAAAAAAGCAAGGTGTCTGCTCCGAACATGGACAGTTACCAACTATGAGATTAAAGAAATGCATATTATTAAAAGGCAAATAAGGGGAGAATTTACTGTCAGCGATGTTATCACACGTTTGGTAAATGTGCCTATATCAAATTTCTTTCTCTTCTATTTTAAAGGAAGCATTAACTCTTGGTCAATGCCTGCTTTAAATTAGTGAAGAGAGGAATTTGT
Organism: Heptranchias perlo; assembly: GCF_035084215.1. Lineage (NCBI taxonomy): Eukaryota > Metazoa > Chordata > Chondrichthyes > Hexanchiformes > Hexanchidae > Heptranchias > Heptranchias perlo. Next base: position 37,027,111 of record NC_090342.1, on the reverse strand, counting down.
TTCAAAGCATTAAGCGCTTATACAATAACATCAGTGATTATGATTTCAACCCTACATTGAATCCCATATATTCAAGCCTCTTGCGTTCAAATTCACTGGTTGGTCATTTTGTCATTGTGTACATTGTCATTTAATATCTAACCAAGGCTTAAAACCTACCTGTGTTCACTATGCCCTTGACACTTACTGGCATTTCATTCGAGCACTGGTTCTGGCTCATTAACCCCTTTTTACACTCCTCCACACTGCCCCCCCTACACCCCTCCCACCCACCGCCACCCAACAAAAGAAAAATGTGTCCACACACTCTAATGCACTGCAGTTAATTTAGTAGAGGGAGGGAAGGAAACAATTCTGATCGAGCAGGTTGCAGTCAACCTTTGATAGTAATTGTTGAGGATGTTGAATGTTTGAGGTATTTTGTTACACAGTGATGTATCCATTGGTCAGCTGCCTTCAATTTGAAACAGGAAGCTAGCTTCAGTGAGACTACAGGGTTAAACATATAAACAGTCTGTTTGTACTTTCTCACTATTTATCTATTTTGGCATGAAATATAAGAGCATAAACCTCTATTTTACATTGGTTTAACACTCCATCTGTCTTTTCATTGCCACAGCAAAAGACTGGGCCACAAACTGACTTGTGGGTTGATATGTTTTTTTGACTGAGGATTGGAAATTAAAGCACTGATCATGCATTTATTTGGGGATTTATTCAGAGTGGGACATTTGTTGATTTCCTGGATATAACAAAAAATTCAAAATCTTTTAAGGTAGTTAAATAAATAGACATTGGCAGTTTAAGAATGTCTGTAGTTTTCTTGAGATTTCTTAGAAAAAGATACACAAGTATGCAGTACTGGCATCCAACTTTGGCTTAGCAACATCCGAGTACTGGTGTTTCTGCTGGTATTGTTAAAAGATTGCAGTAATCGTTTTTAGAATCAAAATGGCCTCTGGCCAATGATAAGGCATGTCAAGAGGGCCATAGTCAATCTGAGCAATGTGCTACAGCAGCTGAATGTGCTCCAACGCACCTCCGTGGGAAAAGATGTTAATTAAAAAAAAGTGCCTGGTTTGGTGACACAAGTTGGAGCCCTAATCCCTGTGCTGGATTGTTACAACCTAACTTCATACCTCCCTATGACAGTAGGCCAAAGATTGGCAAACTATCTCAGGTGATCTTTGGCCTACTTTCAAGGGGGCACTCAGCAAAGGGAGAAAGGGAAGATAGCAAGGAAAGTCATCCTTGATTACATTAACACACTCGTAAAAAGCAGTTTTAGATCATTGGTGGAAAATGCTCACCCGTCGGCCTTTCTTTGGTGGGGATGGTGTTTGGTGCTAGGAGAATGTGCAAAAAACCATGATCTGGAAGTGCTTGTGAGACAATTGAGGGAACTTTACTCTGAATCCAATCTGTGAATTACTGGCTTGGGAGTGCCTGTTGATGACACTGGGTGCAAAAGTGAAAACATTTATTTCCGCTCATTGACATTCCTAACCTTGATGAACGCAAAATTCACCAAAAAAATGACATTTTTGGAGTATTGTACCATTTCTATATAATTGAACTTAAACATTATTGCAATTTTTGAAATATTAATTGTCAGAGTGTTTTACATTTTAAACTTTTCAAGCCTTCTCTTCTCAACCCCTCTCCTTTCTTGAAGATTAAATTTTTGTTTAAAGTGTAAGAAGACTAAATGAAACATAGAAAAAAATAATCCTCCAGGAGGCTGGCCTTGTATCATGAAACTCAAATTTCCTAAATGCACTCTAGTTGCACTTAAATCAGGGCATCCATAAATTTCAGATAAAAATCGAGGGGCCATACTTTCACTGGATGCAATCCTGGCGGCCATGGTGTGATTGTGCCTGCCAATGCCCTCCAGTGCTGACCCTGCCCAAGTTTATGTGGTCAGTAAGAGGGAATCTGCAAGGGGCAGTGGCCGTCCACACCAGTGCAAGCACATCTCATACACCCGCCCTCCCCATGCCACCGGATACACCGGCACCCGCCAGATATTTGGGATTGGTGCCCAGGGTCCCTCCCCCAGAGACCCCATTCCCAGTGCCCAACACCGCCCCTGTATAAGGGAGCTATTGAAATTCTTGAAAAAAAAAATTGCCATCTTCAGGTACCAGGCCACTTCCTTGGTTTGACCCCACTTGTTCCCTTCTGGAGACTGGTAAACCTCATATGTCTTGGCATATCACCTCCAGACTTATGCTTGGTCCCTTATAGGCCAGAGAACCGAGATTTCCCAGCATAGGAAGTCCCTGCATTCAGCCCTGCTCCCTCCACGTCACCACCCTTGTAAGGGGCAGGTGGAGGTTCTGCCCAGTGCAAGGCCAAGCTGAAGATCCCATTTCAGCTCGGGACCTGTGTATCTGGTCCCAGCCTTATTCCAAGCCACTCTGCCTGACTCCCACCTGAGTTGCAGCATAGCAGCTAAGGAAATTTGGCCCCATTTTGTTAATAAAGCTTTATACTACAGCCATGTAACGGAAACTCCAGCGTGCTTCCAATGCACCTTTAACACAAATGAAAGTCTTGCACTATTAAGTTAGTATGAAATGTCCTGTGTAATCAACTCCTGGTAATCAACTGCAAATTGCTTCTATGTTCTGAACCATGCAGTAATGACATCACATTCATTAGTCGTCCTGCATTGAATATTGTTGTGTGTCAGGGACATGAACTGGATTTGAAAGTGATGTTTGCTCTCAATGCATAAGCAGAGTCCCAAGATATAAAATTGAAACAGTTCATATTCTTAATAAAAGTATTTTTCATGCCATTTTATTTGAATAGAACTTGTAAGGAAAATATTTCATTATTGGTTGGTAAATCACTCTGGTGCTCCACAGCACTGTGCCTCAGGAAATGGTAGGATTTTGGTTCATGACCATGGTAACCTTTATAGAAAGCTCCTTTTCTTTGCCAATTACATAAATCGGAAAGTAGGTATTTCTTTCAATCTTTGTTTCCAACTCTCTCTCTGTCTCTTCTTACTTCTTCTTTTTGCTCTTCCTACTCTTCTGACATCACTGAAACAGCATTTGACAATATCACCAAATGGTGGGGGTATTCTGTGTAAAATGAAAATGTCTGCTTCCAGCTTGCTTTAGCCAGCTACTTTTATCCATAAAACAAAGGAACAATCAGCTATCGAAAGACCTCTAAGGTAACAGAGATATCGCCCTAATGACATTTAGAATTGTTAGATTATTGAAAGAACTGGCTGCTGTATTAACAACTGGGCAAATTTGAGGCACAACAAAGACAGCTAATAAACACCTAGTTAATAAATACCCTATCTTTTTTTTTAAAAAATGAAAGAGCTTACCTCTCTTCCCAGTGACGCAGTGGAAATATGTGGCATGCTGTAGAACTGAGCTGTATAGCCCAGGAAATTACCAACATCAGTCACATATGTGTTTAGCTAGCTAATGTTAACCGTAGTGTTGCAGTTGGCTTCAGTGCAGTTGACTGTGCTAGAGCAAATTCTACTCATGATTCAACTTGACTGTGATGCTATGTCACCCCCTCCCCACATGGTTCAATGGATCTCTGATACATCACTCGATGCATATATATACTGAGCCGTCGGAGGAACCACTGTCATTTTATTTTTTTTGTATATATATTTGGCAATTTGTGATCAGTAAATGCTGATGACATTGGGAGAATGGGCTGGGGAGACCTACTGGTGTTGATATTAGCTCAGCTTCCTGGCATTATCAATAGTCTTACAGGGCCTGTGATTCTAACAATGCCATTGCACCATCAGAACTCAGGTGGAGCAGGACTTCCACCCACCTTCTAGTCATGTTGCTGATCCCAAGTAAATTCCCTGAAATGTCTTAGACACGGTGGGGGTAGGAGGGGAATATCGAAGGATGTGCGTCAGGCCCGAAATTGGTAGGGACTAGACAGAGGCATGGAAAATATGTAGAGGAGAAAGTGGGGAGGTGTGGAGGGTTGGGAAGGGGACGGCAGTGGTGGGGAAGAGGACTGAAAACTACAGCAGCGGCAGGATATAAACCTACTGCTTTTCAAAGGTGCAGTGGCAGCACCGGAGGAAGCAAGCAAACCGGAGAACAAGAATGGCAGCCAGATCGAAGAAACAAGTGGCAAACTTGCATGTCCTCATAATGAAGATACGGAACAGGAGGGAGACTCTGTTTGCATTAATGAAGTAGTCACTAGCAAACTCTTAGAAAGCATTGTACATGATCTCGCTTTGCAAGATTCAGCCTACACCGCTAAAATCACACGAAAAGAAGAATGTGTAAGAAAGAGTTGGCACTTACTTAGCACCTTATGACATCTTTAGGAAGTACTAAAGTGCTTCACATCCAATTAATTAATTTAGAAGTGCCATCACTATTGTTACGTAAACAGATGCAACAGCCAATTTGTGCACACAAATGTCCTACAAACAGCAGATGAGATGAATAATCTATTTTTAGTGGTGTTGAGGAAGGGATGGTGATGAGACTATCAGGAGAACTCCCTGCTCTTCTTCAAATAGGGCCGTAGGATCTTCTACGTCCACCTGATCAGGAAGACGCGGTTTTGGTTTAACATTTCATTTGAAACACAGCACCTCCAACAATACTGTACTGAAGAGTCTCAACCTAGATTATGTGCTCAAATCGTGGAGAGATTGAACCCATGACTTTCTGACTCAGAGATGATGTATCACATCACATTGTGCACCAAACTGCAGCCTTTACTTCTGTACCAGTAAATCTGGCCAAAAATGGCTAAATATTTATATATATTTAAGTTTGAAATGTTGTCATCAATGTCACTTAGGTGGTTATATCAGGAAGTGGTTAGTTTATGGAAAATAGATCACTCAGCTCAAAACCATCTTAAATATGCAGCCAAACCTACTCAATCGTTTAGTTTGTATCAACCTACTGTCTCTGATATGCATCCTTTGTTGTTTCATCAGATTAGTCATTTTCACTCTATATTATATTAATTCCTTTCCCATGCACTGTCAGACTCTATGCGCCGATATTTACAGGTAGGTAGGAGGGAGCAGTGGAGCACGATAGTGGGGTTGGGGGGGGGGGTGCGGGCACAAAAATCCCGGGGACATGGAAATTCGGCAGGACCTTATTATCATTTTTTTTTCTTCCATTTCCTGCCAGCAGCTGGCCAGATTGACAGCCCAGTCGGCTGCTGGGTGGGAAAGCCAGCGGCAGGAGGCCGCAGCAGTCCCTGGCAATCGGGAGAGATCAGGGCTTAGCGGGGTGGGAGAGCCCGGCAATCAGGAGAGAGGGAGGGGATGATCGGGGATCGGGGCTTGGTGCGGGGGCCGCCAACCGTGGCAGCAAAGAGAGGCTGCGATCGGCGGAAGGGAGGCCAAAGGCTTCCTTGAGGGATCGGGGGGAATCACTCCTGCTCCTCCTGGCCCACAGGGAGTGCTCTAAAAAGCACCAACCTGCTTGAGCCGACAGCTCCAGAGTCCATTTCGCTGCCTGGTTTCCCATTTCCCGAACCCTGGCCGACAGCAGTTACATTTAAATCAGACTCCAAACTGCACTGTGGGAGCTTGATTTAACTGTTCAATGAAGTGTCCTGCCTCTCCAAGACGGGACACTTGCACGCCTCGCAACCTGCCGCCGTAAAACTGATGGCAGGCGCATACGTGGCAGGTTGGGACTGCATTCCTCTTTTTAATTTTTAATTTCCCCCCCACCCCCGACTCTCTCTCGCCTGTCTGCGGCGGGGGGGGGGGGGTGGTTTAATATCGACACCTGTAGGTGAGTTTCTTTGATGATATCATCAGTACTGAAACGGCTTAAGCAATTAAAGCAGTTTTCACACACAGGATTATTAAAACACAAAATTCTTTGCAACAAATGGCTTTTGAGACAGAGACTGTAACTTCATTTAAAAGAAGCTAAGTGTTTGAAAAAGAACGTAAAAAGGTGCATGGAGATGGCATTAGAACAGATACAGCCATTTGAAGAGCCAGCACACGGCTGTGGGAAATATGGTATTCTTCTGTGCTGCAGTTTTTGTAATTATATCCAAAAGAAAAGAAAATTCACAGCAACAGACAGAAAGAATAGTTGAAGTTCACATTGCTTCTTTTTAATTGTTTGATTTTAAAAGGAGGCCCCAGTGGCAAAACACCTTCTTTAAACATGAATTGTGTTCACTTGAATTCCCACATTATAAAGTTTCTTTGAGATGTATCGTTTTGCATCTCGTAGCCCAATTCTCGATATTACATCTGCTAATTGTTTATCTGTGGGCTGGTATAGAGTCTAGCCAATGTAATTATCATTTTCCTCAAAGCCCCTGCTGCAGTGCAGAACAGACATATTATTCTAAATTTAAACTGCATTTCCGTCAAATATATAGTTATATGGCTGTCATTTTCTCTATGTGTAGCACCCCAAAAGGTTATGCCCAGTCGCCTATCCTTATCACAGCCATGTCTCCAATGTAGAGGGTTCACATAAAAGGGGAAAAATTCCACCGTGTTGTTGTACTACCAGATGTGTGGTGGGGCAGAATATCTGCCTGTAGCATTAAATGGCCATGACCCCATCCTAAATCCCTGGGATGGGAACATAAATAAAAGGGATTTGTTCTCACACCTATAGTGACACAACAGGGGCACCTGCCTCATGAAGTTACCAGAATATCAGAGTGGTGGCCAATTGGGACAAAAATCGTGAAGCTGTGGAATTGCTCAATTTTGGTCCAATGCTAGAAGGAAGCTGTTTGACTCCGAAGCAAGCTGTCAGCAGACGTAGATCCCACAACGGCCTTATCAGGGTGCATTAGGCAGGATTGTCGAGGTAGCCCAGAAACACCCCAAAATGCTGTCAGACACAGGGATGCACAGAAGCAGCATCGCCTTCCCCACGATGGGGATTTCCTCTATATTGGTCATTGGGGGCAGATACCCAACAGATCCAGTTCCATGCTATTTTCCACGCCTCCTGCACTGATATTGGGTCAAGACCTGTATGGGATTTCTACCATAGAGTCTTTGTGTGACACCATGCCCAACATGGTACAGTGGTAGGCATTCCTCTTAAATGTAGACTGTCGAATGGCCTGTCATGAAATTGTGGAGCATCAGGACTTGTTCATTTTTTGAATAAATTGGAAATCATGCTATTATAATTATTTAAAAATATCTTATTTTGTAGTGTGAATTGTTATCTGTCAGAAGGTTGCTAATTTAGCATCTCACTCAAATATTGGAAAAATCAGCAACATGTGTCCCTGACACTGTCTTGTGGTGGTTAATATTAGCCTTCTAGTCAAGAGGTGAGTGCACCAAGCCATCCACTTCTAATCACTTCTCTTAAGCCAATGTAATTGTGATTTCATTACCTTCCTGTCTATTTTTTAAACTGTTTAGAGTTGCAGTTTTGTCAGTGGGAATTCAATTCACATCCATTGCAGCAATTTGATGTGCCCTTAGACAAAAGAATTAGTTAACACTGGTTTATTCAGCTGGTGTTTGCAAATTTAGTATTTGTTGCATGTTTGGGATGGTCTTTTATTTATCTACTAATCATCATTCATTTTCCCTCAACAATGTCAAGCTCAATAACTTGCTCAAGCCAGATTTCCTCAATGATGTCATCAGTACCAGGATGTTAGGCTAAACCTTTATAAATCACTGATGAGGCTCAGCTGGAATTTTGTGTCCAGTTCTGGGTACCACATTTTAGGAAAGATTTCAAGGCCTTGAACAGGGTGCAGACAAGATTTACTAGAATGGTACCAGGGATGAGGGAATTCAGTTATGTGGAGAGACTAGAGAAGTTGGGATTGTTCGCCTTAGAACAGAGAAGGTTAAGGGGTGATTTAATAGAGGTGTTCAAAATTATATGGGGTTTTGACAGAGTAGATAGGGAGAAACTGTTTCCACCGGCAGGAGGGTTGGTAACCAGAGGACACAATTTTAAGATAATTGGTAAAAGAACCAGGGGAGAGATGAGGAGAATTTTCTTTACGCAGCAAATTGTTATGATCTGGAATGCACTGCCTGAAAGGGTGGAGGAACCAGATTCAGCAGTAACTTTCAAAAGGGAATTGGATATATAATTGAAAAGGAAAAATCTGCAGGGCTATGGGGAAAGAGAAAGGGAGTGGAACTAATTGGGTAGCTCTTTCAAAGAGCCGGCAAGGGCACAATGGGCCGAGTGGCCCCATGTTGTAAGATTCTGTACTCACTGTTATGAAAGATTGTTTCAAATTGTCAACAGAATGAAAGTAAACTTATTAATCATAATTCCTTGAATTGTTATTTTTGCAATGAATTTTTAAAAACTTTGTTACATTTGAACACATTAATTTTCAAAGTCAAAGTGGATTTACTGAAGTTAGTGTAGATATAATATACTATCACAGATGTTCCCTTCCTAGTAAGTTCCTGACCTAGCCAGGGTGGAGGCAATGAATGAAGATAAGATGGGCTCGATATTAGCACCCGCTATCGGGTGCGTTCCTGGCGGGGGGGCTCCGAAAATTGGGGAATCCCGGAGCGGGTCGGGAGCCCGGCTCCAACCCACCCACTTCCGGGTTCCCCACAGACGTGCTGACGTGCGCGCGCAGCCCCCGCATGTGGGACTCCCGCAGGCAATTAAAGCCGGCGGGGTGCCACTTAACAGTATTTATTCTGGTATTTCAGGTCGTTAACAGACCTGATTAAGGAGATATTTCAGGAGGGGTGGGATTTTACGAACAACTGGGACTGTTTCCCGTACTGGACGTGTTGCAGCCATCAGCCTGTGACAGCTGCAAAGGTCCATTTGACAGGTGGAGGTGGGGGTGGGGGTGGGGGTGGGGGTGGGGGTGGAAAGAGACCCTCACTCATTGCTGGAGGCCACTCTATCACTTTGGACAAAGTTTGGCCTCCACCACAATCCTCCTTACAATCAAATTCAGCAACTTGCACACTAACCCCGGGGTCCAGACACGTGTACCTACCTTGCGGACCCCCTCAGATGTACGTCTTCCGGATGGGGGCCGCCGTAGCTGCAGTCATGACCTCCTCGGAGGGTGAACAGCATCACCAGCCTTGCCAGCCATGCCGTCCACCTCTGACACGTGGAGCTCCACAACACAGTGCTGTGACACATCCACCTGCACAGCAGGAGGGAGGGCAAAGGCAGAGAGAGATGCGTCGCAGAGGACACTACCCTCGCCACAGGATCCACACACCAAAGCTCAGCTTCCTGGACCTCTCTGAGCAGCAGTGCACACGGAGGCTCAGAGTCACTCGACATGTAGTCATGGACATCTGCAGCCTCCTTCATGCCGAGCTGCTCCCGGCTGGCCCAAGCACCATCTTCTTACCTGTCGCTGTCAAAGTCACCACTGCTCTCAACAACTTCTCCTCCGCATCCTTCCAGGGTGCTACCGGGGACATCGCCGACGTCTCTCAGTCGTCTGCACAAAAGAGCCCTGCAAATACACCTACACCCACTCTGCAGTGACACAATGGGTGGCATCAGATGTGGGTCTTCATTGTGATCCTCAGGAAAGGGCATTATTGCACAAAGCAGACAAGATTCGCAAACACGTGGCAGTACTGGTGCCAATATAATATGTGATGTGAGTTGCTCAGAAATTAAATATAAGTAAAAACCATGACAAACCCTCAAACACCCTTGTGCATCCCCTTCATGCTCACCACACGTTTGCCTTACGCTGCCTACTGCACATATGTGATGCATGCCCTGTGGCTGCAGCACAGGTCGTGGCAGGTTGAGTGAGGCTGACCGTGAAAGAGATGCATGAGAGGCTGAGTATGAGATAGATCCATGAGATTGTATGAGGATTGGGTTGAGTGGTAGTGGCGGGATGAGTACTGGCGAGGTGAGTAAGTGCAGGTAAGATGAGGATGAGGTTTGAGTGGGTGTGAGGGGTGATGTGACAGAGTAGTGTTGGCAGTGCAGAAGGAGGTGTGGGGTGGGGGCGGTGATGTGGCAGACGGAGTGTAGGGGAATGAGTAAGTGTACTCACTTTGGCTGACCTACTTGGGTCATTGCAGCGCCTCCTGCACTGTATGCAGGTGGGCGATATGCTGGTGGTGCAGGTGACCTCCTCTGCCACCTTGAGCCAGGCCTTCTTGGTGGCAGAGGCAGGCCGCTTCCTCCCACCTGCTGGGGGGAAGATCTCTGTCCTCCCCCTCCTCCTCCTCCTCACCCCATGTATTGATACCTGGAGTGAGGCATCATTAAACCTGGGAGCAGCCTTCCCCCTGGGCTGCTCCATACTGTACTTTTTCCTATTTCTTGCAGCATCAGTCAGTGGAGGACTGCCCCTTTAAATACGGGTACGGTAGCATAGTGGTTATGTTACTGGGCTAGTAATCCAGAGGCCTGGACTAAAATCCAGAGTCATGAGTTCAAATCCCGCCACGGCAGCTGGCGAATTTAAATTCAATTAATTAATTAAATTCAATTAATTAAATTTAAAAAAATCTGGAATTAAAATACGAGTATCAGTAATGATGGCCATGAAACGACCGGATTGTCGTAAAAACCCATCTGGTTCACTAATGTCCTTTAGGGAAGCCTGCCGCCCTTACCCGGTCTGGCCTATATGTGACTCCAGACCCACAGCAATGTGGTTGATTCTTAATTGCCCTCTGAAATGGCCTAGCAAGCCACTCAGTTGTAAAATCTCGCTACGAAAAGTCATAATAAGAATAAAACCGGACGGACCACCCGGCATCGGACCACAAGGCGCCGGACACGACAACGGCAAAACACCAAGCCCAGTCGACCCTGCAATGTCCTCCTTACTAACATCTGGGGACTTGTGCCAAAATTGGGAGAGCTGTCCCACAGACGAGTCAAGCAACAGCCTGACATAGCCATACTCACAGAATCATATCTTTCAGCCAACGTCCCAGACTCTTCCATCACCATCCCTGGGTATGTCCTGTCCCACCGGCAGGACAGACCCACCAGAGGTGGCGGTACAGTGATATACAGTCAGGAGGGAGTGGCCCTGGGAGTCCTCAACATTGACTCTGGACCCCATGAAATCTCATGGCATCAGGTCAAACATGGGCAAGGAAACCTCCTGCTGATTACCACCTACCGTCCTCCCTCAGCTGATGAATCAGTCCTCCTCCATGTTGAGCACCACTTGGAGGAAGCACTGAGGGTAGCAAGGGCACAAAATGTACTCTGGGTGGGGGACTTCAATGTCCATCACCAAGAGTGGCTCGGTAGCACCACTACTGACCGAGCTGGCCGAGTCCTGAAGGACATAGCTGCTAGACTGGGCCTGCGGCAGGTGGTGAGCGAACCAACACGAGGGAAAAACTTACTTGACCTCGTCCTCACCAATCTACCTGTCGCAAATGCATCTGTCCATGACAGTATTGGTAGGAGTGACCACCGCACAGTCCTCGTGGAGATGAAATCCCGTCTTCGCACTGAGGACACCATCCAACGTGTTGTGTGGCACTACCACCGTGCTAAATGGGATAGATTCAGAACAGATCTAGCAGCTCAAAACTGGGCATCCATGAGGCGCTGTGGGCCATCAGCAGCAGCAGAATTGTATTCCAGCACAATCTGTAACCTCATGGCCTGGCATATTCCTCACTCTACCATTACCAACAAGCCAGGGGATCAACCCTGGTTCAATGAGGAGTGTAGAAGAGCATGCCAGGAGCAGCACCAGGCGTACCGAAAAATGAGGTGCCAACCTGGTGAAGCTACAACTCAGGACTACATGCATGCTAAACAGCGGAATCAACATGCTATAGACAGAGCTAAGCGATTCCACAACCAACGGATCAGATGAAAGCTCTGCAGTCCTGCCACATCCAGTCGTGAATGGTGGTGGACAATTAAACAACTAATGGGAGGAGGAGGCTCTGCAAACATCCCCATTCTCAATGATGGCGGAGTCCAGCATGTGAGTGCAAAAGACAAGGCTGAAGCGTTTGCAACCATCTTCAGCCAGAAGTGCCGAGTGGATAATCCATCTCAGCCTCCTCCCGATATCCCCACCATCACGGAAGCCAGTCTTCGGCCAATTCGATTCACTCCACGTGATATCAAGAAACGGCTGAGTGCACTGGATACAGCAAAGGCTATGGGCCCCGACAACATCCCAGCTGTAGTGCTGAAGACTTGTGCTCCAGAACTAGCCGCGCCTCTAGCCAAGCTGTTCCAGTACAGCTACAACACTGGCATCTACCCAACAATGTGGAAAATTGCCCAGGTATGTCCTGTCCACAAAAAGCAGGACAAATCCAATCCGGCCAATTACCGTCCCATCAGTCTACTCTCAATCATCAGCAAAGTGATGGAAGGTGTCGTCGACAGTGCTATCAAGCGGCACTTACTCACCAATAACCTGCTCACCGATGCTCAGTTTGGGTTCCGCCAGGACCACTCGGCTCCAGACCTCATTACAGCCTTGGTCCAAACATGGACAAAAGAGCTGAATTCCAGAGGTGAGGTGAGAGTGACTGCCCTTGACATCAAGGCAGCATTTGACCGAGTGTGGCACCAAGGAGCCCTAGTAAAATTGAAGTCAATGGGAATCAGGGGGAAAACTCTCCAGTGGCTGGAGTCATACCTAGCGCAAAGGAAGATGGGAGTGGTTGTTGGAGGCCAAGCATCTCAGCCCCAGGGCATTGCTGCAGGAGTTCCTCACGGCAGTGTCCTAGGCCCAACCATCTTCAGCTGCTTCATCAATGACCTTCCATCCATCATAAGGTCAGAAATGGGGATGTTCGCTGATGACTGCACAGTGTTCAGTTCCATTCGCAACCCCTCAGATAATGAAGCAGTCCGAGCCCGCATGCAGCAAGACCTGGACAACATCCAGGCTTGGGCTGATAAGTGGCAAGTAACATTCGCGCCAGATAAGTGCCAGGCAATGACCATCTCCAACAAGAGAGAGTCTAACCACCTCCCCTTGACATTCAACGGCATTACCATCGCCGAATCCCCCACCATCAACATCCTGGGGGTCACCATTGACCAGAAACTTAACTGGACCAGCCATATAAATACTGTGGCTACGAGAGCAGGTCAGAGGCTGGGTATTCTGCGGCGAGTGACTCACCTCCTGACTCCCCAAAGCCTTTCCACCATCTGCAAGGCACAAGTCAGGAGTGTGATGGAATACTCTCCACTTGCCTGGATGAGTGCAGCTCCAACAACACTTAAGAAGCTCGACACCATCCAAGATAAAGCAGCCCGCTTGATTGGCACCCCATCCACCACCCTAAACATTCACTCCCTTCACCACCGGTGCACTGTGGCTGCAGTGTGCACCATCCACAGGATGCACTGCAGCAACTCGCCAAGGCTTCTTCGACAGCACCTCCCAAACCCACGACCTCTACCACCTAGAAGGACAAGGGCAGCAGGCGCATGGGAACAACACCACCTGCACGTTCCCCTTCAAGTCACACACCATCCCGACTTGGAAATATATCGCCGTTCCTTCATTGTCGCTGGGTCAAAATCCTGGAACTCCCTTCCTAACAGCACTGTGGGAGAACCGTCACCACACGGACTGCAGCGGTTCAAGAAGGCGGCTCACCACCACCTTCTCAAGGGCAATTAGGGATGGGCAATAAATGCCGGCCTTGCCAGCGACGCCCACATCCCGTGAACGAATTTTTAAAAAAAAAATAGAGCTCCTCCAGCTGACAGACCTTACTGTGCATGCGCAGTCCGCCCGACGCGCAGCTCAGCAGTGTGGGACCCGGAAGACCAGGTAAGTGGATCCAATTAGGCTGCGATCGCGCGCGGGGCAGACTGATTTCACCGGGCGCGTTACCCACGCGCCCAATAGACCCCCCGCCACGAATCCGCCGCCCTGGCAATATCGAGCCCAAGATGTTTTGCTAATAGGGGAAAGAGCCCACCAGGCAACTCTGATGCCCCTTCCAACAGCCAGAATCATATGTGGAACTTTTGTGGTAAATTGCAGCAACCTATGAGAGATTGAGCCATACAGATCAGTAAGTTCGCAGGTTTGATTTCCAGGCTGTGCTCAGGTAGCTGATATCAACCAGGGCAGAAGTTGGGGTGCAAGAATGTACATGAGCACATTTGGAAGAAAGAAAATCAACCGGGGTTCCCACTCCTCATCACAATGCAGAGACCCACTTTAGAAAGTGTTTGTGTGTCGATGATGGATGAGAATAAGGTGGTCCTCAGCTGTGATGGTCTCCATGGTGCAGTAGCTTGCCAACAGTTAGGGGCTGAAATTCCTGGGGTGGAAGAGAGGGTATCTTGAGTGGATCATCCACGGAGTGCCAGAAATTTGGGGCGAAATCCACATCAGCTGGGTTTCTGCCCTGCGTAAGGAGCAGCCTAAATTCCAGTCAGGAAGGGGTCAGGTCTTGCACTGCCCCCTCCCCCTCACCCCAAGTTGGCAGCTTTCGGGGTGCATCTTGGACGTTCCCAGGCTATCATGCCTGTTCTGACCAGCATGCCCTTGTTAGGCCAAGTGGAAGCATAAGTTCCTTGTCGGCCTCGTAAAGGCCCCAAAATTAGTAAGAGGTAAAGATAATCACTGCCAGAGAGGGGCGGTGCCAGGACCTCATCGGGGCAGGCACCTCTGCAGCACCTCGATAGGTGCAGGCGACCCACCCCAATTATTAAAATGATCCCTTTCCGGGGATTTGAGATGGAGTTAAAGTCAATTGCAGCAGATGGACAAGAGTCCCATTTCACTCTGGGGTCCTCAGCGGCAGAGCAGGGACTATAGAATTTCCTGGAACTTGAGAACTAGCAGTGTCCATGTTCCTGTACACCAGTGCCTTCAGTGAAGAAGGGGAAGAAATAGAGAAGGAAAAGTAATGTAAATTTAAAATGTATTTACATTACAACTTAATGACAACACAGTACTTTGAATGAAGGCTCATGAATAACTCCAACTCATGCAGAACCCCTGCAGCCTACTTTCGCACCGCACAAAGGCCCACACTCCCTTACACGGTAGACATGCCCTGTCTGCCAGGGCTCTGTGTGATCTGATTATTTATGAGCAATACCAGTAACCTCAACAACACCTCCTCATTCACCAACAATCCTGCACTGCTTTCCTTTCCTCTCTCACATGACCATCAAATCGTCCTCCTTATAATTACACATTGGTTCCTCTCTCAGCTCATCACAAATAAAAACCACCACCAAATGCAAATTCAAATTCACATTTATAAATTAACGCATGAAATTATGCAATCAAAATGAGACTTGGTTCACCCTTGTGCACTCCCTTAGTACCTGTTGTTCGTGTGCCTTTACCTTTCCTAGCGCTCCTACGAGGTGCATCCCCAGTGGCTGCAGCATGGGAGGTGGAAGGCTGCTGACCTTCAATCGAGAAGAGTGCAGATGGTCTTGGAGGATGACCTCAAGCAGCTCCGGGCTGAGAGGGCCCAGCCTCAGACTGCACCATCTCAGCCTGGGCTGCAGCAGTCTGGCTTGGCTGGCTGACAGGCAACAGCAAGGGCACTGGTGGAAGCAGGAATGCTGTCATCCTGAGAGAGGACAGCAGGTTCATCTTCCGTGGCGCCGCAGCATCCCTGGTGATCTGCTGGAGAACAGATTGCTGGACTGCTGTGATGCCCTGGAAGCCCCTTTCAACACTGGTACCTCGAGCCACGATAGCAGCAGTCTGAGCTCCAAATACAGCAGTCAGACCTTTGATGGCAGATGTTTGTGCTGCAATGGAAGCTGTGACATCGGTCATCAGACGCTGTATCATGTTGGGTTCCACAGGTGTGCTGATGGAGGTGACCACCCAATCCATATGGGAAAGAAAGGGCTCCAAGCTCTGTGCAAAGCCCTGTGCCAAGTTGGAGCTGGACTCCTCCATGCTCCTTGACATGTGCGCAGACTTTCTGGCACGCTTTGTAGTGCACCAAGCAGTTGGTTGTTTACGCCCATCAGCCTTCTCTTGTAGCCTGGCCCATTGAAGTCATCATCTGACACCTCGGCAGCAGAACTAGTGTACGACCTTGCCCTCCGGTGAGCTGGCACCTGCAGTATCCATTCCCCCGGCTCCTGCGCACTTGTGCCCAGTGTCTCACCACGTGCAGGTCCCTCCTCTATCCTAGCCTCTAAACTACGTGCAGTGTCAGTCTTTGAGCTGATGGCTGCGAGTGTAAGTTCGAGTGACGGTGTGTCTTCATCATCACTGTCATCTTCCTCTGCCGCCTCCGACTTGGCAGGTTCCAGTTCTTGGGTATGTGAAATGACAAAGGGATACAGGTTGAGTTGTGGTGAGGGGAGAAGAGAAAGTAAGATGTGCGTGCTCACACCATCTGCAGCACATGAGTCACAAAAGATTGTGAGATGAGGGAGAAGTGGGAAGCGAGAAGGAGGATTTGGTATGCAGAGACCCTAGTCATCGATACCTCCTGCACTACCAGTGGCCACGGCCTCAATGATGGCTCTTCCAATGATGGCTAGCACTGCCTCCTGCATGGGAATTTGGATGTGTAGGCGCGCCTATCCTCCTCCAGTTCCTTCTTGCTACCTCCTGTTATGTACCACCTTCTCCTGCAAGAAAGAGGGAAGTGTGTCAGTGAGTGTCCTGCAAGATGTTTTGTGATGTGGCTATCAAGGTTAAATAGCTGCCATCGTGCATGACCTGTGAGTTGTGGGTGTGCAGCTTTACAATAGTGGTAAGTGTGTGAAGGTGAGATGAGCAAATGGTTTGAAGAGTTGAGTACTGATTGAAAGAGTTTGTTGGTAGGTGGATGATGGAGGGTGTAGTGCGTGGAGCAGTGGTTGAGGCTAGTGGTGCAGTTGGTATGATATGCGACTTGACGGTTGAACTCACTCACCTTGACCACTCATGTCAAATCATTTAACAACTTCCTGCACTGCATCCATGTTCTTGGTGCTATGCTCCTGGTATTGACTTCGTCTGCTACTTCATTCCACTGTCTCTTAAGCATATGTCTGGAGGGCCTGGTGTCCCCCTGCAAATATAGGATGCCCCTCCTTCTGCCCACCTCTGCCACCAAGGCCTCTAGTGCATCATCCGTGAACCTTGGTGCACACTCTCTCACAGGCACATCCATTCTTCCAACTATCAGAACCCAGGAATCACTTCTCACACCACTTCCTGCAGCCATTGTGCACCTCCCCTTCAAGAGGTGCAGGCTTTCTTTAAGTAGTGCTAGCCACTCCCGATATCGGGGCCCCCCCCGCTGATGCATGCAGCCAGTCAACAGCGTAGGTAGCACTGGCTGCACACAGCAATCATTGAAATCACCAGGCAGCACGAATGTTATTTGCTGCCTGCATCACAACGAATGGGTGCTGGTTAATTGCGCACCCCAATCCCAGTGCCCGTTCTCAGGTTATCCAATATAACCCAACCCCCATGTTGTTGGCAAAATACTGCATGACTGAAATGCTGTTACTGCAAGACTGCATAAATTGTACTTGTACATTAAATAATTGGTGAGTCTTGGAATTTGATGTGTACAGCATTTTTATTACTTTCCAGCAGTAACATGTGATCAAAGTAAAATGTTACCTGAAGATTGTTCTTTCCAGATTCCAAATATGGTTTTGTACTGGAATAAAGGGTGAATGGAGGGGATTGAGGACTTGTGAAAAAAGCTTTTCTAAATATGATATTGTTATCGTAGGTATACCGTATAGAAAGAGACAGTTGTTACTATGTGTATTATTCTGCAGTTGTGGGGGAATGCAAAGGGCACTTCTGACTATTTTTCCTTCCATTCATAATGTTTATGTTCTTAGTCATCTGGAGATTATAATCCAACACTTTGACTTGTTGCGACAGTATTTTTTTTGATTGTGTAAGAACAACTGCGTTCACAGACAAATGTTCACATTTGGATCTACTTTGATTTTTTTCCGATTAAGAAAGCATTTTCAAGATCTTAACTTCTTTTAACATTTTAAATGCATTCATTTCTAATTGTCCAAGACTTTGACTGATTTCCATGTGAGTTACTTGCTGGTTGGAACGAAACTAACACCATGACCTTGCTCCCGAGTGCAGAAATGTGCAAGAAAATTCCTGGTATCTCTTTCCCACAAAATAATTAATTGACAAGTCAGCAGACTTGTTAGACGTTGTTTGAATTTTACTAATCAGCATGGCCAAAAAACAATTGCCTTCTAAAGAAAGCCTCTTATTTCAAGATAGTTTTTCTCAATCAAAAAGCAATACCACGAATAATACAATCTAAATAATGACAATCAATAACATTAAAAGTGGTAATCATTTTGAAGAAAAAGATTACATCATGAAGCTACCTTAAGGAGCATTTATTGTCTTTATTTCTGACTTTCTATCCATTTCTCCCTCTCCTGCAGGCAAGGGGTCAATTCTTTGGGTTCAATTCCCTGGATCACAAGCTCACTCTGATACCTTGCCCAAGTGGCCATTCTACATATTTGAATCTAGAGAGTGAGTTTTTTTTTATTCGTTCACGGGATGTGGGTGTCACTGGCGATGCCAGCATTTATTGCCCATCCCTAATTGCCCTCGAGAAGGTGGTGGTGAGCTGCTTTCTTGAACCGCTGCAGTCCGTGTGGTGAAGGTGCCGTTAGGAAGGGAGTTCCAGGATTTTGACCCAGCGACGATGAAGGAACGGCGATATATTTCCAAGTCGGGATGGTGTATGACTTGGAGGCGAACGTGTCGGTGGTGTTGTTCCCATGTGCCTGCTGCTCTTGTCTTTCTAGGTGGTAGAGGTCGCGGGTTTGGGAGGTGCTGTCGAAGAAGCCTTGGCAAGTTGCTGCAGTGCATCCTGTGGATGGTACACATTGCAGCCACAGTGCGCCGGTGGTGAAGGAAGTGAATGTTTAGAGTGGTGGATGGGGTGCCAATCAAGCGGGCTGCTTTGTCCTGGATGGTGTCGAGCTTCATGAGTGTTGTTGGAGCTGCACTCATCCAGGCAAGTGGAGAGTATTCCATCACACTCGTGACTTGTGCCTTGTAGATGGTGGAAAGGCTTTGGGGAGTCAGGAGGTGAGTCACTCGCCGCAGAGTACCCAGCCTCTGACCTGCTCTTGTAGCCACAGTATTTATATGGCTGGTCCAGTTAAGTTTCTGGTCAATGGTGACCCCCAGGATGTTGATGGTGGGGATTCGGCGATTATCCGGACAGGCTTGAGAGAGGACTGCATTCTGGACTTCAGACACTTGGGGCTGGCTTCCAGGAGGCACTCTCTTGGGGCTTTCTGGATGGTGGGAACCATTAGATTTGCCATTTTGCTAATCAGTGGCCACCCTGAACCTGTGGTACCTAGATGAAGTGGAGTTCCTCTTTCTCTGCTGTTGTTGGGGCCTCATTTGTTTTGCTGGTGTTTTGGCTGATGTCAGATATGCTGACAAGTCTGTGATTGAACAAGGAACCGCTGAAATAACAATGCAATCTCGTTGAGAAATATAATTGAATGGAGCAGAGCCTGAAAGAAGCTAAGTTGGTGAAAAGGCGGTGAGGGGCAGTCATGATGGATGGTGGTGGATATAAAATTCACAATGAAAAACTCACAGGAAAGCATACTTCAGGCTTGAAAGAAGGCATACGAGAGGAGACATTATAGATACCAAGATACTATGTGAATAGAAATGGTTAATAGTGAGCACCATTTCAAGTTAAACCACAACAGCAGGATAATATGCAAAAGCAAGTTCAGGATTGTTGTCAAGAAGCATTTCTTCAGGGTGATTGACACCTGGAATGGTCTTCTGCACAACACAGTGGAGCCAAATAAGTCTGGAGTCATTCAAGAGACAGTTGAATGCCTCAATGGGGGAGGAGGGAAATTGTGTTTCTATGGAAGGGTGAGCTAGATGGGCAGAAGGCCCCCTCATCCATACATAATGACCTTTGTGACTAATCAGAATTGAATAATGGATATTGCTTTCATTGCTATTCTGGAATTTTTGCTCAATAACCTTTTTGATAAAAGTCTAAGATTTTTATCTTGATGCAAGTTTTACCTGCAGTTGCACACCTACCTTCAGAAAGTAAATAGGTTAAGTAGCAGTCCTCAAGGAGGAATTATAACTCTCACCAATCAGCAGGAAAGGAGCAGGGAGCAGTTAAAATGGAACGGCTACATTTCTCACTCTGTTCCGGCCAACAGGTTTCTCTTAGTGTCAGCGAGCAGCCTCCAGGCCACACAATCTTTGTGTCCCCAACCCCCGACCCCCGACGGGCCAGCTGCTGCTTTCCGTCTAAAACGGGTGAGCAGCTGACTGGCGGCATTCAAATGAAGCCCAGAAGTTAAGATCTGCCGGGCCTTCAATAAAGACTCACATACGGTATTACTGTCTGCTACAGCCGGATTCCCAAATAGCCCAAATGGCTACGGTAAGGAATCACTAAACAGAAGTTAAACTAAGGAACTGGATAGATAAACGGCTAAAAACAGGAAACAGAAAGAAAATTTTCAAGTATGTAAATGTCAGAGTCCTATGACGCAAATAGGACCTCGATCCCAATTGCATGAGTCTCGACCAGTGCCAGAGAAACCTGGTGGTAAACAGGACCGGGGCCAGAAGAGACACAGGAAGGTAAGTTTATTTTATGGTTTCCTTGTGGTCCAAGAGGAGCAGAGTGGGCCTACCCTGCCCCAGGCCTCCTCCTCCCCGGACCACCCCTCACCACTTACCTTAATGCTGAGCACCGTTCTCCGCTGCCCGTTGGCTAGGGAGTAATTCCCATTGGGTTTGAGGGAGAAACTCACTTCCAACATTAAAATGAGGCCTGGGAGTTAAAATCTCTGAGTCTCACATGTCATCAAGATATGAGCAAGTCACTCACATTATGAGTTAAAATCAGGGCTGTAATCCTTTTAGGTAACTGGGCTAATAGATGGTAGATATAGTTCCATGTGAATATTGCCAAATAATTTTTGGAGCAGGAACCAAAAGAGGGAGTATGTGTTCAAAAGAACAGTGGTAGTGTTTTTGCTCGGTACTTCACTGTACTAAAAATCTGGCATTGAGTTTGTGGGCTGCATTAGCAGAGAGATAGTGAGTACAAATTTTTAAAAGGTTGTATTGTTGCTGTATAAATGCTGGTTAATCCCCATTTCGAGTATTGTTATCTTCCAACAGCAGCAAGCAACAAAGACAGTTCCAGGTATGAGGAACTTTAGTTATAAAAATAGATTAAGGAACTTGGCTTTATTTTCTTGAAAAAGAGAAGACTTTGAGGTCACTAAGTGGAAGTTTTAAAGATTATCAAGGGCAGCTAATGAAGCTGATCCAAGCAATTTGTTCAGTGTGATGAAGAGTTCAAATACAAGTTAAAAATTAAGGAGGTGAAGTCAGGTAGAACATTTTTTTTCCCACAGAAGTCTATTAAACTGTGGAATAAATTACCAAGGCAAGCTATTGAAATTGTTTTTGGAGAGTACGGATTGAAGGATATGATAAGAAGCTTGATGAGAATTGGGGTTTAGTAATCAAAAAAAGAAATATGCATCTTAGGCTAAGTGGTCTTTGGTGTTCCAAAAAGTTGATTTGTAAATCTGTTTCCCATTTTTTTCTTTCCCCACTTAGTTTTTCATTTCTTTGCTTCTGCCTTTTTCATAATGATTTTATATTTGGAAACCGTTTTTCTTCCTTACTATAGAGATAATAACAAAGTACTTAAAATTATGTTTGAGAGTTTATTAAGAGTAAAACTCAACAATTACATTTTTGGGTTTGATCCCTGTTACATTTTTGTGTCTTTTCTGCTCATCTTACCCGAGATATTTTGGCTTCTGTATTTTAGACTATCCTCACAGATTCATAAGGTCTTGAGAATATATCTCTGGCTCTGATATTTAGGTAAATTTTTATGGTGTGCCTAAGATAACAAATAGGAAGCCTTTCTTGGGATTTCTTTAACTTCACAGGACACTGTTGCAGAGTTAATTACTGAGTAGAATAGGCCTATAATTGAATAGAATGGGCCTATACTGTCTGGAGTTTAAAAGAATGAGAGGTGATATCATTGAAACATAAAAGATTATTAGGGGGCTAGACAGGGTAGATGCCGAGAGGTTGTTTCCCCTGGCTGGAGAGTCTAGAATTTGGGGTCATAGTCTTAGGATAAGGGGTCAGCCATTTAAGACTGAGATGAGGAGGCATTTCTTCACTCAGAGGGTTGTGAATCTTTGGAATTCTCCACCCCAAAGAGCTGTGGGTGCTGAGTTGTTGAGTATATTCAAGGCTTAGACAGATAGATTTTTGGACTCTAGGGGAATCAAGGGATATGGGGATCGGGCGGGAAAGTGGAGTTGCGGTTGAAGATCAGCCATGATCTCATTGAATGGCAGAGCAAGCTCGAGGGGCCGTATGGCCTACTCCTGCTCCTATTTCCTATGTTCTTACGTTAATGCAAACAAGAGTAACATGCATTTATACAGCGCCTTTAACACAGTAAAATGTCCCCAGGCCCTTCACAGGAGCGTTATCAAACAAAATTTGACACAAAGCCACATAAGGAGATATTAGGACAGGTGACCAAAAGCTTGGTCAGAGGTAGGTTTTAAGGAGCGTCTTAAAGAAGGAGAGAGAAGTAGAGATGCGGAGAGGTTTAGGGTGGGAATTTGAGTGTTTGGGGCCTAGGCAGCTGAAGGCACGGCTGCTGACGGTGGAGCGATGAAAATTGGGGATGCGCAAACGGCTAGAATTGGAGGAGCGCAGAGATCTTGGAGGGTTATAGGGCTGGAGGAGGGAAGGGCAAGGCCATAGAGGGAATTGTAACCAAGGATGAGAATTTTAAAATCGAGGCAATGCTGGACCGGGAGCCAATGTAGGTCAGCGAGCTATAACAGGGTTGATGGGTGAACGGGACTTGGTGCGAGTTAGGATACGGGGAGCAGAGTTTTGGATGAGCTCAAGTCTACAGAGGGTGTAAGGTGGGAGGGCAGCCAGGAGAGCATTGGAATAGTCAAGTCTTGAGGTAACAGAGGCATGGATGAGGGTTTCAGCAGCAGATGAGCTGAGGCGGGGCAGAGAAGGGCGCTGTTACGGAGGTGGAAGTAGGCGGTTTTGGAGATGGAAAGGATATGGGGTCGGAAGCTCAGCTCAGAGACAAATAGGATGCCAAAGTTGCGAACGGTGTAGTTAAGCATCAGACTGTGGCCAGGGAGTGGGACAACGACAACAAATTTATTGAGTACATGCACGAGCATTTACAGTAGATATTAGGTTGAAGTCTTATCTTGTTAATTCTAATGATAAATTATCCATGAATTCAGATTAAGCAATTGAAATAAAACTATAGAGGAGCTGTTTTTTGCACAATTTCAACTTGAATTAACAGATAATTCGAGTTAAGTAACATTGAATAAGAGGAGTAACTCCTAAATTGGAAAACATAATAATTGGTTCACAATCTCGAGCCTAAATTATAATTTTATAATTAACATTTATATATGTGGCGATTATTTTCTTCTCATCATCTTACCGACTACGTGTCCCAGACTGACGCACTCTGATGTGAACAGTTGAACCCAATTAGGAACCCCCTTAAACAGTTGCCTGTACTTCATAGATTGAATAACTGTCAGCTAAATTCAAAAGGGGCTTTCAATCATACATATAACTGAACAAATTGCACAACTTTAGTGTTTGAATTACAAGGTTTTCCTCCTCCCTCAAGCCAACAGATTTGGAGACAACTGAACAGAGGTCTTGACAACAATGTATTGAATTAGGCTGGGGGCATGATTCTGAATGCAGCTGGTTTTTAACTCATTATACAATAAAAATTGTATTTTACCATATTTTGTGCTTAAAATCATGAATATATAAATTATTTTCATTTGAATTTTTAAAAATTCTCATGAAAATTATGAGGATTATGCAAAAGTGAATGTCATGAAATTTGATAATTTATATTAATAGATTATTGCATGTTTTAAATTATTTTTATATTATATCTGTTTTATATAGATAATTTTGTATCTGTAAGAATATATGATTGTAGAAATGTTTGATTGTAGTATCCCTATAACCAAACAGAAAGAAGACTCTCCCCCCCACCCCCCCGCCAATGCTTGCTCACTCCCATCACAGGCCTACTCTCACCTAGCTGACCTTCCTCCTCTTACTTCTCCAGCCTGGAAGGTGGGAAATCTGAGGGTGTGACAATGTGGCATGGAGCAAGGGGGTCATGGCCTGAATCTGGGAAATACACGTAAATACAACAAAATACCAGATACTGGCTCCCGGGAAGAGACACGAT
The DNA here is from genome assembly GCF_035084215.1 of Heptranchias perlo. Lineage (NCBI taxonomy): Eukaryota > Metazoa > Chordata > Chondrichthyes > Hexanchiformes > Hexanchidae > Heptranchias > Heptranchias perlo. The sequence goes on along the minus strand of NC_090342.1, from coordinate 37,002,870 downwards.
AATTTCTACAGCTATCAAAGGTCAAAACCTCGAGTTGGGCTCCCAATCTTAATGAAGGAGAGGTGAAGGAAATAGTGAGACTAATGATGGGTGATTACATGACCCTGTGCTCTCAGTGAGGAGTCACACTTGTGGGGGCACAGGTTGGAAAATTGCTGATGCCCAATCTCAGACTTGTGACCGCAACTTCCCCACAATAATGTGGGATTACCCCAACAGAAAGGAAGAAAGTCAAAAACATACAGAAAGAAAAGGGAGAGGAATCATGAGAGGCATACAAAGCAAGTGACATACAAAAAAGAGATTAAAAAATAGACAGAGAAACCAAGTCAGATAGAGAGAGGAGACATAAAGGAGAAACTTAAGACCGTACATTTATATGACACTTTAACATGTGTTTCAGAAATGTTTCAAAATGCCTCATAAACAACAGTGACTACACTTCAAAGTAATACACTTTGTTATCTAGGCAAACACAGAGCTATTTTGCACCTCATAAAGTTCCACAAACAGTACTGAGATGAATGACTAGTTAGGTGGTATTGGTTAAGGGATGAATGTTGTTCAGGAACCTGAGAGGAACTCGCTGCCCTCCTTCAAACAATCATAGAATCATAGAATCATAGAAGTTACAACATGGAAACAGGCCCTTCGGCCCAACATGTCCATGTCGCCCAGTTTATACCACTAAGCTAGTCCCAATTGCCTGCACTTGGCCCATATCCCTCGATACCCATCTTACCCATGTAACTGTCCAAATGCTTTTTAAAAGACAAAATTGTACCCGCCTCTACTACTGCCTCTGGCAGCTCGTTCCAGACACTCACCACCCTTTGAGTGAAAAAATTGCCCCTCTGGACCCTTTTGTATCTCTCCCCTCTCACCTTAAATCTGTGCCCCCTCGTTATAGACTCCCCTACCTTTGGGAAAAGATTTTGACTATCGACCTTATCTATGCCCCTCATTATTTTATAGACTTCTATAAGATCTCCCCTTAACCTCCTACTCTCCAGGGAAAAAAGTCCCAGTCTGTCTAACCTCTCCCTGTAAGTCAAACCATCAAGTCCCGGTAGCATCCTCGTAAATCTTTTCTGCACTCTTTCTAGTTTAATAATATCCTTTCTATAATAGGGTGACCAGAACTGTACACAGTACTCCAAGTGTGGCCTCACCAATGCCCTGTACAACTTCAACAAGACATCCCAACTCCTGCATTCAATGTTCTGACCAATGAAACCAAGCATGCTGAATGCCTTCTTCACCACCCTATCCACCTGTGACTCCACTTTCAAGGAGCTATGAATCTGTACTCCCAGATCTCTTTGTTCTATAACTCTCCCCAACGCCCTACCATTAACGGAGTAGGTCCTGGCCCGATTCGATCTACCAAAATGCATCACCTCACATTTATCTAAATTAAACTCCATCTGCCATTCATCGGCCCACTGGCCCAATTTATCAAGATCCCGTTGCAATCCTAGATAACCTTCTTCACTGTCCACAATGCCACCAATCTTGGTGTCATCTGCAAACTTGCTAACCATGCCTCCTAAATTCTCATCCAAATCATTAATATAAATAACAAATAACAGCGGACCCAGCACCGATCCCTGAGGCACACCGCTGGACACAGGCATCCAGTTTGAAAAACAACCCTCTACAACCACCCTCTGTCTTCTGTCGTCAAGCCAATTTTGTATCCAATTGGCTACCTCACCTTGGATCCCATGAGATTTAACCTTATGTAACAACCTACCTTGCGGTACCTTGTCAAATGCTTTGCTGAAGTCCATGTAGACCACGTCTACTGCACAGCCCTCATCTATCTTCTTGGTTACCCCTTCAAAAAACTCAATCAAATTCGTGAGACATGATTTTCCTCTCACAAAACCATGCTGACTGTTCCTAATTAGTCCCTGCCTCTCCAAATGCCTGTAGATCCTGTCCCTCAGAATACCCTCTAACAACTTACCCACTACAGATGTCAGGCTCACTGGTCTGTAGTTCCCAGGCTTTTCCCTGCCGCCCTTCTTAAACAAAGGCACAACATTTGCTACCCTCCAATCTTCAGGCACCTCACCTGTAGCGGTGGATGATTCAAATATCTCTGCTAGGGGACCCGCAATTTCCTCCCTAACCTCCCATAACGTCCTGGGATACATTTCATCAGGTCCCGGAGATTTATCTACCTTGATGCGCGTTAAGACTTCCAGCACCTCCCTCTCTGTAATATGTACACTCCTCAAGACATCACTATTTATTTCCCCAAGTTCCCTAACATCCATGCCTTTCTCAACCGTAAATACCGATGTGAAATATTCATTCAGGATCTCACCCATCTCTTGTGGTTCCGCACATAGATGACCTTGTTGATCCTTAAGAGGCCCTACTCTCTCCCTAGTTACCCTTTTGCCCTTTATGTATTTGTAGAAGCTCTTTGGATTCACCTTTGCCTGATCTGCCAAAGCAATCTCATATCCCCTTTTTGCCCTCCTGATTTCTCTCTTAACTCTACTCCGGCAATCTCTATACTCTTCAAGGTATCCACTTGATCCCAGCTGCCTATGCATGTCATATGCCTCCTTCTTCTTTTTGACTAGTGCCTCAATCTCCCGAGTCATCCAAGGTTCCCTACTTCTACCAGCCTTGCCCTTCACTTTATAAGGAATGTGCTTACCCTGAACCCTGGTTAACACACTTTTGAAAGCCTCCCACTTACCAGACGTCCCTTTGCCTGCCAACAGACTCTCCCAATCAACTTCTGAAAGTTCCTGTCTAATACCATCAAAATTGGCCTTTCCCCAATTTAGAATTTTAACTTTTGGGCCAGACCTATCCTTCTCCATAGCTATCTTGAAACTAATGGAATTATGATCACTGGTCCCAAAGTGATCCCTCACTAACACTTCTGTCACCTGCCCTTCCTTATTTCCCAAGAGGAGGTCAAGTTTTGCCCCCTCTCTAGTCGGGCCATCCACATACTGAATGAGAAATTCCTCCTGAATACACTCAACAAATTTCTCTCCATCCAAGCCCCTAATGCTATGGCTGTCCCAGTCAATGTTGGGAAAGTTAAAGTCCCCTACTATTACCACCCTATTTTTCTTGCAGCTGTCTGTAATCTCCTTACATATTTGCTCCTCAATTTCCCGTTGACTATTTGGGGGTCTGTAGTACAATCCGATCAAAGTGATCTCTCCCTTCTTATTTTTCAGTTCTACCCATATAGACTCAGTGGGCGAACCCTCGGATATATCCCCTCTCACTACTGCCGTGATGTTCTCCCTAATCAAGAACGCAACTCCCCCTCCTCTCTTACCTCCTGCTCTATCTTTCCTATAGCATCTGTACCCTGGAACATTGAGCTGCCAGTCCTGCCCCTCCCTTATCCATGTTTCAGTAATAGCTATAACATCCCAGTCCCATGTACCCATCCATGCCCTGAGTTCATCTGCTTTGCCCATCAGACTTCTTGCATTGAAATAAATGCAGTTTAATCTAGACTTCCCTTGGTCTTTGCCCTGCTTTCTCAGACCATCTGTCCGGTCATGTTCTGTGCACTCTCCCTTACTGCCTTTTGTTTCTGTCACCACTTTATTTCCCACTGACTTCCTGCATCGGTTCCCATCCCCCTGCCACATTAGTTTAAACCCTCCCCAACAGCACTGGCAAACACTCCCCCTAGGACATTGGTTCCAGTCCTGCCCAGATGCAGACCGTCCAATTTGTACTGGTCCCACCTCCCCCAGAACCGGTTCCAATGGCCCAGGAATTTGAATCCCTCCCTCTTGCACCATCTCTCAAGCCACGTATTCATCTTAGCTATCCTGTCATTCCTACTCTGACTAACCCGTGGCACTGGTAGCAATCCTGAGATTACTACCTTTGAGGTCCTACTCTTTAGTTTAACTCCTAACTCCCTAAATTCAGCTTGTAGGACCTCATCCTGTTTTTTACCTATATCATTGGTGCCTATATGCACCACGACAACTGGCTGTTCACCCTCCCCCTCCAGAATGTCCTGCAGCCGCTCCGAGACATCCTTGACCCTTGCACCAGGGAGGCAACATACCATCCTGGAGTCTCGGTTGCGTCCGCAGAAACGCCTGTCTATTCCCCTTACAATCGAGTCCCCTATCACTATAGCTCTGCCACTCTTTTTCCTGCCCTCCTGTGCAGCAGAGCCAGCCACGGTGCCATGAACCTGGCCACTGCCACCTTCCCCTGGTGAGCCATCTCCCCCAACAGTATCCAAAACGGTATACCTGTTTTGGAGGGAGATGACCGCAGGGGACCCCTGCACTGCCTTCCTACTCTTCCTCTGTCGGTTGGTCACCCATTCACTATCTCCCTCAGTAATTTTTATCTGCGGTGTGACCAACTCACTGAACGTGCTATCCACGACTTTCTCAGCATCGCGGATGCTCCAAAGTGAGTCCATCCGCAGCTCCAGAGCCGTCAAGCGGTCAAACAATAGCTGCAGCTGGACACACTTCCCGCAGGTGAAGGAATCAGGGATACAGGAAGGAGCCCTGAATTCCCACATCCCACAAGAGGAACATGACACGGCGCTGGGATCTCCTGCCATGACTTAACCCTTAAATTAGCTTAAGAACAACTACAATGTCAAGAGAAAAAAAAAGGAAAGAAAAACTACTTACCACTCCCTTTAAGGAGTTTACTCCTTTAAATTGTTCTCAATTTAGAGAATGTTAACTACACTAGGGACCTTGATTCACTAAAAAATAAATGCTACTTCCTATAAGACCTGCAGACCTTCCCTTTCCTTTTACTTCAGTTACTGTAGATAAGGAGAAATACTCACCTGAACCTACTCACCAATCAGGTGCCTCCCCTGTGTCGCGTCCCGATCTGATTCCTGACGTCACTTCGAACTCGGTCGCAGCTCCGCTCGGCTCCTCTCAGCGCTCTGAAATCCCGCCTTTTATCGGACGCTCCCTCCGCTCGGCTCGGCTCCTCTCAGCGCTCTGAAATCCCGCCTTTTATCGGACGCTCCCTCCGCTCCGCTCGGCTCCTCTCAGCTGTTCTCAGCGCTCTGAAATCCCGCCTTTTATCGGACGCTCCCTCCGCTCGGCTCGGCTCCTCTCAGCTGTTCTCAGCGCTCTGAAATCCCGCCTTTTATCGGACGCTCCCTCCGCTCGGCTCGGCTCCTCTCAGCGCTCTGAAATCCCGCCTTTTATCGGACGCTCCCTCCGCTCGGCTCGGCTCCTCTCAGCTGTGGGATTTTTAACATTCGCCTGCTCAAATGGACAAAGTCTCGGTTCAATATCTGATTCAAAGGAGAGCAGTGCCTCAGAATTGCACTGAAGTGTTAGCCTAGGTTATGTGCTCAATTGCTGGAGTGAAGTTTGAACCAACAATTTTCTGACTCAGAGTATAACCAATGATCCAAGCTGATACTCAGAATAAGGGAAAAAGAAAGTGTAAGAACAAGAGTCAAAAACAAATCGGAACCTCAGTGAAAGAAAGTGTGTAAGACTAATCCAGAAAAAGATGAGGGAGAGAGAAAAAAATTATAGTGCAGAACAAGCAGAGATTCAGTTACATACAGTGGCACAATTTTGTTAAAATTTGTATGTCCATGAGAAGTGCCATGGGAGATCAATCTGTGTACATTAGAACCAAGACATTAAGCTAATGGATATCACTGCTTTGAGACGGAACACTTTGCATATTGGAATCAACCACTCACAGGCTGAGATGGACAGTAAAATATCCACCAGCTTCTCCATCCCCCAGCAAACAAAATATCAAATAAAACATGAAAAGCAAACAGAGTAGAACAAACCGGGATTGTGGCCCTTTGACTGAGAATCTCGTGCTTTACCACAAGAGCTACTGGAACCCTCCACAAATTATAGTGCACAATCGGTTCCTTAGCACAAGCTAAATTATCCAAGTCCATTGTAATGCTCATTTTTCCAGTGTTCCTCAAGAGAAAGCAGACAGTATTTGTCCCTAATATTCTTATCTTTCTCTGTTACCGTTTGAATCTGCCTCTACCAGAAACCTTCTGTAATTGTTCAGAAAAGCACTCTCCTTAATAAAAAAAATGACGGAGACCTGGCTCAAAAAAGGGCAGGATTGGGTACTAAATATTCCTGGGTGTTCGGGAAAGATAGGGTAGGAAAGAAAGGGGGGGGCGGTGGTGGCAGTATTCACTAAGGAGAATAGTGCAGTACTGGAAAGAGAGGATGTCCTGGAGGGGTCCAAGACAGAATCTATTTGCTTAGAGTTAAGAAATAAAAGAGGTGCCATTACATTACTGGGTGTATTCTATAGGCCACCAACTTCTATAGGCCACCAACTAGTGGGAAGGATATAGAGGAGCAAATTTGCAGAGAAATTACAGAGAGGTACAAAAGCTATAGAGTAGTGATAACTGGGGACTTCAACTATACTAACATAGACTGGGATAACAATAATAATATAAGGGGCAAAGAGGGGGAGGAATTTTTGAAATGTGTTCAGGATAACTTTCTTAACCAGTACGTTTCCGGCCCAACGAAGAAGGAGGCATTGCTGGACTTGGTTCTAGGGAATGAGGCGGGCCAAGTGGAGCAAATGTCAGTGGGGGAGCATTTAGGGAGCAGCGATCAAAGCATCATAAGGTTTAGAATAGCTATGGAAAAGAACACGGACCACTCTAAAGTAAAATTAGTCAATTGGAAGAGGGCCAATTTCAATGGGATGAGAACAGATCTGGCCCAGATAAATTGGAATCAAAGATTGTCAGGCAAAACTGTAATTGAACAGTGGGCGGCCTTTAAGGAGGAGATGGTTCGGGTACAGTCCAGGCACATTCCCATGAGGCAAAAAGGTAGGGCAACTAAAGCCAGAGCTCCCTGGATGACAAAAGAGATAGTGAATAAGATGAAATGGAAGAAAGGGGCATATGACAGATGTCAGGTTGATAACACAGGTGAGAACCAGGCAGAATATAGAAAGTTCAGAGGGGAAGTGAAAAAGGAAATAAGAGGGGCAAAGAGAGAGTATGAGAATACACTGGTGGCAACATAAAAAGTCTTCTACAGGCTTGTAAACAGTAAACAAGTAGTAAGAGGAGGGGTGGGGCCGATTAGGTTCCATAAATGAGATCTACTCATGGAGGCTGAGGTACTAAGTGAGTACTTTGCATCCGTCTTTACCAAGGAAGAAGATGCTGCCAGAGTCTCAGTGAAGGAAGATATAGTTGAGATGCTGGATGGGCTATAAATTGATAAAGAAGAGGTACTAGAAAGGTTGGCTGTACTTAAAGTAGATAAGTCACCTGGTCCGGATGGGATGCATCCTAGGTTGCTGAGGGAAGGGTGGAAATTGCGGAGGTACTGGCCATAATCTTCCAAGCATCCATGGATACTGGGGTGGTGCCAGAGGACTGGAGAATTGCAAATGTTACACCCTTGTTCAAAAAAGGGTGTACGGGTAAACCCAGCAAGAAAAGGCCAGTCAGTTTAACCTCAGTGGTGGGGAAACTTTTGGAAATGATAATCCAGGACAGAATTAATAGTCACTTGGATGAGTGTAGATTGATTAGGGAAAGCCAGCATGGATTTGTTAAAGGCAAATCATGTTTAACTAACCTGAGAGAATTTTTTGATGAGGTAACAGAAAGGGTGGATGAGAGCAATGCTGTTGATGTGGTGTAAATGGACTTTCAAAGGGCGTTTGATAAAGTGCCGCATGGTAGGCTTATGATCAAGATTGCGGCCCATGGAATAAAGGGGGCAGTAGCAACATGGATACAAAATTGTCTAAGGGACAGGAAACAGAGAGTAATGGTGAACGGTTGTTTTTCGGACAGGAGGGAGATGTACAGTGGTTCCCCAGGGGTTGGTACTGGGACCCACTGCTTTTCTTGATTGATTTGGACTTGGGTGTAAAGGGCACAATTTCAAAATTTGCAGATGACACAAAACTTGGAAGTGTAGTGAACAGTGAGGAAGATAGTGATAGACTTCAAGAGGATATAGACAGGCTGGTGGCATGGGCGGACACGTGGCAGATGAAATTTAACGCAGAAAAATGCGAAGTGATACATTTCGGTAGGAAGGACAAGGAGAGGCAATATAAACTAGAGGGCACACCTCTAAAAGGGGAACAGGAACAGAGAGATCTGGGGGTATATGTGCACAAATCATTGAAGGTGGCAGGGCAGGTTGAGAAAGCGGTTAAAAAAGCAGACGAGATCCTGGGCTTTATAAACAGAGGCATAGAGTATAAAAGTATGGAAGTCATGATGAACCTTTAGAAAACACTGGTTCGGTCATTACTGGAGTACTGTGTCCAGTTCCGGGCACCGCACTTTAGGAGAGATGTGGAGGCATTAGACAGGGTGCAGAAGAGATTTACTAGAATGATTCCAGGGATGAAGGACTTTGGTTACGTGGATAGACTGGAGAAGCTGGGGTTGGTCTCCTTGGAACAGAGACGGTTGCAAGGAGATTTGATTAGAAGTATTCAAAATTATGAAGGGTCTAGACAGAGTAGATAGAGAGAGACTGTTCTCATTGGCGGAAGGGTCAAGAACCAAAGATGGTTGGCAAAAGAACCAAAGGTGAAATCAGGAGAAGCATTTTTTACACAGCAAGTGGTTAGGATCTGGAATGCATTGCCCGAGGGGGTGGTGGAGGCAGATTCAATCATGGCCTTCAAAAGGGAACTGGATAAGTACTTGAAAGGAAAAAATTTGCAGGGCTATGGGGATAGGGTGGGAGAGTGGGACTAGCTGGATTGCTCTTGCATAGTGCTGGTCTGGACTTGATGGGCCGAATGGCCTCCTTGCATGCTGTAACCTTTCTATGATTCTATGACCTTTTCACAAATTTTCTTAACCAGTAATGGTATTAATATTGTGTGTGCATGTGTGTGTATATAATTTGCGTGAAAATGTGGTTCAGAAGCAGTTTTTTCCACAAGCCAGTCTTAGGATGTTTTATGACAGATAATGAGAAATTGAGCACCGATAGTTTCCTGCTTTGAACCTGTTCATATGGATCAGAAGATAATTTATACATTTCACTTACGCCATGACAGATACAAAGTCCCTACTGCTCGAATTCTTCAGGATATTTTGTCATTGCATAAGTGGCACACATTACAGGGTATCTACTGTGTGATCAGTCCTTAAAAATAAAAGGCTTCTTCAAGCACGTTCCTTAGTAAGTAATGACATTGCACAGAGAAATCACACTTCAATTTTAGTGTGTAATGTTATACTCAACATGCCTTTGACCATTAATTCGCCAATATGAGTAATCTGTGTGAAGCAGCCTGTGTTTTATAATAATGAGCTAAACTTTCTGTTAAGTGGCAACTCTCTTTTTCAATCACCATTGGGTAGACGATTAAACTATGTTACTTAAACCAGTCGACAAAGGTTTTATGGTCATAAGCGTAATACAATGATTACAAGACTGTGTATAAAATCTTGGAAGTTCTGTGTTGAGGGGAAAAAGTAATTATTAACTGCAGCCTAATGAATCAAAGGGTTGACATGTAAGGTAGGATTCTTTTTCTGTTAAAAGGACATGGACACAACTAAATGAAATATTAAATCTATATACATACCAGAGTTCCCACTTTAATTATGCTGTCCTCATTCCAGCAGCACTTAAAATATCATACGATAGTTGCAAAAAAAACTTCAGAAAGCAGAGATTAGGTTGTACTGAGTGTAACTTTTTTGATATATGACTATAACATTTTGGTTGACCAAATTAATCTGTAATACTTGGGAGGTTTGTCAGTTGGGGGGTGGGTGGTTTAACTCTACAGCTCTGAATGAAGTGGGGTTAGCAACTATTAACCACTATGGCAGGGGTTGCATATGTAGTGGTTTTACATAGCACATGATGTGGCATTGTGAGGAAGCTGCACAGCCACTAGAAGACATTAATAATGAATACTGTCAGCTGGAGGAAGCTGTGGTAATTGTACAGTCATCGGGAATATGAGATTTAAAAAAATCATTGCATAATCGCACCCCATTAACTAAGGCAGATTCATGGAATTAAATCACAGCTGAATGCCAAACTCTACACAGCAAAGCATATTATACATGTTACTTTAATTGGATGCCAACATGAGATAAGTAATCTTAATTTTTTTCATGTACGTAATTATCACAAGGCATTTTTTCAGTACAATTGTGAGCTAGACAATACAATAAGGAGAAAAAAAAGAGACCACCCAAGAAACCAGAGTGGAATCCAGCCCAAACTTGAAATTGCAGCTCTTAAAAGATTACAAGTGAGTTAGTTCTGGGTCTCTATTTCTGTATGAACTTCAACAACCGTGTACACAATTGTCTGAGCCATTGAATTTTGCCACATTCTCTGGTTTCTTGAGAACATCTATCAAAAGCAGATAGTTTTGCAGGGAGTCCAAAGGGTAATGAAGTAGAAATAGAATTTTCTCCCCAAATTTATATATAAAAAAATATTAAGTCATGGGGTGGGATGAAGCGAAAGGGGAAGAAGAGAGAACAGGTATGTAAATTTGTCCTTGGCCCATGCAATCATGGAAAAGAGAAAATGAGACAAACTTACCACCATCTTAACGAGTTGGCCACAAGAAAGATTTGGAAATAAAAGACCTTCAAAAATGCATCCTGGGGCTTTTAGGGTGTGGGAAACTGCCCTTTCCATGGTCAACCTCTCATTGTATACAGAATCTACTGCCATGTGCCACTGTAGTAGAAGTTAGGCTCCTGAAATTATCAAATTATACTTGCACGTCTAGGATGAGAATACAAAAGGCGTCTATAATATTATATGAATTTCAACTGTTGTTACGGCAGATTTAAGGTCTTAAATGTTAAAAAAAGACACAAGCCCTGAAAATCTGCTTTGCCATTTGTACTGCAGTAGGACAGGACTCCTTTGTGATTTCTTAAAACTTTGATGTGGAGATGCTGGTGATGGACTGGGGTGGACAAATGTCAGGAATCTTACAACACCAGGTTATAGTCCAACAGTTTTATTTGAAAATCACAAGCTTTCGGAGGCTTTCTCCTTCGTCAGGTGAGTGTGGGATTCCATGAAAGGTACCGTATATATAGTCAGAGAACAACACCAGGCATTGTTCTCTGACTATATATGCGGTACCTTTCATGGAATCCCACACTCACCTGACAAAGGAGAAAGCCTCCGAAAGCTTGTGATTTTCAAATAAAACTGTTGGACTATAACCTGGTGTTGTAAGATTCCTTAAAACTTCACCATAGCTTCAACCTCACACAGTGATGGCTTGCAAGGAAAGCTCAAGAAAGTGGTGGCAGAAGGTGACAAGCCCAGAATTATGCAGATGCAGATCTGCCAGAGGAGAGATTGCCTACTGGGCTTGCAGGGAAGGAAGTCATCTAAATTAGTCACCAGAACCATGTGGAGAGATGGCAGTCAAGGTAAGAGAACTGCAACCTTTACTTTGGCATAATGGGACCCCCTCCACTGATCACCCTAATTTCTTAAATGGAATGACGAGTTGTCAATCACAATGTACTGTGGTTCAATGGCTCTAACTCTTCCAACTGGAAAGTGTTTGAAACTGCCCTCACAAGCCCTCCTTACATGCTGCTCCTTACAACTCCAACCTCTCATATCATAGGGTCCTTCGAGCACTTGTCCGTCCGGTTACATCAGTTGCTTAGTGCCACCTGGGAGATTCCTTTCGGATGCCCACCATCTCCTACTGCTGTTAATATTGTTCCAGGAGAAACTGGCACACAATTCTCAGGGCAAGCAGGCCACTGCCAGGGGAATGTCAGACATAAGGGAGCTTACAGATTTTGAGGAATAGGCTATTCAGCTCCAGGAGAGGCAAGTGGCTTTGATAGTGATAGCAAGGTCAGTGGGCTAGTGCCAGCTGCAAATGGGTGCTAAGCAGCACGTGTTCCTGCTAAGACCAATCTGCCATTGAACTCCAAGCTGTCAGTATCTTGTTGTCCTCTCTGGGTGCTGCACCCACACTTATTTCCCTTTCTTCCATAAGTGCCACACAGCAATGGGACGTGGAACAGTAGGATGATGATGATGAGGAGGAAGTGGGAGGAAGATTTTATGCACTGCTAAATAATAATGACAAAGACCGTCCTGCACCTTGTATTTCTGATACCCCAGCCTTCTCTCCCTTTATTATATCATGTTTGTCACCCACTTTATCTGTCCCATGCATCAGCTCAGACACTTTCACCTGAGGGGATCTAGTTAGTTGGGATGAGGATATTGCATCATGTTGTTCACTGAGTATGAGGGAAGTGGATGGGGAGTTGGCTGTTTCTCAGTGGATGCTGTGCAGGCAGCAGACTCAGACCTCATGGGTTCTACTATGAAAAGAAGGATGTTTGACAAACATCACAACTCTGTGCAGGCTCTGATATTGCTCTTCCAGGTTCTGCAGCATATGACAGGGATCTCAATTTGGTCCACTGACCTCAAATGCAGTGACATCAGGGCAGCTTTTTCCTCATTACAGAGATAAATGGACCATGTGGCTTCATTCCAGTCTGCGACAGTCCCCCCACACAGCAACATCCCAGGACAAGTCCTCCTCATCGGAAACACAGACTGCAGCCCCACCATCAACAGGCTTGAACACAGAAAGAGGCCATTTAGTCCATTGTGTCTGTGTTGGCCCTTTGCTAGAGCAATCCAAAATTAATCCCACTGCCCTGCTTTCTCACCATAGCTTTGTTTCTTTCTCTGCTTTAAATGTTTACCCAATTTTCTCAAAAAATTCAATGGCTTCTGCCTCAACTACTCCATGTGGCAAAACATTCCATGCTCCAACAACTCACTTGGTATCTCTTAATCTCTAACCTCACTCACTGATAATTTTAAATTGATGTCCTTTTGCCACCAACTCCTCAACCAGAGGAAATAATTTTTCGGTATTCACCCTATTAGAATGCTTCATAATTTTAAAAACCTCTATTAAAAATAGTCCCAATATCTCAAACCCCAAATTATAGTTTCTCATCTTACCAAATTTGGATTTGGTAACAGAATTTATCGAAGCCTCATGGGATCGATTTAGCTACTAATCAATCATGTGGATCTTACTGTGACTTGTTTATAACATTGTATTAAGCAAATGCTATGAAAATACCTTTTGAAGCTAGAGGAAATAAATCAATCAAAGTAACTATTTTTGGTCCCATTGCCAGAGGTTAAATAACATTCCCATTGGCATCACTTTGATTTAAATTACAAGTTATCATGGCACTGTACTAGCTAGCAATCTGCAAGTTCAACTTCAAAACATCCCATATGCATTTATTCCTGTAACAGGCTCAACTACTTGATTAGGTTATGTTAGTCCATTTTCTGCAATGGATTTCCCTGCATCATTTGAAACTGCCAATTTGTGGTGAAGGTTTGAAATTGACTACTGTGCTTGCTATAACTGTATTTTCAGTGCAATAGCTGGTGCTCGTAATGCGAAGGAACTGTACACAGAGCAAGCCTCAATCACATCTTCACAAGTACAGTCAATAAGTACAGTAGGTTAATCTCTGGGTGCAGGTTGAAGTTTTGATTGTACTTGCAATGCTGTTGCTGGAACTCACTCTATGCTTGGCCCCAGCAATGCAAATACAGTTACCAAGTATAGTGCTCAACCTCCTGTTAAAACACAGTGAGTGGCAGCTGAACTGCAGCGAAGCGAAATCAAGTTCACAATATTACAGGGCTTCTATTTGCTGATGGTTTTGTCAGTAAACTTTGTTTAGGGTTTTATAGTCATAGATAAGTATATCCCTTTACTTTGAACCCCTCAATCCTAACATATACAGACAAAAGCATGTGGTAAATATTAGTGGCAATAAAGTTGCATGTGATTTTCAAAATAAATGTAGGCGTATCAACAAACTTAATGGTGGGGAAAGGAAATAGAATCAATTCTTAACGTTCATGTTTACCATTGAGTCCCAAAGCAAAATTCAGGAAGACAAATTATTTTTTCATTTGTTTTTATTTGCCTTATGCTAAACTATCTGATTTTTTAAAAAGTTAAGTTGAAAATGATCTCTCTTTATTTGTGGTTGAGATGAGCAGGAGTAGAGTTGCTACAATAGAAGGTGGTGATAATGTTACAGAGGACAGGTTTACAGATTTTAATGTTTTCAACTGGTGTGCATGTCCCAAATATATGCTGCCATGATAGTGATCCTACGTTCTGCATTTTGACATTTAAGGGGTCATTTTCTGACTTTGCCCTCCAACTAGGGAGACTTTCCCACTAAGAATGCATTCAGAAATTCAGAACCATTCATGATTGGAAAGTCACATAGAGTGTACTTCCAATGGGTGAGGCTTCCTGCCATAGGGGATAAGTTAGAAAGCTATCTGTTATTTTTCACAGAACTATGCTTACAAACGAATATATCCTCAATCTTGCTGCACTTTTTGGTGGACAGAGAAATAGATTCAGACTTACTAGTCTTCCTAGTTCTTTCATGGTCTGGTAAGGAAGAAGCAGACACTTCCAGTACAGCACTAATTTCTGGTTACTGTAATGTGATCTTTTAACTTTACTCGAAAGCCCTGCTCCAATTTCCAAATATATGAAAAATAGCTTTTTGATTTTATTTGATCCTCTTTATCCTTTATCTATCTGGGTCATTCTCCAACTGCAACTGAGAGTGTGGGCAGTCGAGTGACCTGTTTCCGCCAATGCCACTTTTAACTGGATCTTGGAAGTGCATGAGAGCAGCACAGCAATTAATTTTCTTCCACTTTTCATAATTCTTGTGGGGAAATGCCTGGGTTGTACTTGGCCTTTACCATAAAGTACTGGTTTATTTACCATAAAGTACTGGTACTATACTTCAAAAAGGTATGGCTCTTCACTTTCACTGATAAGTTTCTGTGTCAATTAGAAATATCACCAACCAATAAGAAACTTAATTTTTTTTCCCTCAAATGTATGATTTCCGCCCCGCCCCGCACAATGACTTGATGGCTAAATGTATAGTGTTGCACAGAGCTTCAAAAATCAAGATGATCCAAATTCGATTACATTTCTAATCAAGCAGCTTTAAAACTTATACTATATGTAATGCTTTGTATTTTTTGCATTGCTATGTTTTAAATGAATGTGAAGTTCTATAAAGTTGAAGGTTGTGATAAGTGAACAAACCTATTTATTCACTTAACATGAAATTTCTGTTTTTTCCAGTCGTAGTCCAGAATGAGAAGGCACTGGGGTGCATGAAAGAAGACAAAGTTACATTAATATGCTTATATATGAATGTTAGAAGCATTAGATAAAAGTGGCAGAACTGAGGCTGTTGCGGCAGTAGGGAACTAAAATGTAGTGGGGGATATCAGGCTAAACCTATAGGATGGAACAAGATTTAATATTCAGACAGTGAGTGTGTTCAGAAGAACAGAAAAGGAGGTGGTGCAGCCATATTTGTTAGGGACAACTGGAAGATAAACTAAATTGATTCAACTAAGGAAAATAGTTTTCTCTATGAAGAGATAAGAAGGGTGTGAGAACAGGAAGATTATTATAAACCTAATGTAAATTGAGAAAACCCTTGTGGTCTAAAGTCAGAGTTGGTACACGTAATGCATGACTGCTTCATGACTCAGTGCAGACTCAGTAAAGTCATAAGATGTGTGTTCATCTTGACCGGATATTTGTAATTGGCCCAGACAATGTACAGGAAATGGAAGGTGTAGCCCCCCTGGAGAGACAGTGCAATCAAAAGGAGGCAGCCCAGAATTTTTAGAATGAGCTAAACAAAATGTGAGTGGGGCAAACCATGGCAGTTGAAATTTAATGCAGTGAAGTGTAAAGTATTGCACAGAGGAAGGGAAAGTGGGCAATATCCATACTCTATTAATGGTGTTGACATTAGCTATGGATGAGGTGGAAAGAAACCTAGGAATCCTGGTAGACTGAACATGTCCAACCAGTGCAGAGCAACAATCCAATAGAAAGTTGAACTACATGACCAAAACAGTACTTTCATTGAGGCACATTGTTGATTGGTCCTTTTGTCAGTAAACACTACCCCTGTGATAAGAATTATAAACAAGCGGAGAGTTAAGATCTTTTGCATTCTGAAAAGAGCTACAGACTGAGCGCTGATATAGAAAACATGGAGTGTTCTTAAACAGCCCAGTACCCGCAGGGATACAGGTCAGACCTGCTTATAAGTAATATATTGCAAGATTACAATTGAACACCTGCCACCTTTCCAAGGGGTAATGGACCTGATTTTATATGAACATGTTATGCCAGAGAAACACCTTTGCCAATGGCACAACAGGGAGCTGATTTTTGTTTACTACAAGATCCGTTGATAATGCAGCATTAGCTCCCTGAACATGTGGCAGGAAAGATTTATGTATTCTCATTGTTCAGAATACTGTTACACCCTCAGAAAGGTCATATTGCTTTTGATAGCACCATACCGGCCATGCAGACCATGTTTTTCAGATCTGCTCTCCTCTCTGAAATTTCTACTTGTTCTGTTGTTTATTAAGTACCCCTCTGAACAGAATTAATCTGTTTTTCTGAATAGGAAAAGCTGTCACTGTTCAAATTGCAATTATTAGCCCTTTCCGCAATTAAACCTTACTTAAGTTGGAATTGATACTGTTGTTTCGTCTGGGAATTGATACTGTTGTTTCATCTGGGAGGCTAATCACTTTAAATATGTAAGTGCTAGGATGGAGGGGAAAATCCTATCATGTGTGAGGTCTAATCTGCAGACGTGCTGAATGTGGTCTTAAAAGCCGTGGTATTACAGTGCATTCCAGCATAGGAACTAATGCAGAAAAAGAAAACAGCTTTACATTAGAGGTAATAATTCCACTCGCATAAGTACTTTTGTCAGCCAGGACTGGGAGAGTGGGGGCCAGAAAATAATGAGTTTGCAAATTTGCCAGTTTTCTACCCAATTAGTGCAATGCAACTTTCAGTACCTGGCTTGCTATATGGCATTGCTGACTGCTTAATTAGATAGTGAAATCTATTGCAAACAAGGGCATGATGCAGCCTTTTGCTGGTTTCCTGGATTGTCCTGGTTTCCCATTCAATGCTATGTCTGCAACTTTTATGTCTCCACTTTGTTCCAAGCTAGTATAGGGACCATCAGGTGCCAGCCTTGGCTCAGTGGTAGCACTCTCGCCTCTGAGCCGGAAAGTTGAGGGTTCAAGCCCCACTCCAGGGACTTGAGCACATAAACCAGGCAGGCACTTCAGTGCAGTACTGAAAGGGTGCTGCACTGTTGGAGGTGCCATTTTTTGGATGAGATGTTAAACCGAGACCCTGTCTGCCGTCTCAGATAGACGTAAAATTTCTCATGGCACTATTCGAGGAAGAGGAGGGGAGTTATCCTGGCGTCCTGAGCAACATTTATCCCTCAACTAACAACTAACACCGATGTTCTGGTCATATATTTCATTGCTGTTTGTGGGACCTTGCTGTGCGCAATTTGGCTGCCACATTTCTTACATTATGACTGTGACTGCACTTCGTTGGCTGTAAATCGTTTTGGGATGTCATGAGGTTGTGAAAGGCACTATATAAATGCAAGTTCTTTTTTAAAATTTCAATCTGTGACATTGGCAAATCTGCTGTCCATTGATGTATCAAACAGATGATTGTTACATTGTTGAGAAGGGTTAGCATTTTGATTTAGTTTCCCACTGATCAATAACAGGAGCATGACAATTCTGCCCAATTTTGCCACACTACTACATTTCCCAAAGCGGTCATTGATGGTATCCATATGACCATTCAGGAGGCAGGTTCCTGCTCCTTTGCAGGTATCACTTGATCCTCCTCGCTTACGCACTGTGATTCACCTGGTGTTAGCTCCCCAAACTCATTATCGAAATCCTCTGGAATGAGTGTAGCTGTGCTGGTGCTCGGACATATTCATGAGAGTGATGCAGTGTGTGCTGAGGTACTATCTTGCCTGGACCATGTCTAAGGCTACAGTAATAGAAGAGGAGCATGTGTTAGAATGCTGGCTCCAAGTGACACTTTCAAAAAGAACATGCATTTAAGATACTGCGGCCTAGAAATTGCACTTTGTTGCATCAGTGTTACAGGTGTAAAGCGGACGCAACAGGGCCTAATTTCAGGGACCAACATCCTGCACCCCAAGAATGCCTGAAAAACATCCCATGTGAAATTCTGTCGGGCTAATTTTCGGCACCCTAGCAGCTTCTAAAACTGGCATTAAGCCCCTTGTATATATAAGTGAGGAGACTAAGGCCTGTTTTAGGCCCCCTCACCGAAACTGGTCTGCGATGAGTGGGGCAGGCACAGGCCTGCCCTGCTCAGGAATCTTCAGCGGTCGCTGCAGCCTAAGCAATGGCTGCCTACGAGAGGTTAGTTTAAAAAAATTTTTAAAACATTCCTTTGGAGGCAGGAGGAGCAAGAGTGCCACATTTGCAGTGGGGTTGCCAACTCTGGTTGAATGTATTCCTGGAGGTTTCATCACATGACCTCCTGCCTCCAACTGCTCTACCCCCACGCTCCTGCCATTGATCCACGTCCATCCTCACGGCGCACCTCCTTCCCACACCAATTAGAATGCGAAAAGATTTCATTACCCAAATAGATGATTCTTGACTGTCAGTCAAACAGCCTTTCTTCCCATCTCCAATATTTTTATAACTAATAAACAGAAGTGTTCAAAGAAGGTGAAAAAAAACACAATTTTTTTTAATGGCCAGGGTTGCTTGCAGATGTGTCCTGCAAATCAATCTTCAATTCCTGGAGACTCCAGGCTAATCCTGGAGGTTCAGCAACCATAATTTGCAGTCAGGTTCTCCCACAGAAAGCCTGCTGTGTAGGTGAGAGCTCACCATGAATAATTAATTAAAGGACACCCGGAAGTTCTTGTGGGAACAACTATGTGCTATGTGGAGTATCCCAGAAAGCATCATTCCTGACACTAAATCAATGAAACTGGGATTATTAATCTTAAGTTCCTGTGCCATATACTGTTCCTGTTCAAAAGTATGAGCACTTCCAGTGCCACTCCCTTACTTGGTGTTCGAGGGTAAACAAGAGTAGCCAGGCCCAATGTGACTTTCCATCAGTTCTAACACTCTGTCCAAATTCAATGAATGCCTCATCTACTTGGTGCCTCCACTGATGATACATCGGAGACCATCAACATATAAAAAATGCCGACAGAAAAAGACCAGCTGGTCCACCTAACTTGTCCCATATAGTCGTGATGTCTCATGCATCACAATTAAAACATTTCCTTCCTACCCAGGTCCATGTAATCTTCTGGGAGAGGTGAAAAACCAATCGTGGGCATAAACATAACTGTTACAACTCTGTGTTATTATGATGCCTCATTGTGTCTTGTTTTTTGAAAGAAAAAAGTTCAGACAAAGAGTTTGGAAAAAATATTAATTAAGTGTTTTATAACACGCTTACATATATGCCAACATTTGAGGCTGTTATGTATAATATGCATAAAATGTAGGCAAATATTGGCAGAAGTACTAAAACTGCCATATTTTAACACATTTGTAAAAAATGTGATTCTTGCATTTAAATTAAATGTTGAAACTTTCTGAATCATGGTACAAATCTTGGCCTTTGTTAAAAGGCATTGTTCTGTAGATCGAATGTTTTAATAATTTTGAAATACAACTCAGGATAGCTGAAAAATAGAAATCTTTAGCAACCATTTCACTCTAGGGATATTATAGCATGTTTTGAGGTTTACCATAATATGATATGCACTCTCTGGAGGCAGTAGTATTGAGAACATGAATCATCTGAATCCATTTGCTTTTTGCATGCCCCTATGATTTATGTTCCTCCTTCTACCTCCCCCTATACTATTCTTCAGACTTAGAGGAACAGTGGATTTTTTCAATTCTACAATTTATCAGGGTAAATAATTCATTTTGTCCAACCTTGAATTGAGAATAGAACCCTACTGCAGGGAAATGAAGAAGGTAGGAGGATACCATCCATGGGTGGGAGACAAGCGAGTTGAATAAGCAGATGGGATCCTCTGTTACTATATTTATCATTGCAGATGGTTTTCTTTAATCCCAAGGCTGCACTGTGTTTGAACCACATCATTTCATGTAAATTCACAGCCTCATACATGTGGTATCTTTTATTCCTCCTCCCCAGGCCTGCTTATTTGATAATATTTCGTTCAGAAGTAATAAGTAACCTGATCCAGCTTCAACTTCTCTAATCTTTACATAATTGACAACAGTTCAGAATACCGAGTGTAAACATGAGCATGTGGGGGCTACTAGGAAAGGGGAAAATGAGGTCAGTTGTTAATCTTCAGTTTTGAGTAGGTTGCTCTGTAAATTTCACTGTCTTCAATTTGTTTAAATGGGACAAAAGTTATTGTAACACAGTGGGCGTAGTGCAGTCAACTGTGTAACGCAATGGATGATAAAGCTGTTGTTTCATCTAAAATCTGTGTTTGAATCCAACTAGATTAATGGAACAGAAGTTTCCCATCAATGGTTGGTTGATACCTAAGCAAAATGGGTTTAGCCAATCCCAATGTGTTTCTTAGTAATCTGAGGCTGCAGTGAAAAAATTACCATAACATGAGTTCACTCCGAGAGGCCATAAGGATGGTGAGGGTGGGAAGTAGACATGTCACACAGGTGCAACAGGAGTGCTCTGATGAGGATGGGGCTAAGACATAGGGGCCAAAAATCCCCAGCCCTGCTCTGCCAGCAGAAGTGCAGCAAAATGAGTACCAGGGACCTCCACTTCTCATCCTGCCAGAGTATACAGGGTCAGGGCGGGGTCACATCATTTGCATGGCATTGATAGGCAACTTGGGTGTCCACCGGAGAAAGGGGGTAGGAAATGCAACCCCAGATTTTGGGGGGTGGACGGACACTGGAACCCCATACCCACAAATGCTGGCAGACAAGCTGATCCTTTATAGGAGGGCCAATCAAAGTAAGAAATTAATGAGATTCCCAGGGTTTAAGGCCATGACCCCATTCTAAAGGCTCCAGTGGGCCCCACTTCTGCCCCTTGGAAGACCCGTATGCCAGATTTTTCCTATCATCCAGGTCACTGGGCAGTATGGAGGCCAGAAGGTTAAGGAAATTCTTGATGTTAAAAATTCTTGGCCAGTTCCCTCTGACATCTTGGGCCACGTTAGGAGCATGCGTAGGCTGTGCCCGCCCATGTCCCATCACAAATTTCCATCTTAGATTGGGACTCAGTGTATTTGGGTCCTGGTTTAATGCTGTTATCCTAAGTGATTTCCCAGAGGAAATTCAGGTAACCGTGTGGAGGGAACATTACCTTCTACGAGTCTCATGTTATACATGACCTAAGAGTGCATCATGCTGTGAAAAAACATCTTAATCACAAAACTCCGTTCTTCCCCACAGAATCCTGTTAAAACAAAAAAATGACAGGCTCTCCTCTGAAATTATCCTTTGCAGCTGTAATAGGGCAAGGGTGGGAATTCAATTCTATGATTTAGGGTTAAAGCTGGATTTTCTGAGCCATAGTTCTTGAATATGGCATGATGTAAAACAAAATATTATTTATATGCCAACCTAGAAAATGAGCAAAATCTGACTAACAGCTTTAAAAAAAAATGACAGCCCCCAAAAAAGCTGACCATTCAAGAATACAGACCTGATTAAAAGCCTATAAAAGCAAGTAGTTGCATGGGCTTGTAACTTAAGCTGTAGATATACCCAATATTTCTTTACTTGTACTGGTGGAAAAACCTTGTACATGAAAGCCTGAAAGGCAAATACAAATGTTGAAGGCACAAAATGTATTTTCAAGGGAGATCCAGGGCATGCCCCCCAAGATAATTTTGATTTTTGACATTTCATTTGGTGCATTTTCTACAATGAACATCAGCATTGCAATTTTTCCATCTCAAAAGGGATACATGCTGGATTTTATTGAAAACTACTCTCTCCTTGCCATTTGGGAACGTATTATTTTCCTTTATATTTTATAACTTCTTTCTCCCAGTAGCAGCAAATTATCTACTACTGGGAGAAACAGATTGTAATTCATTTTATTTTTGTGAACAAATTGCCTAATAGCAAATAGAGGATTTGAACTCTGTCTTATTGACAATGGGATCATTCTCGTCCCAGCTATAGACAGAAAATTTAGAATTGTTTCCCCCATCCAGGCCCTGGTACACGTGTTAACTTGTGATGCATTTCTTCAGTTGTGCTTTTGTTGCTGGTTATGTACAGCCTTTTCCTTTACAAGGAGACAACACAGTGACAAAGGAATCTGGGTGGCAATTATATGTCTTCACCCAGGTGTCTGCATTTTTCCCATGATTATAATTCTTGCAGGTGCCGATTCC
Organism: Heptranchias perlo; assembly: GCF_035084215.1. NCBI lineage: Eukaryota > Metazoa > Chordata > Chondrichthyes > Hexanchiformes > Hexanchidae > Heptranchias > Heptranchias perlo. The sequence continues at coordinate 36,980,519 of NC_090342.1, read as the reverse complement.
CTATAAACATCCCTCCTTCAAAATTAGCACAACAACCTTATGGTAGGTAATGAGTTCAGACAGTGATATTAAATTAACAAAGTGCATTATTGATCCTAGGGGTTGCTTGTGAATCGTGCAGGTTCTCTTTCACCCAGTTAATCACAGAGATAGCATCATAGATAAGAGGGAAGGGTCATGTCTTATCATTTTTACAGGATGTCCATGGGCAATAGTGCCTTTGCTTACCTTGGCCAACCTTGTGAGCTCATGAAAGCTCCTTCAGCACTGTGTGGAATGTTAGAGGTTGCAGTGACTGTCTCTGTCCCATCCTTCCATAATGCTTGTGCCAGCCTCTTATGGGGCTTCCTGAAGGCCTTTCGTGCTGCTCCCCCTTCAGTCATTCTTGAAGTCTTTCACTTCCTTTGATGAGATTCTAGAATTTACAAAAAGCATGTGGCCCTGTAGTCAGCTGCAGTGTTATAAATGCAGCAGCACAATTTGATTTCCCTCCCTCCCTGTGGCAGTAAGCCAATGATCAGCTGTTTTATCACTCTAAACCCATCCTGCATACATAATTAGAACCACCCCAGGAAAATGGGGCAGGTTAATACCGGGATTACATAGGCGGAAGGCCCGCCTTGCCACTAACTGGCCAAACAGAGAAAGGTCTAGCCCACCCCCCTCCTCCTTCAACCCTCCCAATTCATGCTGGCACCCTTTTTTCCTCTCCCCTATCATTTTTCTCCTTCTCCAATCCAGTTCAAGCTGATGCTCTTCTTCCACCCTTTGTTCAAATTTCCACCTTCAACCACCCGCAGTTTGAGCAGACATTCATTCCACTTCTTCAATTTATGCTGGCACTTTCTCACCATTCACTCCCTCTCTGCTAATGCTGGCACTCTTTTTCTTCCTCCATTCCAAAGCACCACTCCGGCTTCTCCCCTCACCCCCAAAACACCACTCCCGGCTTCTCCCTTCACCCCCAAAACACAACTCCCGGCTTCTCCCCTCACCCTCAAAACACCACTCCCGGCTTCTCCCCTCACTCCCAAAGTACGACTCCTGGCTTTTCTTTCTCCCCCCTCCTCCCGCCTCCCCCAATATAGCATGATTTTCCTACTAATTGCATCCATCAAGATTGCTAAATGCACAGAGGAAAAGATTGTCGTATCTTTAGGAAGGTCATGAGTGGGTTAATTTATTTAATTATTCATATATCCAATTGTTTTGGATTATTGTTTTTTTTAGAAATTTTGTATGTAGCACCTAGGAAAAAAAAACAGAATTTGGGACTGATGTGTAAAGTTTTGGAATTTGTTTCGCTCAAGGTCATGGTGTAGGCCATTTAGCCCCTCGAGCCTGTTCCACCATTCAGTAAGATCATGGCTGATCTGTGACCTAACTCAATATACCCGCCTTAGCTCCATATCCTTAAAATCTTTAGTTAACAAAAATCTATCAATCTCAGATTTAAAATTAACAATTGAGCTAGCATCAACTGCTGTTTGGGGAAGAGAGTTCCAAACTTCTACCACTCTTTGTGTGTAGAAATGTTTCCTAACTTCACTCCTGAAAGTCCTGGCTCTAATTTTTAGGCTTTGTCCCCTAGTCTTAGACTCCCCAACCAGTGGAAATAGTTTCTCTCTATCTACTCTATCAGTTCCCCTTAATATCTTGAAAACTTCAATCAAATCACCCCTTAATCTTCTAAATTCCAGGAAATACAACTCTAGTTTGTATAATTGCTCCTTGTAATTTAACCCTTGGAGTCCAGGTATCATTCTAGTAAACCTACGCTACACTCCCTCCAAGGCCAATATATCTTTCCTAAGGTGTGGTGCCCAGAACTGAACACAGTACTCTTTTTTTTTTCTCCACAGATGCTGCCTGACTTGCTGAGTACTTCTAGCATTTTCTGTTTTTATTTCAGATTTCCAGCATACACAGTATTTTGCTTTTGAGTCACTCTTTAATTCATGGCCACTTCTCTTCCAGAAATGCCCACCTTGAATAAGTTCTACCCTTCTCTCCGACAGGATTTCCGTTTGTTTCTTTTACCTTGTTCACCTTCATTGCTTTCTGTTTCCCTTCTTGTGTTTGATAAGGTTCCAACTATAACTCACTTTCACAGCCACATCTCTTTCCTCAGCAACAGTCTCCGGCTCCGACTTATTCCACGTGGGTTCCAACTTAAATTCCACCCTTCATGTTTCAGATCCACCCATGATTACGGATATCCCCATGATATTCAGTGTTCCTCGAACCACTGCTCTTGCCGCTTCCATGCTTAATGCCATGCGCCTCCACATGCACTCTCTCGACCACTTCAGCTCGACTCACTCTACTTCAGAGTTGTCGTGGACCCCAGTTCCATTTCTTCCTTCGTCTAATCCAGCGCTTCAACAAAAAACTTATTTTCTTCTTTTCAGGTGTCAAGGACCGCAAGCTTCAACAACTCTTAGATACCAATGCCCCTCCTGATCCTTCTTCCCCATCACTTTCTTCTGACCCCATCCCTCCCTCGAATCTCACCCTTTGTCATGATTTCACTATCCCCTCTGACCTGCCTCTCTCTGACCCCGAACGATAAGCCCTCAGCAAAGGCCTCAGCTTCATCCCCTTACGCCTCCACCTCAATGAATTTTGAGTTCGACACAATGTTGAGCTCTTCTCCCATCGCCTTCGCCTCCACACCCACTTCTATGGCCAGGAGTCTTTTCTCGCCTTTCTCCTGCCTTCAGAATTCTCATTCCACCTGGACCTCTCCCTCTGGCCTCTTACCCTCTCTTGATCTTTTCATTGGGAACTGCTGGTGTGACATCGGCCGTCTCAATTTCTCTACTCCCCTCACTCACACTAATCTACTAATCTATTTCCCTCTGAACTTGCAGCATGCCGTTCTCTCAGGTCCAACCCTGACATTGTCATTAAACCTGCTGACAAGGGTGGTGCTGTTGTGTGGCGAACAGACCTCTACCTTGTGGAGGCTGAATGCCAACTCTCTGACACCTCCTCCTACCTCCGCCTGGACCATGATCCCACTGCTGAACGTCAAGCCATAGTTTTCCAGACCGTCACTGACCTCATCTCCTCTGGAGATCTTCCCCCACCCCCCACGGCCTCCAACCTCAGTTCCCTAACCCCGCACAGCCCGCTTCTACCTCCTTCCCAAGATCCACAAACAGGACTGCTCTGATAGACCCATCGTTTCAGCCTGTTCTTGCCCCACAGAATTTATTTCTTCCTATCTTGACTTTCTTTCTCCCCTTGTCCAATCACTTCCGACCTACATCCGCGATTTTTCCAACGCCCTCCGTCACTTTAACGGTTTCCAGTTTCCCGGCCCTAACCGTCTCCTTTTCACCATGGACGTCCAGTCTCTCTACACCTCCATCCAGAACAGCCTGCGGGCCCTCTGCTTCTTCCTTGAACGGAGGCCCAACCAGTCCCCATCCACCACCGCCCTCTCCCGCATGGCTGACCTTGTTCTTACGTTGAACAACTTCTCTTTTGACTCCACTCACTTCCTCCAAATAAAAGGTGTTGCTATGGGAACCTGTCTTGGTCCTAGCTATGCCTGCCTTTTGGTGGGATACATGGAACGTTCTTTGTTCCAGTCCTACTCAGGTCTCCTCCCTCACCTCTTTTTCCGGTACATTGATGACTGTATCGGTGCCGTGTCCTGCTCTCGCCCTGAACTGGAAAATTTCATCAGCTTTGCTTCCAATTTCCACCCTTCTCTTGCCTTCCATGGTCTATCTCTGACTCTTCCCTCTCCTTTCTCAACTTCTCTATCTCCATTTCTGGGGATAGGCTATCAACCAATATGTACTATAAGCCCACTGACTCCCACAGCTACCTTGATTACACTTCCTCCCACCCTGCTTCCAGTAAGGACTCGATTCCCTTCTCCCAGTTTCTCTGTCGCATCTGTTCTGATGATGCCACCTTCCACACCAGTGCTTCCGATATGTCTTCCTTTTTCCTCAACCAAGGATTCCCCTCCAATGTAGTTGACAGGGCCCTCGACCATATCCGTTCCATTTTCCGCACTTCTTCCCTCCCTCCCTCCCAGAACCATTGTAAGGAATCTTACAACACCAGGTTATAGTCCAACAAATTTATTTTAAAATCACAAGCTTTCGGAGATTATCCCCTTCGTCAGGTGAAGGGGATAATCTCCGAAAGCTTGTGATTTTAAAATAAATTTGTTGGACTATAACCTGGTGTTGTAAGATTCCTTACATTTGTCCACCCCAGTCCATCACCGGCATCTCCACATCATGGCTACCCAGAACCATGATAGGGTCCACTTTATCCTCAACTTCCACCCCACTAGCCTCCACTTTTAACATATCTTCCACCTCTTCTAGCGAGATGCCACCACCAAACACATCTTCCCCTCCCCACTCCTTTCAGCATTCCTAAGGGACCGTTCCCTCTGTGACACCCTGGTCCACTCTTCCATCACCTCCAACACCCGATCTCTTTCTCACGTGAGCGCAGGAGATGCAACACGTCCCCTTTCGCCTGCTCCCTTCCCCCCCATCCAGGGCCCAAAACACTCCTTCCAGCTGAAACAGCGATTTACTTGTACTTCTTTCAATTTAGTATACTGTATTCACTGCTTACAATGCGGTCTCCTCGACTTTGGGGAGACCAAACGCAGATTGGGTGATCGCTTTGCTGCACAACTCCACTCAGTCCGCAAGTGTGACCCTGATCTGCCGGTTGCTTGCCATTTTAATTCCCCATCCCACTTCCACTCTGACCTCGGCCTCTTACATTGTTCAAATGAAGCTCAATGGAAGCTTGAGGAACAGCACCTCATCTTTCGATTGGGCACTTTACAACCTTCTGGACTCAACATTGATTTCAATAACTTCAGATCATAACCACTGCTCCCATTTTTTCGGACAGCAGGTGCTGGTAATGGTTCTCATGTTGCCATTTATAGCTCCTCTAGACCCATCTTTTGTTTCTTTACTTGTCCCATTACCACCCTCCTTACCTTGCACCATCATCCCTTTTGTCATTTAATCACTCCTGCCTTTCATCCTATCAGAGACCCTCCCTTTTGTTCTTTCCTCCCCTCCCCTTCCCATCCTCCCCCCTGTCCCCGGCTCTGAAATTGCTTAAAAACTGTTAATTTCTTCCAGTTCTAATGAAAGGATATCGACCTGAAATGTTAACTCTGTTACTTTCTCCACAGATGCTTCCTGACTTGCTGAGTATTTCCAGAATTTTCTGTTTTTATTGCAGTACTCCAGGGGTGGGCTAACCAGGGCTTTGTATAGCTGTAGCGTAACTTCTACCCCCTTGTACTCTAGTCCTCTAGATATAAAGGCCAGCATTCCATTAGCCTTTTTGATTATTTTCTGTACCTGTCCATGACATTTTAATGATCTATGTACGTGGCCCCCATAAGTCTCTTTGGACCTCCACTGTTTCGAACTTTTCACGTTTTAGAAAGTACTCTGATCGATCCTTTTTAGGTCCAAAGTGGATGACCTCACACTTGCCTACATTGGAATCCATTTGCCACAGTTTTGCCCATTCACTTAATCTATTAATATCTCTCTAATTTTATGCTTCCATCTACACGGCTTAAAATGTTGCCTAGCTTTGTCATCAGCAAACTTGGATATGTGGCTCTCCGTCCCGTCATCTAAATCATTAATAAATACAGTGAATAGTTGAGGCCCCAACACAGATCCCGGTGGGGCACCACTTAACACATCCTGCCAATTCGAGTACGGGTTTCTTCTTTTCAAACACAACACTGAACTCGATCATATTATGATCGCTATCAGATAAATGTTCACACACCGTTACACTGTTAACTAGATCAGAGAATCATAGAAAGGTTACAGCATGGAAGGAGGCCATTCAGCCCATTGAGTCCATGCCGGCTCTATGCAAAAGCAATCCAGCTAGTCCCACTCCCTCGCCCTATCCCCATAGCCCTGCAAATTTTGCCTTTCAAATACTTATGAAGGCCGTGATTAAATCTGCCTTCACCACCGCCTCGGGCATTCCTGATCCTAACCAACCACTGTGTAAAAAGGTTTTTCTGCATGTGACCTTTGGTTCTTTTGCTCGTCATCTTAAATCTATGTCCCCTGGTTCATGACCATTCCGCCAATGGGAACAGTTTCCCTCTATCTACTCTGTTTAGACCTTTCATGATTTTGAATACCTCTATCAAATCTCATCGCAACCATCTCTGTTCCAAGGAGAACAGCCCCAGCTTCTCCAGTCTATCCACGTAACTAAAGCCCCTCATCTCTGGAATCATTCTAGTAAATCTCTTCTCCACCCCCTCGAAGGCCTTCACATCTTTCCTAAAGTGCGGTGCCCAGAACTGGACACAATACTCCAGTTGTGGCCGAACGAGTGTTTTATTAAGGTTCTTAATGATTTTCATACTTTTGTACTCCATAAAGCCCAGGATTCTGGAAGCTTTATTAACTGTTTTCTTAACCTGCCCTGCCACCATCAACAATTTGTGCACATATACCCTCTCTGTTCCTGTTCCCCTTTTAGAGGTGTGCCCTCTAGTTTATATTGCCTCTCCTTGTCCTTCCTACCGAAATGTATCACTTGCACTTTTCTGCGTTAAATTTCATCTGCCACGTGTCCGCCCATGCCACCAGCCTGTCTGTCCTCTTGACATCTATTACTATCCTCCTCACTGTTTACTACACTTCCAAGTTTTGTGTCATCTGCAGATTTTGAAATTGTGCCCTGTACACCCAAGTCCAAGCCATTAATGTATATCAAGAAAAATAGAGGTCCCAGCACCGACCCCTGGGGAACTCCGCTGTACACCTCCCTCCTGTCTAAAAAACAACCGTTCACCACTACTCTCTGTTTCCTGTCCCTTAGCCAGTTCTGTATCCATGTTGCTACTGCCCCCTTTATTCCATGGGCTGCAATCATGATGATAAGCCTACCATGTGGCACTTTATCAAACACCTTTTGAAAGTCCATATATACCACATCAACTGCATTGCCATCATCTACCCTCTCTGTTACCTCATCAAAAAACTCTCAGGTTAGATAATCATGATTTGCCTTTAACAAATCCATGCTGGCTTTCCCTAATCAATCCACACTCATCCAAGTGACTGTTAATTCTGTCCAGGATTATTGTTTCTAAAAGTTTCCCCACCATTGAGGTTAAACTGACTGACCTATAATTGCTGGGTTTATCCTTACACCCTTTTTTGAACAAGGGTGTAACATTTGCAATTCTCCAGTCCTCTGGAACCACCCCCCCATATCTACGGACGTTTGGAAGATTATGGCCAGTACCTCCGCAATAACCACCCTTACTTCCTTCAGCAACCTAGGATGCATCCCATCTGGACCGGGTGACTTATCTACTTTAAGTACAGCTAGTCTTTCTAGTACCTCTTCTTTATCAATTTTTAGCCCATCCAGTATCTCAACTACATCTTCCTTTACTCAGCCTCTGGCAGCATCTTCTTCCTTGGTAAAGACAGATGCAAAGTACTCATTAAGTACCTCAGCCATCCCCTCTGCCTCCATGAGTAAATCTCCTTTATGGTCCCTAATCGGACCCACCCCTCCTCTTACTACCCGTTTACTGTTTACATGCCTTTAGAAGACTTTTGGATTCCCTTTTATGTTGGCCACCAGTCTATTCTCATACTCTCTCTTTGCCCCTCTTATTTCCTTTTTCACTTCCCCTCTGAACTTTCTATATTCTGCCTGGTTCTCACTTGTTTTATCAACCTGACATCGTCATACGCCCCTTTTTTCCATTTCATCTCATTCACTATCTCTTTTGTCATCCAGGAAGCTCTGGCTTTAGTTACTCTATCTTTCCACCTTGTGGAAATGTGCCTAGATTGTACCTGAACCATCTCCTCTTTAATGGCCGGCCACTGTTCAAATACAGCTTTGTCTGCCAGTCTTTGATTCCAATTTACCCGGGCCAGATCTGTTCTCATCCCATTGAAATTGGCCCTCTTCCAATTGAGTATTTTTACTTTAGAGAGTGGTCCATGTCCTTTTCCATAGCTATTCTAAAACTTATGATACTATGATCACTGGTCCCTAAATGCTCCCCCACTGATACTTGCTCCACTTGGCCCGCCTCATTTCCTAGAACCAAGTCCTGCAATGCCTCCTTCCTTGCTGGCTCATTACTCATTATTAAATCCAATATGGCCTGCCCTCTTGTTGGTTCTAGGACATATTGTTGTAGAAAGCTGCCCTGAACACACTCAAGAAATTCGCTACCATTCTGACATGAGCTCATCTGCTTATCCCAACCTATATGAAAGTTAAAACCCCCCATTAAAACCACTCCAATTTTGCTACATGCTTGTCTAATCCCTGCATTTATACATTCTGCAACTTCACACTGCTACCAGGGGGTCTATACACAATTTCCACTGCAGTCTTAAATCCTTTTCTATTTCTTAATTCAACCCATAAAGTCTGCACTGCCTGCTTCCCTCTCGTTATGTCCTCTTTTATCATTAAAGTAATTTTGTCCTTAATCACTAAGGCTACTCCTCTCCCTCTACCAGTTTCCCGATCCTTCTTATAGACCTTATAACCTGGTATATTCAGTTCCCAGTCCTGACCGTCTTGCAGCCATGTCTCAGGAATGGCTACCATGTCGTACCTTCGAAGTTAAATTTGCGCCTGCAATTCATTCAATTTGTTTCTTATACTCCGTGCGTTTGTATAAAGAACGCTTATTTGGGCTTTATGCCCTAACCTGTCCTCTGCTCTAATGTTGTTTTTCTCATGCATTTCTTAATTCTCTCTCCTGATTTAATTACTTTACATCTTTTAGTTTTCCCTTTATCTGTAGTGCCTAAAGCATAATTTCTGACTATTACTCTACTCTCTTCCTTTTCGTTTGCTTTAGAATTATTATTTATGGTACCTTTTCCACCTGAGCCCTCCCCCCCCCCCCCCCATTTACTAGTTTAAAGTCTTTATGACTGCCCTATTTATCCTTTACGCTAGGACTCTGGTCCCTGCCTGGTTCAGGTGTAGCTCGTCCCAACCGTAGAGTTCCTTCCTGTCCCAGTACTGGTGCCGGTGTCCCATGAAATGGCACCCCTCTTTCCCACACCACTCCTTCAGCCACAAGTTTATCTCCCTAATCTGTTATCCCTACGACAATTTGCACGATGCTCGTGTAATAACCGAGCAATTATAACCCTTGAGGTCATGTTTTTAAATTTAGCTTCTAGTTCCTGATACTCTCTGAACAGGACCTCTTGCCGACTCTCACCTATGTTGTTGGTCCCAACATGGACCACAACAACTGCACCCTCCCCCTCCCTCCCCAACATCCTTTCAAGCCGATTTGAGATGTCCCTCACCCTGGCATCAGGTAAGCAACATGCCATGTGGGATTCTCAATCCTGCTTCCGAAGGTTGCTATCTGTCCTCCTAATTATTGAGTTCCCTACAACCAGCACATCACGCTTTTCCTCCTCCTCCTCCCTTTGGACAGCCTCCTGCTCCAGGGTGCCATGGTCAGCATCCGACAGTCTTTATCCTTATTCTCACAGGTAGCAAGTACGTTGTACTTGTTGGATAGTATCAGTTTCTGCGGATCCTCGTTCTCTATCTCACCTGGGTTCCCCTTACTCTGTGCATTATCGGTCACACCAACCCCGTTCTGATCCTGTACCCCTCTACAAGGTGGTGTGACCGAGATCTGGAGCAAACTGTCCAGATACTCCTCCCCCTCCCTTACGTGTTGGAGTGTCTCCAGCTCACACTCCAGCTCAATGACTTTGAGCTAGAGAGATTCAAGGTGGAGACATCTACTGGAGATCTGTTCACTCAAGACATTCTCAATGTCCACAAACTCCCACATACTGCAGTCCAGACACACAACCTGCTCTCCCATAGTTATTTACAGACAATTACTTCTTAGTCTATTCTGGGTTTTTTTTAAATTTAGCACCTCCTTTCTCCTCTGCACCTAATTCCCACTCCCTCCAAATTCTCAAGTTCCCACTCGGTTTACAGTTGGCTTTGTGCTTCAGCAGATAACCTTCTACTTTATACACCTTTTGAGAACACTAGTTACAACTGCTCAATCAGCTTCCAGCTCATAGTAATTACCCTCTATTCAGGAAATCACTTATAGCTGATTAACTGTTAACTGCCACTGACTTGCAGTTTCTTTTAAAATTTTAAGTTAAATTTTAAACTAAATTTTAATTTCAATTCACTCACTACTTTGCCACAGTGTCCCACTCTCTCCAAATTCTCAAGTTCTCACTCAGTTCGTGATTAATCACTCTCCTTTTATTTACAGACATGGGGGAGAACATATTCTATCTACTGGATTAATTGGACTCCAGTTTTTCACTACTTCACTTTCAGTTAAAAAATATTTGACTGGTGGAGCCTCCGTTGTTAGAACTAATTGGGATGGGGAAGCAAAGAGTAATATCGGAAAGAAAAATCCAAGGAGAAAACGCCATAAAGCCGAAGCCTCCTTAGAGTGTGTTGAAATGGAGAGACACCTTTAATACAATGGCATTTTTAGGAATTTAAAATAGAATATTGTGTTTGGACTCATTCATTCTGCTACCTTAGGGCCCCCAGTGACACTGTACACTGTGTCAAATGGTATCAGCTCACTCATGTGTTTGCGTCTATGAGCTGGATTTTATTCATTAACGGTTTTACTGCCAGAATTGGGTCAGATCTGCACTTCCACCCATAAGTGTTATACCACTGAGAACCATCTAAATTTCTTCAGTAAACCCTCATGGTGGGGTCCAGGTCCTAATAGTACCCTCTATAGGCTGCCTGCCTGGGGGTGGGGGAGGGAGTGGTTTCTGATAATGTCAAGGCAGCCGTTTTGTGTCTGTAACACTGTGGCTCAATGTTATGCTGAGGGTCATGCTTCTTCAGGGCACCAAGCCTGAAAACTTATTATTTCAGGTGTTTCTGACTGTAATCTGGCAAAGGAGGACCCAGCTTTTTGGCCCCAAGGGAAAGAGGCCCATAAACGGCATGATGTCAGCCCATGGAAGAAGATGGCTCTGGCAGTGCCACTTCATCCCTATTGAGGAATGCATTTTGTAACCTGGGTTGTATTCCATATGATGGCACACAGATTGCCTTCAGACTTTACTTTTTTAAAGGGGAAGTACACCTCAATCCTCCAATGCTACAAATCATCAGTCACCTATCTCCTGCCACTGTATGAGAAGTAGGGAGCTAGGACTAAAAGGGCACAATAGTCTTAAATATTACAAAAGCTTTCAAGATTTGATTTCCATGAGGTACATTTGTCACTGACGATATATATATGTGTAAAATGATTTAGGCCCAGCCAGAGTTTTTGGGGTCAGCAGTAGGGCATCTCATTTGCTTGGGTCAGGCAGGCTCATGCGCCACATTGCACACATCTCTACAGCCCACTTGTGCATGCCTGCTGGAAACTCTGAAACCCGACTGCCCTCGGGAGGGATTGTGTAGGTCTCCCACCAATGGTCTAATCGGCCCTCTGACCACTTTTTTTTTTAAATTAAAATTCTTTGGGGCTCCAGGCCTCTTGACTTGCCAGGACCTCACGAGTGGAGCCCAAATGTGCCTTTTTGGAGACTGATACACTTTGACTCACACAGCATACCAGCCACCTCTACACCAGATTCCTTTCCACCTTGAGGAGCATGATCTCCCAGCTTATTGAGCTCCTACCCCTGACTTTGTACGGCAAAGGGAAAACTCACAGAAGTGATGGAGACCTCACACAACTGGGTCTCTGCCATTTTCTTGGTGGTTCTGCTGGTCTCCTGCTAGAACTATGGCAGGAGACCAGTAAAACCCTTGCAGAATTTCAGCCTATTTGATAGGGTCAAAAGAGCAATACAGACTAGAAATTACTTTTGTGGATAATACTGGATGAATGCTTAATGCATTTGTCTGACACTCCTATGTTCACAGTTTTAATGAAGGTATTACCCAGCTTGTTTTAAATAAGTTGACACCTTTAAAATGACGGAGGAACCTCATACGAACGCACTAAGTATTTGCTGTTATTGCCAACAGTACTTTCTAACTCACGTTTTAAGATTTTAAAAACAAAAATTGTTTGAAATGCAGGTAGATCGGAATCTGAATGAGAAAAATACAAGTTAATATTTGCGTGCGATCCTTCGTTTGATCACAATTCTGACGTTTTGTTTTGGTGATATTAACTCACGGTTATTCTTCTGAAGCTGCACTAATGATGACGTTTTCTCTTGTAATGTAGAATACACTGCCAGATGGGATTATTGTATGTGATTGATTGAAAAAGTTTCAGATGACAAACTAATATGATGAATCCAGGGTTAAATACCCAATGAAACGAATTGGATTCTGTAAAGTCCTATAGTCCATCCAAGTATTTTTTTCATATTTGTAATATCTGTAACTCATAAAAGGGAAAATTGAAATACACTTAAAAATATGCCAAATAAAGTGTCAAGAAACAAATTTTCATAGGAGGCGATGCTTTCAGCTGCATTAGAAAATAAATCTCATGCCTTTGGCCCTCATATCTCCCTTCAGTAAGTTCTAAATTCATCACTGCAGCAAGCTGAGCCTTTGTATACTTCAGATTCTTCCCCCTGCAATAAAAGTGATGGTATGTTGCTTAAGTTATGACAAGCCCATGTCCCACTGTATTTTCAGTCTAACTCCTTGTCTTTATGTCATAAGGCCTATATTGAGAACTGTTTGTGAGCTGTCAACTTTTTGAAGGTGTTGGTTAACTTTTCCTTGCTTTCTATTGTTGGCATATATGTATATCTGTTAATTAAAATTATCAGCTTTATGATCAGCGCATTCACAGACCATTCTCAAGGAACCACTGATGGGAATAGGCCTGGGATGAATGTCACAGTCGATAAATATCTTGATTGCTTTTACATGCAGTGTCCCAGTCAACCAGGGCCAGAAATTATCATTCAGGTTCCTCTTGTAACTACCTTGATAAGCATGCTGTGTGCAATAACTTGATAATGAAAGGTACTGATATTCTAGCCAGACATTTGCAAATCTATGTCCAATTCTTTCAAAGACACACATACACACCTATTGTAAATCTATTGGGTTCATCTCTAATCAGTTTGTTCTGCAGTTTGTATCGTGTTGAAATGAATGAGTCTTTTGTTTGAGATTTCCTTTGACCTTAGCCTCTTGACATCTACAGTAATATTTCTGTAGGTTGTGAAAATCTGCTAAGACTTGCACTCCATTTTATTACTAGAATGAAGAAATGTTCTGTGGCTTCTGTCTAGCCCCCTCCTCCAGGAGTATCCTTTGAAAAGGATAATTGTCTGAAGTACCTCAGAAATCTTGTAATCCTTGTACTCAACAAGAGAAATGCAGCATCCATGCACTCTATGGAAAAACAAATGAAAGCAATGCAAAAAAAATTAGGATTTAACAGGCATTTACTGATAATTTAATTAAAAGGAGTGCTGATAATATGATTTTAACTCGTAAGAGTAGCAGAACCCAATCAAATGAGGGAACTGAATTAACACTAGAGATACTATCATTCATCCAACATACTTCAGCTGTCATAATGTATCTGTAATGTTCATAATTTTTTTTTCTCTTTCAGGTGAGGCAAAATGCACTTGGGGCAGGCAGGGAGTAGGTGGGGGAAAAGCACTCAGGGCAAGGAAACAAGTGAGTGAGCAGGAGGACCAGAAATCACTCAGGCTGAGCACTCGAGATAAATACGTGGGATAAGTGGGAGACTTCCATAACCCGTGTCACCCCACCTGGAGTGTTTCTGAGCTGCCCTGACCTTCCCCCCTCCACTCCCCCCCCCACAATTCTTTGCCCCCACCCACGTAAAGTTATTCACGCCCTATCCTGGTCTCCTTGGGGTCCTGAGTCATTTGTGGCTTGCTCCAACCAGCCCATAATAATGTGCAGCCTGAGTGGGATGGGCAATAAATGCTGGCCTTGCCAGCGACACCCACGTCCCATGAATGAATTTTTAAAAAGTCATTCCTAACCAGCTACAAATCATTTTTCACCCACAGTTTTCTTACCAGCTGTTAGTGTTTGGCCCTCCTACTGTGCTTGCCAACTATGAGATGCCGTGACTTTCAGAAGAAGGAATAATGAGAGTTTGCTTGCAGTAAAGTTGGCTGTGCTCCTGCAGCAGGAGATGGAACAGCAACAGATTGTCAAGATGAACCTTGGCTGGCACAGGCCCTCCCAACTCCCAACAAGGAAGTGTGTGCCTCCTCAGGAGTTCCATCACTTCCTCCTCAAAGGATGCCAGGGGACTGAGATTGGAGGCACCCCGATTGCCTGTCACTTTCTCATTTTGGGTGCAATTTTCTCCTGAGAGAACAATGTAGAGTTGTCCTGTGTTATCGGGAAATGTGTTGCACCAGGTGCCAACAGGCTGAGAATCAAATGATGATCACAAGTGCTAGAAGGAAACAAGGACATAGAAGGTTAGGCTTTGAAGAGTGGGCATGCAGATAGTGCTGTGAGGAAAGATACATTTGCAAATGGCAGCTGGGAGTGTGAGGATATCTGCAAGTAATATATTATTCCTCTGTTGCAGCCCTTGAACCCCTAAGGGTGTAAGGAGAAATGGATTGGCACACATGGTAGTACAATGCATTCTGGGAAACGGGGAGTGAGTTCTCTTATCATGCCTGCTCGCGTCAAGTCATTGAACTTCATATGGCATTGCACTGCCAGCTGGAGGGGAGGTCAAAGAGGTGACACCTACTGCTACTACTACCCTTTTCACATGGCTTAAACCATTGGCTTTATTGGCCTCTACTCACACCCTCAAGACAGGCCATCCTTTCTCTGCTGCACCTGATATAGGAGGAGTCATTTGAAAAATTGCCACCCTGGCTTTTTGAAAGGGCCTTTCTTCCATAAATCCCCTGCCTTTATTCACCTGCCATTGTTCCCCTGCTATTACATTGCTGTACTCCCAAAAACCTTTAAATTACTGCCTGCCCCCTTGAGCTGCTGCTGCATTTTAAATCCAGCAGCAACCCAAATTTTCCACCCTCCCTCTGTGGACCTGTGGCTGGTGGGACTGATGCTGTGAGCTGACCCCAGGAAATGGGCTGGGGTCAGTGGCATTAATGATAGGCAGGTAGAAGTCCTGCCCTAGCATACTTTCAGCGGTATTATGGACCCTGAGAAAAATCAGCCCTTCAGACTAGATTAAGTGTAACTCCACTCTAGAATAGTACTCTGTGCACAAGACAACACTCCTGTCACTATAAAATAGCATGTCCTCCAACTTACCATGAGCAACGGAACGGGAGCTAGCATATAAACATATTGGAGAGAAATGTAGATTAAATACATAAGAACATAAGAAATAGGAGCAGGAGTAGGCCAATCGGCCCCTCGAGCCTGCTCCGCCATTCAATAAGATCATGGCTGATCTGATCCTAACCTCAAATCGAAATTCATGTCCAATTTCCTGCCCGCTCCCCGTAACCCCTAATTCCCTTTACTTCTAGGAAACTGTCGATTTCTGTTTTAAATTTATTTAATGATGTAGCTTCCACAGCGTCCTGGGGCAGCAAATTCCACAGACCTACTACCCTCTGAGTGAAGAAGTTTCTCCTCATCTCAGTTTTGAAAGAGCAGCCCCTTATTTTAAGATTATGGCCCCTAGTTCTAGTTTCACCCATCCTTGGGAACATCCTTACCGCATCCACCCGATCAAGCCCCTTCACAATCTTATATGTTTCAATAAGATCGCCTCTCATTCTTCTGAACTCCAATGAGTAGAGTCCCAATCTACTCAACCTCTCCTCATATGTCCGTCCCCTCATCCCCGGGATTAACCGAGTGAACCTTCTTTGTACTGCCTCGAGAGCAAGTATGTCTTTTAAGTATGGAGACCAAAACTGTATGCAGTATTCCAGGTGCGGTCTCACCAATACCTTATATAACTGCAGCAATACCTCCCTGTTTTTATATTCTATCCCCCTAGCAATAAAAGCCAACATTCCGTTGGCCTTCTTGATCACCTGCTGCACCTGCATACTAACTTTTTGATCTTCTTGCACTAGGACCCCCAGATCCCTTTGTACTGCAGTACTTTCCAGTTTCTCGCCTTTAAGATAATAACTTGCTCTCTGATTTTTCCTGCCAAAGTGCATAACCTCACATTTTCCAATATTGTATTGCATCTGCCAAATCTCCGCCCACTCACCCAGCCTGTCTATATCCCCCTGTAGGTTTTTTATGTCCTCCTCACTCTCCACTTTCCCTCCCATCTTTGTATCATCTGCAAACTTTGATATGTTACACTTGGTCCCCTCCTCCAAATCGTTAATATAGATTGTAAAGAGTTGGGGACCCAGCACCGACCCCTGCGGAACACCACTGGCTACTGGTTGCAAGTCCGAGAATGAACCGTTTATCCCAACTCTCTGCTTCCTGTTAGATAACCAATCCTCCACCCATGCCAGAATATTACCCCCAATCCAGTGATTCTTTATCTTGAGCAATAATCTTTTATGTGGCACCTTGTCGAATGCCTTCTGGAAGTCCAAATACACTACGTCCACTGGTTCCCCTTTATCCACCCTGCACGTTATGTCCTCAAAGAACTCAAGCAAATTTGTCAGACATGACTTCCCCTTCGTAAAGCCATGCTGACTTTGTCCTATTAAATTATGTTTATCCAAATGTTCCGCTACTGTCTCCTTGATAATAGATTCCAAAATTTTACCCACCACAGATGTTAGGCTAACTGGTCTATAATTTCCAGCCTTCTGCCTACTACCCTTTTTAAATAAGGGTGTTACATTTGCAGTTTTCCAATCTGCCGGGACCTTTGCCGAGTCCAGAGAATTTTGGAAAATTATTACCAAAGCATCCACAATCCCTACTGCCACTTCCCTCAAGACCCTAGGATGTAAGCCATCAGGTCCAGGGGATTTATCCGCCTTGAGTCCCATTATTTTACTGAGTACCAATTCCTTAGTGATTTTAATCGTATTTAGCTCCTCCCCACCCAGAGCCCCCTGTTTGTCCAGTGTTGGGATATTCTTAGTGTCCTCTACCGTAAAGACTGAAACAAAATATTTGTTCAGCATTTTTGCCATTTCCATGTTTCCCACCATTAATTTACCGGTCTCATCCTCTAAGGGACCTACGTTTGCCTTAGCCACCCTTTTTCTTTTTATATAACTATAGAAACTCTTGCTATCTGTTTTTATATTTTTTGCTACTTTATTTTCATAATCTATCTTCCCTTTCTTAATCAATCCTTTAGTTACTTTTTGCTGTCTTTTGAAGACTTCCCAACCTTCTATCCTCCCACAAAGTTTGGCTACCTTATATGTCCTTGTTTTTATTCGGATACTGTCCTTAATTTCTTTACTTAGCCACGGATGGCTGTCATTTCTTTTACACCCTTTTTTCCTCAGTGGAATATTTTTTTTTGAAAGTTGTAAAATAACTCCTTGAATGAACACCACTGCTCATGTACCGTCTTACCCTTTAATCTATTTTCCCAGTCCACTTTAATCAATTCCGCTCTCATACCATCATAGTCTCCTTTATTCAAGCTCAGTACGCTTGTTTGAGAACCAACCTTCTCACCCTCTAATTGGATATGGAATGTAACCATGTTATGGTCACTCATTCCAAGGGGATCCCTAACTAGGATATTATTAATTAATCCTGGCTCATTACACAGGACCAGGTCCAAGGTTGCTTTCCCCCTTGTAGGATCAGTTACATACTGCTCAAGAAATCCATCCCTAATACACTCAATAAACTCTTCCTCAAGGCTGCCCTGCCCAATTTGATTTGTCCAGTTGATATGATAGTTAAAATCCCCCATAATTATAGCTGTTCCCTTATTACATGCCCTGACTATTTCCTGATTAATACTTCTTCCAGCAGAGTTGCAACTATTAGGAGGCCTATATACTACGCCCACTAGTGTTTTTTTCCCCTTATTATTCCTTATCTCTACCCAAACTGTTTCATTATCCTGATCCTTTGTCCCAATATAATTTCTCTGTATTACAGTGATTCCTTCCTTTACTTACATAGCCACCCCACCTCCCCTTCCTTCCTGCCTGTCCTTCCTGATTGTTAAATAACCTGGCATATTTTAATTCCCGGTCGTTGTCACCCTGCAGCCATGTTTCTGTAATGGCCACAAGATCATACCCATACGTAGTTATTTGTGCCGTTAACTCGTCCATTTTGTTACGAATGCTACGTGCATTCAGATAAAGAACTTTCAAATATGTTTTGTGACACTTAGTTCCTGCTTTTTCCTTTTTTAACACTTTACCTTTTACTCCATACCTTTTGTCCCTTCCTGACACGCTTTCCTCTGTCTCCCTGCTCAGGTTCCCAACCCCCTGCCACAGCTTTGATGCTGGGTTAATCGCCTTACGCCTTCTAGTTTTTATTTTTTCTGTCGTGCCTAAAGTACACTTTCTTTCCGCTGCTCTACGCTTTTCCCTTTCACTTGTTCTTGAACAACTGTTTGTACTATTTGTATTGTAGATTTCCCCTGGGTCTTCCCCTCTCTTGCTGCTCTCAATTTTATTCCCTTCTGACTCCCCGCTCAAGTTCCCATCCCACTGCCACTCTAGTTTAAACCTTCCCCAACATACATATATACACAAAATGTTGTTTCAACTGCTGAAAGCTGTATTTACGTTTGCACACAGATTTCAATCTTATCTATGTAACATTGCATAAATGAACAACACATGAAACGGATGCTGCTCAGCAAAACCTTTGACAATTATTGTAGCGATTCAGTCAGATAATAAGCAAATGCAAACTTTAAACATAGCTTGATGTAATTAAAAACATAGTGCTGTATAGAGGGCTCTTCAGTAAACATAGGGCACTGGCAAAGGCATTTGGATATATTTGACCAAATAGAATTCTGCCAAAAAATAAATAAATGAAAGCTTTCATCATTACATGGGTCTGTAAAAATTGCTCTCAGCCTTGAAACTATAAAAAAGAAGCTTGGATTGGGCTATAAGCCACAAAGCCAGGTTTTTATGGTAGTTTTAATGTTGGGGTTAGTACAGGGGGTCCCTCAAACAGTATTTGGATATCACATTAGTCAAAATGGTAGTGTGGGCACCATAATAAAAGAGGCAAAATATATGAAAATGTTGTGATGCAGATTAGAAATTTCTACCAAACTCTTCAGTGTTTATGAAAATTATGATGATTTTTTAAGTAAGTTCTGTGCTTTTAAAATCTTGAAGAGACGCTGTTGTCCTTTTAAGTAGCTTTTGAACTGGAAAAGCCTGTTCGAAAAGCTCAGTTTGGGTACTGCAAATCAACTTTCAAAATGCTTTTTTTGGTGGGACAATCTTAATTTTTTAAACATATTTTGAACACTTTTTTTTACCATGTCACAACGGATGACAGAACTAAATTCATCCCATTCGGTTTCCTCCAACATGCCTGGCTCCAGCCCACTCAACCTTCCTGACAACCTGCTTTGGGTGAATCAAATGGTGTGTTATTTCAGTGTTTGACGCAACCATGAACTCGCCTTTCTATCTCACATCCATTTAGTTTTCAGGTCTACATTTTTCCACCTGCAGAATATCACCAGCTCTCATTCTTACTCATCGCCCTTTGCTGACAAAACCCCAATCTATGCCTTCCTCAACTGCAAAATTGACTTCTAGAATGCATTCCTCACTGGCCTCCCCTCCTCCACTACCCACAAATCTCAATTAATTCAGATCTCACTGCAAGTGCTGCACACCCTGCCCTTGCTGAGCTCCACCGGCTCCCTGACCCCCAGTGCATTGACTTAAAGATGCTTGTCCATATTTTCAGATCTCTCCGCAGCTTGAGACATACTGCTGACAGTCTCCAACTGAGGTCTTCAGTGAGTCTTTGGTTCTGCTCTTTGAGGCACTTTTATCTCTCTTTAAGGTTCCTTGCTTACTGTAATGGTGTCCCTGTTGCAGCACTGCTGAAATTTCTTCCTTTGAACTGGCGGGCCCCTTCTTGTCGGTGGGAATCCCACTGCACGTACTTAATGAGCCACAGCCCAGGAAAATGAGTCAGGGCTGGGGAAGACATGGAGGGGCAGGTGGAAGTCCCACTCTTCCAGAACTCCACCCGAAAAGGAGAGTCTTCTCTCTTCCCAACCAAAATCCTAAGCTGATCTGAGCCGCAACAGTATTGGGACTTTTGAGCTGAATTAATTATTAAAGCGAGGCTTATCTACAAAAATCACAATGTTTGTGCATCTACCAGCCTGAGAAATCTTATGTTGGTAAAAATACATCGGTCACTAAGGAACTGCCTTGTTCTGCCCTGCATGTCTGCACAAATTGCAGATGTTATTACAACATCTGCAATTTGTATAGCTGATCAGAGAGGGCCGGCATGGATTTGTAAAGGGTAGGTCATGCCTGACGAACCTGATTGAATATTTTGAAGAGGTAGCTAAAGTAATAGACAGGGGAATGTCTATGGATGTTGTTTATATGAACTTCCAGAAGGCATTCGATAAAATCCCTCATAAGAGACTGTTAGCTAATGTTGAAGCTGATGGAATTGAGGGCAAATTATTGACCTGGTTAGGAAATTGGCTGAGCATCAGGAGACAGAGAGCAGGGATAATAGGCAGGTACTCAAATTTGCAGGATGCGACTAGTGTTGTCCCACAGGGATCTATGTTGGGGCCTCAACTATTCACTGTATTTATTAATGACTTAGATGACGGGATAGAGAGCCACATATCCAAGTTTGCTGATGATACAAAGATAGACAGCATTGTAAGCAGTGTAGATGGAAGCATAAAATAACAGAAAGATATTAATAGATAAAATGAATGTGCAAAACTGTGGCAAATGGATTTCAGTGTAGGCAAGTGTGAGGTCATCATCCACTTTGGACCTAAAAAAGATAGATCAGTGTACTTTCCAAATGGTGAAAAGCTCGAAACAGTGGCGATCCAAAGAGACATAGGGGTCCATCTACATAGATCATTTAAATGTCATGAACAGGTACAGAAAATAATCAAAAAGGCTAATGGAAGGCTGGCCTTTATATCTAGAGGACTAGAATACAAGGGGGTAGAAGTTGTGCTACAGCTATACAAAGCCCTGGTTAGACCACACCTGGTGTAATGTGTTCAGTTCTGGACACTGCACCTTCGGAAGGATATATTGGCCTTGGAGGGAGTGCAGCATAGATTTACTAGAATGATACCTGGAGTCCAATGGTTAAATTATGAGGAGAGATTACACAAACTAGGGTTGTATTCCCTGGAATTTAGAAGGTTAAGGGGTGATTTAATCGAAGTTTTCAAGATATTAAGGGAACTGATAGGGTAGATAGAAACTATTTCCACTGATTGGGAAGTCTAGGACTAGGGGACATAGCCTAAATATTAGAGCCAGGACTTTCAGGAGTGAAGTTAGGAAACACTTCTACATGCAAAGGATGGTAGAAGTTTGGAACTCTCTTCTGCAAACGGCAGTTGATGCTAGCTGAATTGTTAATTTTAAATCTGAGATTGATAGATTTTTGTTAACCAAAGATATTAAGGGATATGGGGCTAAGGTGTGTATATGGAGTTAGGTCACAGATCAGCCATAATCTCATTGAATGGTGGAACAGGCTCGAGTGTCTAAATGGCCTGCTCTGTTCCTATGTTCCTTTAACGTAGTAAAACGTCCCAAGGCGCTTCATAGGAGCGATTCTCAAACAAAATTTGATTAACCAATGTCTAGCATGCAACATATACAGAAATAAAGTGTGCAAGGAGCCAGTGAAAGCCCATGTCAGGAAGTTGTGACAGTTATTTTATTGAACTCAATAAGTTAACCAATATCAAGGTTTCAGATGTGATTACACATTGCACGAAGCAGTTTGCAAGGTGTAATACCCAGTTGAAGTAGTTTTGGACAAGTAGTTTTGGAATGCAAATATGGAGTTCAGAAAATTTAGAAAAGCCTATGGATTTAAAATCACAACCTCAATACATAAGTACCCACAGTACAATGGGAAAGCTGAGAAAGCTCTTGAAATTTTAAAGAAATGTTTTGAAGAAAGCAAAAGATCAAGATGCACATCTAACCCTGCTTGGTTATCGTAACATGCCTGGAGATAGTACTTTGTCACCAGCACAATTGTTGCTGGGCAACAGAATAAAAATTGGGAAAAGGGGAGGTACAACGAGACCTGGGTGTCCTTGTACACCAGTCGCTGAAAGCGAGCATTCAGGTGCAGCAAGCAGTTAGGAAGACGAATGGAATGTTGGCCTTCATTACAAGAGGATTTGAGTACAGGAGCAGGGATGTCTTACTGCAGTTATACAGGGCCTTGGTGAGACCACATCTGGAGTATTGTGTGCAGTTTTGGTCTCTTTATCTGAGGAAGGATGTCCTTGCCATGGAGGGAGTGCAGCGAAGGTTTACCAGACTGATTCCTGGGATGGCAGGACTGACGTGTGAGGAGAGATTGGGTCGACTAAGCCTATATTCACTAGAGTTTAAAAGAATGAGAGGTGATCTCATCGAAACATATAAAATTCTAACAGGACTAGACAGTCTAGATGCAGGGAGGATGTTCCCAATGGCTGGGGAGTCCAGAACCAGGGGTCACAGTCTCAGGATACGGGGTATGCCATTTAGAACCGAGATGAGGAGAAATTTCTTCACTCAGAGGGTGGTGAACCTGTGGAATTCTCTACCACAGAAGGCAGTGGAGGCCAAGTCATTAGATGTATTCAAGAAGGAGATAGATATATTTCTTAATGCTAAAGGGATCAAGGGATATGGGGAAAAAGCGGGAACAGGGTACTGAGTTAGACGATCAGCCATGATCACTTTGAATGGCGGAGCAGGCCCGAAGGGCCGAATGGCCTACTCTTGCTCCTATTTTCTATGTTTCTAATAAAGACAATGTTTCCATCCAAAAATCACCAAAGGAGTTTCATAATAGCTCAAGTACAACAAAAACAAGGGAAATATGTAAAAATATGTAATATTACTGAGGATCTAATTCTTTAAAAGCACTGCTACAGTGAGAGTTTGTGTACTTGAGAAAGATCAGTGGAAACCATCAATTGCACTTGAATAGAGATTACGAACAAGAAGCTGAAAGCCACTTGATTGATTAGACTTGCAAGAGCCGATTTTCCTTCGTAATGCACCCCAGATGGGCCTATTTTGGGGGTGCAAAGCAGATGATAAATGGGAGGAGACCCATTACGTCAAATGTTAAGTCAAATGTCTACCCCCATTGTGCTACCTGCAACTTCCAGTCACGCTTGGATGTGGCTTTGATTTGTAGTACCAAAAACAGGCATTGTCATTGAATAAATTTGTAAATCAAGGTCAAATGATATCATTCCAGCTTGTGACGAATTTTCCCCCATTTCCATTAGTTGTTGGTCAGTTGTGGGCTGGTCCTACATAACCTGGGTGCCAGGTCAGTGGATCGCTGTGTTTTAAATGATGTTTTCATTTAGTGTAACAGACTCCAAATTTCTCAACAGGTGTAATTTCAATTTTGTGCCTTTGGATTTGTGAATTTACTCAACTTTGTAAAGTATGTAAACCATCTGAACCAGAAAATCAGGCAGGTTCAGGTGTGTCCCAGCAAAGCGCACTTCTGGTACATTATGCTTTCTTTGTGCTTCATTGCAGGTCCCCAAGAAAAATCACTCCTATAGTGTATTGATATGATTAAATATAATAATAAACCTAACAAAGTTTAGAGTTTATTTGAATTTTAAGTTTAAAACATAGGGGCCAAAAATCCATGGTAGTTATGTTGGATTGTGCCCATGAATACATTCCATTTGTGGGGTCAGTGAGATTTGCATTGGGTCAGGGGGCATCTGCTCCACTACTGGTGCCATCTCTGACTCGTGCCTGTCGCACACTGTTGGAAATTCCATTGCCTGCCAGCTGTCAGGATGCCCAGGTATTTCATGCTCCCTTTGACGCCCCATCCCCCCCCCCCCCACCCGGTGTAAGGGACTGTCCTAAAAGTTTTAACAAAGTCCTCATCTTCTTTAGCTTGGATCTCCCAATGGAGCCCAGTTCCACCCTCCTGGAGGGACAGTGCATCATTTCCGACTCAGCAAGAACTTCCAATGTAGGGAGTCCCCATCCCCAGTTTCACCCCCTCGGACGTTGCCGGCCTTGTAAGGTGCATATTCAGGTCCCAGTCTTTTTATGAGCTGTTCCATTGGATTTCCGCTGGAATCACAGCGGGAGCTTGGTGGTGTGGCCAAGAAATATTGGTCGAAGTTTACTGGAAGGAAAGGGTATATAGAGTCACCTAGTGGTTAGAAATGCGCTTGGTATAAGAAACAAGTACTCTGAGACCAGGGGGCCGATTTTCAGATGGCGGAACGGGTGCTTTGGGGGCTGGGGGGCTCGTAAAATGGCAGAAACCCGAAGCGGCTTTGGAGCCCGGCTCCAACCTGCTGACGTCTGGGTTCCCCAGTGACGCGTTCGGGTGCGCGCGCACCTCCCAAATGTGGGACTCCCACTGGCAATTAAAGCCG
The DNA here is from genome assembly GCF_035084215.1 of Heptranchias perlo. Lineage (NCBI taxonomy): Eukaryota > Metazoa > Chordata > Chondrichthyes > Hexanchiformes > Hexanchidae > Heptranchias > Heptranchias perlo. The sequence continues at coordinate 36,955,975 of NC_090342.1, read as the reverse complement.
GCGGGATGATAATTTACATAGTCAGATAGTTGAGGTACTTGAAAGACCTCATTGAGTGGACATTTTGGCAGGGGTGCAATTTTGAAGGATCCTCAGCGTGTTTCCCATGCTGTGGAAACACTCCCTGTTGTAGCAGATGTGTTTCAGCCAGCAGCCAGTGGGAGATTCAAATGATTATTTGACAGGTGGGGAGAAAACCTCATTTATTGCAGCAAGGCACTCTCACTTCAGTCAAAGTTTTAGCTGCAAGACCTTTGTCATTTCACTCAAAATTCTTAACTTACACCTAAAACTCTGCTGTGCAAACACATTTATCTACTTTGTGGACCCCCTCAAACTCACACCATCAGGATGGGGGGGCGCCAAGGCTGCATTCATCACTTCATCCGAGGACGAGCAACATCACCAGCCTCGCCAGGCATGGCGTCCACCTCCGCCACGTGAAGCTCCACAACACAGTGCAGCACCACAGCACAGAGGGCAACAACAGAGAGAGCGATGTCGCAGGAGGCACTACCTTCGCAATAGGGTCTACAAACTGAGGCTCAGCTTCCTGGACCTCTCTGAGGAGCGGTGCATACAGAGGCTCAGAGTCAGTCGCCAGGTAGTCGCAGACATCTGCAGCCTCCTTCATGCCGAGCAGCTCCCGGTTAGGCCGAGCAGCATCTCCTTACCTGTCGCTATCAAAGTCACCACTGCCCTCAACTTCTTCGCCTCCGGAACGTTCCAGGGTGCCACCGGGGACATCGCTGGGGTGTCTCAGTCGCCTGCACACAAGTGCATAAGGCAGGTCACCGACGGCTTGTTTCCCAGGGTCTCGCACTACAGCAACTTCCCCATGGATGACCTCAGCCAGATGAAGAGGACAGTGGGATTCCACGCTGTGGCTGGTGCCCCATGAGCGCAGGGTGTAATCTGTTGCACCCATATAGCAATACGAGCACCTCCACACGAGCCAGGACTGTTCATCAACAGGAAGGGCGATCACTCCACCAACACTCAGCTCATCTGTGACCACCGCAAGAGATTCCTTCAAAAAAGGAAGATACCCTGGCAGCTGCCATGATTCCTTCATCCTCCGAGAGTCCAACATCCCGCCCCTCTGCCATGCACCAAACACCCGCAAGGGCTGGCTTCTCTGAGACAAGAGATACCCCCTGCACACGTGGCTCATGACACCTCTGAGGAACCCCACCACCGAGCAACAGCGTCATTATAACGACAGCCAAATCGCTACTAGGCCTACAATTGAGCATGCTATAGGGCTGGAGGAGCGCTTCAATACGCACCAGAGAGAGTGGAACGCATTATAGTCGTGTGTTGTGCCCTGCACAACATGGCACAACAGAGAGGGGTACCGCTGGAGGAGGCCCCATCCACATCTGCCACCCACATTGAGGAGGCCGAGGAGAAGGAGCAACTCATGGGCAGAACAGCGGCTCACCTGGCTGCTCATGAGGCCAGGGAGTCACTGATATGTGAACGGCTCTCCTAACATCAGACAGTGTGAAGAGTCCGGTCCTCACCACCTGGACAGAGCAGCGGCCACGCCAGCACCCACCCCCCTCGCCCCCTGCACAAAACAGTCCTGCAACTACACATACACCCACTGTCGAGTGACCCAATAGGTGGCATCAAGTGTGGGCGTTCATGGTGAACCTCATGAAAGGGTCTTATTACAGAAGACAGTCAAGAATGGCCAAGATGTGGCAGTAGTGGTGACAATAATAATATTTAATGTGCGATTAACAAAAAGCAAATGTAAATAAAAAACATGACAAACCATCAAACACCCTTGTGCATCCCCTTTGTGCTTACAAAACCTTCGCCTTTTGCTTACGACTACTTCTACATGGTGCATCCCCTGTGTCTGCAGAAGAGGTAGTGGCAAATTGCTCTTGTTCATGCCCTGACCGATTAGATGCTTTGGGCCTACGCCCTCTGGGTTTCAGTGCCTGTGAGGGCCCCTCCAAAGATTGCTCCACCTGCATCCGTGCAGGGGCAGATTCAGCCACCTGGAGAGGAGGCAGCATTGCGGGTACTGGTTGAGAAGGGGGCAACGGGTGGGACGTGGGGGTGCTTTGAATGGCGTCCCCACTTCCATGTCCCCCTTCGCCATCTTCCCTCCCCTGGGCCAGGCCCACACCACTCCTACCACTCTGCTGGACGACAGTTTGGAGGACATGTGTGAAGCCTTGTAAGGACAGTGCCAGAGTATCTACCTGCCTGTTTAAGGCGGCAGAATGTTGTTCACCCTGAGTCCGAAGGGTCGTTGTCAGGGCCTCAATGGACTCATTTGTGAGCCGTGCTTGAAGCTCCATGGAGGCTAGCCTTCCCTCTATCACAGACATTCCCGCACTTACCCGCGACACTATCTCAGAGATGCCCTCACATCCCTGTGGCAGTATCTCAGAGATGCCCTCCCTTACCTGTGCCACCATTCCATTCATGCAGGAGTTGGACTGCTCCATCCTCTGCGCGATTGTGGAGAGTGCGCGTGGCGCCTGTTCCAGCACCTTGCAAATGTGCCGCTTCCCCTCGATCATTCTCCTTTTCATGGATGGCCCCCAGGGTTCAGCATCTGCATCCAGCTGAGCAAAGCCTGGAGAAGAGTGCTCCCACCGACCCGGACTTTTCACAACTGCCCCTGCTACCAGTGTCTGCTCGTGCTCATATGTGTATGGTGACTCACCATGTGCGGCCCCAACTAACTAAGGACAGGGACCCACCGAGGTGCGTGTATCTGTGCTGGTGGATGGCTTGCTCAGATGTGACGGTGCCCCCTCAGAGGCCGGCAAGACCTCTGAGGAATTGCCCTCCGCCGTCACAGCGCTTGCTGAAGGCCCTGTAAGAGAACAGAAGGCAATATTAAGCATGATGACAGATGTTGAGGTGCTGAAAATGGTAAGGCATGTTAACATCAATTGATATTGTGTGTGCTGAATGTTAAAGTTCTGTCACCAGACGTTTGTCGGGTGCCAGTCTCGGTGTCCCCGACGGACAGGCACTCGAGGGTGCAGCTCAGCTCCACCGCCTCCTGCTCCACGTCTGTGAGGACAACTAGATGTTGCGGTCCCCCCCACTCCGGTCCTCATCCTCTCCCTGCATTTGGCGCTCTCTTCTCCTATAAGGGGAGAAAGTAGAGAGGCGTGTGTGAGTGATGGTAATATAGCCAACCACTGAATGCATTGGTTTGGGTGAGGCTGACCGTGAAAGAGATGGATCAGAGGGTGAGTATGAGACAGAGCCATGACATTGTATGAGGATTGGGTTGAGTGGTAGTCGTGGGATGAGTACTGGGGAGGTAAAGAAGTGGTGAGTAAGTGCAGGTAAGTTAAGGATGAGCTTTGAATGGGTGTGAGGAGTGATGTGATGGAGTGGTGTTGGCAGTGTAGAATGAGTTGAGGGGTGGGGCCGGTGATGTGGAAGACGGAGTGTAGGAGAATGAGTGAATGTACTCACTTTGGCTGACCTGGTTAGGTCATTGAAGTGCTTCCTGCACTGTATCCAGGTGCGGAAGATGCTGCTGCTGGTGACCTCCTCTGCCACCTCGAGCCAGGCCTTCTTGGTGGCAGAAGCAGGCCACTTCCTCCCGTCCGCCGGGTAAAAGACATCCCTCTTCCCCCTCACCCCATCCAGTAACATCTGGAGTGAGGCATCACTGAATCTAGGAGCAGCCTTTCCCCAGGGCTGCTCCATTGTGTAAATTTGGGTGTTTGCTCCAGGAGCAACCATTGGAGGACTGCCCTTTAAATAGGGCTCCTCCAGCTGACAGCCTGTGATGCGGGTTCGCAGTCCGCCCGCTGCGCAGGTTAGGAAACCCGGAGCCAGTGGCTCCAATTTGCCTGCGATCCTGTGAGGAACGGATGGATTTTACTGGGTGGGTTACCCACGTTCCCAATCCCCCCCCACCCCTGGCTGCCATCCCGCCTCCCCAGAAATATCGGTTCCCAGAACTGACATCCTGGAATAAAGCTTGAGTTCTGTTGCAGTCTCCTGAGTGATGGTGTTGAAATAGACCATAACCCATAAGAGTCACTAAACCTCTACTCTGTCCTAAAGCCACTACACATTGCTACATCTCTTTTTTCAGAAACTTCTTAATTGTGGTTTCAGTTCCCCATCCTTTAATCTTTATCACCTCCTGCTTGTTGCCCACGCCCTCTTGTAAAGCGCTCTTAGACGGTCTGCAGTGTGAGGGATGAAATAAAAATGTAAGTTGTGTTTTAATGTCATCATACTATAGACAATGGCATGTATTTTCTGATATTGTCATATTTTATGCCAAAATGGTTGTTGGTGGGTTTTAGATAGACTCAAATGGATGTGAGGTTTGCAGTAATTTTCTACGGTCAGCTCAGAGTATAACTTCAGGTGCATATTCAGATGGTTGTGTTAAGTACACCAATGATGGTAACAGAAAATTGTATGTAAGTGAAATTTAAAGGGACAAATAAAGGGGAGTGTCAGAATAGGATGACAAAAATTCTGCAAGCCTTTGGACAACCTCAAAAGGCATCTCGACCCACTGCTAAGGCAAAAGACACAGGAGACCAAGAAATAACTGGCAAAAGTGAAAGGAAAGGAAACCCCAGATAACAGGCATGAATCTATACGCAAGTGATGGAGCAGCATAGCACCTGACCTCTGTTTAATTGCTGTTGAAGTGATGATGGTGCTGCATTATGTGGTTGTGAGGATGGCAGTTCCTTGTGACATTCCATAGCACCATTCCAATAGGTTAGCATTGCAGCATGTATGCAAAGAGATGGAACCAAGTTTCAAGTGGCAGTTGATCATTAGTGTCGCTGGTGTATGTGCAGCAGATCGTACAACTCAGCATCTGCCTCCTTGTTGACCCACACCCAAAGAAAACAGTTGCCCATGGCCATTGCAGTTAGGTGCGCCAAGGCCTGCAAAAATGTTTAGTGTCAATCAGGCTATGCTGACTGTTGATTAACTTGGTATGCCTTCTTTCATGCAGTGCCACTGAAATTGTGATTTGTGTGCTTTAAAGGAACCATCAAACATTATGAGCCATCACCGTTTGCAGTTGTTGTTTTGTGGGTACCAGCAGCTGGGCATGCAGCACTCTTGTGCAGCCTGATTCTGGCATCCCTCCATAGCTCCAACTCCTCTTCAAAGAATGCCAGATCGGGGGATTTCCATTCAGAAACCCATCTGTGCCAGTAAAGGAGCTAAAGGGCAAAAAATAAAAAGCCTGCAACAATTAACGCAGGGGATCATGGCCAACAATAAGCGCCAACAGGAAAAAAAGTGCTGAAAAATGTTTGAAAAAAATCTAAAATACACAACTTAATATTACTGTGTCCTTTTCATGGCCTCCCGTATGCTTACTGCTGCTTAGTAAACAAGGGCACACATTTCAAATGGGTGTAATTTACGTTTGATGCCTGACATGGCCCTAGATAAACATTTAAATGAAATGCCTGCCTATTTGACATGGGTGCTTCCACTTCACTCATCCTAACCACCAGAAAATGTGTTGGGGCATTAAATGGGTGGAGTTCTGGTAGGTCGGGACTTCTTCCCATGTTCCCCTACTGGATGTCCCAAAATCAGGCAAACTTCAGGGAAACATTCATTTAATGTAATTTGCATTAGGTTACACAAACACTACGTGAAAGCTTAGCCAACACCTTTTCAGCGGTTACATTGGAAGCCCTTTAATTCAGCTTACCTATCAGACTTAAGTGGAAAATAAAAGAGAACATTTCCTAGAATGGATGAATAACAGGGGTTTTTCCCTTCTGTTATTCATTATATCCCAGGTCCTATCCATTGCGCTGAGTTATCTGGTTTTAACTTGTTTAGCAGTGGGGGTACAAGAATTGGCCTAAGGATGCCAGGAAAAAGGATGGAAACAATCACAGAGGATTCCTCTCCTGATTGACCATTGCTGGAAAGATGTGAATGTTGAGGAAGAGCAGTATCTGCATCAGGGTCAATGTGTTGCTCCCCGCCATCAAGATCACACATGAAGAATGGCCACCTTGGTGAAGTACCAGAAGGCTGCTCACACTAATTGTTCCACCCTTCCAGTAGGCTCATATCTAACCTCCATACAGAGCATTTCCCTCATGAATTCACCAAGATTAAGACCTCATGTACTGCATAAACTATATGGTGAGTCACTGCCACCAGGAGGGAAATGTGAGGAGCTTGGTGCGGGGTGGGGGGAAGGGAGGGGGTGGAATATCCAATAAATATTGATTTTCATACTCTAGTTTTGAAAAAGGTGGCAGTGATTTGTTTTTCTAATATCTTCGCTGCTGATCCACATTAACACATATTAAACCATAAAATAGGAACCATGTAACTTGCTCTATTCAAGACAGGGGAAGAATTGCGAGGTCCATTGATATACTGATGGAGCAGTAATAAGTGAGCTCATGATTTTTGTGATCTGTTAGGGAAAAGGTCTCTGTGGAGGTTCAGTATTAGCCCACAATGAACAATTGATTGGTGAGAAACTCCTGCCAGCCTTCACAGAAATCCTACTAACTGGTTTATGGAGTGATTTTGGTTGGAAGCAAATTTGCTTGCTTGGCCTTTCTGCTGGAGAAATAAATTCTGTTATTAAGAGATAGAAAAAAACAGGAGGGGCAACAGAGCAAAGAAAGGGAAAAAAGGCAAGCAGCCAGCTTCTTAAACTCCAAAACCGTTTTTTTTTAAAAGGCCATAAATTTGCATATGTCTACGACAATCCAGATGTAAAAAGCCACGACTTCCCTACCCTTCCTGTTCTTTTCTGTCATTCTTTATTCCTGTGCCCCACCCTCCTAGTTGTCCTAAAATGTTGGGAGGAGGTGCACAAGAACAAGTTTGTTTTATTTTTGTTTTTCTATCCTGGCAAGCTCCTTTTCAGACACAATTAAGCATCATTAGCCGTAGAGCTGAACCTCGAGCATCATTCAATGTAATTTTTAATGTAGTTCAAAAATATTGCTGTCTTGGCATAAGGGGTTTCCCTGCATAACAGTGTACTATTCGTCAGTGATTTATTACAGATTTGTCACATCTGTGCAATGTTGTAGCCTTGCCAGACACTTATGGGGGATAAAGTTATTATCAGAACAAAGTTTTTTACAGCACCACAAATGAACCTTACATACCTTACAATAAAGTCACGAGTGATGGTTTTCATTACAGGGCTGCCAGAGTTGCAGAAGGTATATGAGGCTGGTAATTAGACCCTTATTATAATAACAGCAATACACCACTTCATTTCAAGGATGACAACACTATGTAAGATCAATTACCTGCTTTTTAATAAGTACTTTCTCATTTAGTTTTAGTTATTTTATGTATTTTGGATAAAACAGAATAAATGATGCATTTGTGACAATGTTCATAACTTCTTGGAGTCTACTGCAGGTCCTTCATTTGCAGCAAGTTTGGCTATACCTTGTGCCAGTCATCACCCTCAAAATTTTCCTCAGGTTGGAAGGTCTGCAACTCAGCACAAAAAAGTGACAAATATTAAGAATCAGAGGAGAACAATCTTTTTTCATGCTTTCAGAATTTCTGACATTGTTTGACAGTTTACCTATTAAATCTCACAGCATTCTCGAAAAAAATATGTAGAAAACGCAAAAATCAAAGCTTTAACCATCTGGTGCCTGTCTGGCAGGGAGTGGTGATCACTCATTTAACATGGCTTCTCGTTTGTTTATGCTTGACACACCATCTAATCCCTGCACTTTGTCATGTTCCCGCCAGTATTTGCATAACCTTCCCTATCTGAAAGCTTTCCTTGTAGTGATAAGGAGCATTTATTTCCCTTGTCCACTCAAGGATCAAAATGCAGCTTGGGGGTTATCTCCTGCCCACTTCATTGCCAAACCTTACCATTGTGTGCAGCTTTCGGAATGGTGATTCCCTTCCTGATAATTAACTGACCGAGAGGTCAGAGGAGAAGAGAAGAATTAAATTATAGTCAACAAATAATTGCTTTATTGTAAACTCATCAGGGAGCATAAAAATGGGGGGAAAAGTTTTAGTTGTGTTCAGATCTCTACCATAATGTGTCGGTGCCAAATTGAGAGAATCCTGTTTTCTCAGAGACTGCTCATTTTTTAGAATAATCCTGACTTTTTAAACTGTTAATACTTGGCCATGCTATCCCTCAAATTCAAAATTTAAAATATATATAATTGTAATTTATAAATAGACTACTCCCTAATCCACCAACACTGCAGTGCTTCACCACTGATCCAGTAATTCCTTTCCATGTCCCTTTTGTATCACAGCCCAGTCTCCTGTCATTGCTTCCACAGTTAAAATCCTGCTTGTCAATTTCCCCCTTTTGATTGCTGCCTCATCTCCTCGCCTTTCTTTGTGATCCTGCTCAATCCCCTACCCAATCATAGAAAGGTGACAACACGGAAGGGAAGCCATTTGGCCCATCAAGTCCACGCCAGTTCTATGCAAGAGCAATCCAGCTAGCCCCACTCCTCCGCCTTATCCCCGTAGCCCTGCACACTTTTTCGTTTCAAGTACTTATCCAGTTCCCTTTTGAAGGCCATGATTGAATCTGCCTTCATCCCTCGGCAGTGCATTCCAGATCCTAACCACTTGCTGTGTAAAAAAAAGTTTTTCCTCATGCCACCTTTGGTTCTGCAGTCTCAACCTAGGTTATGTTTTTTTTATTCGTTCATGGGATGTGGGCGTCACTGGCAAGGCCAGCATTTATTGCCCATCCCTAATTGCCCTTGAGAAGGTGGTGGTGAGCCGCCTTCTTGAACTGCTGCAGTCCGTGTGGTGAAGGTTCTCCCACAGTGCTGTTAGGTAGGGAGTTCCAGGATTTTGACCCAGCGACTAGTTCTGCAGCGATGTGCCTAGTTCTGCAGTGGCGCTTGAACCCACGACCACTGCAGAGTGGAAGAATAATGGAGTCTAGTGGAAGGGATTCTTTTGCATCTGAAATTTCATTAATTGATGTAGTGGAGATAAATTAAACTATCACACATTTGTTAAAAATTACAGGTGTGTGATAATTTAAAGTAAAACTATTCTTACCTCACACTGAAATGGCAAAAGATGACAACAGGTTAACTTCTCTTCAGCCATGCTGAGTTTCTCTTACCCCATTAGCAACTTAGCCCAATGTTATCCCTCGCACATACTTATGACCAATTTTTTAAAATGTGGTTGTTACCTTTTCAGTCAGGACACAGAGGAATAATTTTCTTTGTTACATCAGAAAAGACCCTGAAGGATCTCTGCCTATGTTGTGTTTCGCTTGAGTTTCCAGTGGGGTTTGGGTTGGGCCGCACAAGCTTCTGCCTGAAATAGGCGGGAGCCTCATAATAATTAAGTGACGCGGGAGTGACATCACAACACCTCCTGGATCATTTTCCACCCAGTATGCCCATACAGCACCAGGACATAATTACGCCCATATATATTAATAGGTGCCCAGAATTACTAGATCATGATCTGTATACAGAACTGAGTTTAAAGGGCTAGTATGAAGATTCATTCAGCAGTTTTAAGGCCATTTCTACCCTGGTTGTCTATTTTTTGGGAGGTTTTCTATTTCCACTTAAACTTTTATCAACTGCTGTGGTAATTGCTCTGCTGCTGCTATTTTTCCCTTTCCCCCATTTTAGATTTTTGGATGAAGAAGAGGAACAACAAACAGATGCCAGACAGGCCAGGCTACACCAGAAGTGTTCTATGCCCACCCAATTGCCCCCACATCTAAAAGGGGCCACATACTCACTTTGGCAGAGGATTGGTGCACATGAAGGCTCCTGTTACCAAAGGATACTAGTAGAGCAGACTGGATGATACAATACGATGTGTGAAAGTCTGACTAACTGTAATACTAGAAGCTTCCTTGGAAGCCCCCGCAATCACAGTATGTCATGCTTTCATTGACACTGCATAATAGAAGGCATGACAAGATGATCAACAGCCAGTATACCCTGATTGGTTGCACCCATCAAGATGCCACCAAACATATTTGCAGGCATTGTTGCACCTACTTGGCAACAAATGAGGCAAACTGTAGATTCATGCTTGCACATTGGATTTTCTTTCTTTTCATCCTTGCCTTGGCAAAATCTGCCAGTGGGCTGAGATGGATTTGTCTCTTTCCAATGGCTGTAAGAAATGATGGGGGTGAAATTGGTCAATACCAGTAGTGCAAAACAGGCTGATAGTGAATCGGCAGCCCATTTCACACCGTTTCCGATTTTCTTTTCCATTGACTTCAAGAAAATCGGGCATGGTGTAAAACAGGCTGCTAGTTTTGTGCTATTGGCGTTGACCAATTTCAAGCCCTATGTCTTCGGCTCTGTTACTTCCCTTTAATGGTCTACTTCCCTTTAAATATTATTCAATCTTCTGTTCCCACTACCCAAGCACATCTGCACCTGGAACTGTGAATACTTATGCAAAAAATGCTGACCCCGAAGCATTGAGTGCTATTAGCACGTTACCATTCTGACAAGATTTGCACCAGTTCATAACCATTTACAACTGGCATACATCACGAAAATGGGCCCTCTGTTGTCTGTAACTCTGAAAGTTTGGACAATTGTACTGAATGCTGTGGTGTTGTCCAACAGAAAGTGTGCTTGATAGTCATTCAAGTCTGATCCTGCCTACCATGAAGCCACCTTTTAGCCCCAGTAAGAACTGACAAACCATATTTAGCTATCTTTTTTTCTTCTTCTTCATTTTGGAGAAGCTGCTACTTACTGTCTGGTATCCTGCATGACCAAGACTATAAACTTGATCTTTGGAGATTCATGGAAAAACCAACACATTACCATACCATTCTTTTTTTGTGAACTAGTGAAAACAAATAAATAATGTATCTGTTGAAAGTTTTTTTAAAAAATGAGTCCACTTTTTGTTCCTGAATTTTTAATAAAGCCTTTAGGAATAGTGAATTCAAATCAAAAATATGCTTTTCTCGCAGCATCAAAGGGCCTTTGATATTTTTTATTGATAAAGGAAACCGGGGTAAAGAGCTGAGGTCCATAGTGCCGGACACCACCAAGGTTAAAAATTAACATTAATGAACAAAATATGGACTGGTGTATAACATGCACAGTTGATGCTGTTCTTCTCTACTGATCCTGTAGAATACAGATAGGGCCTGTTATTCTGTAGTCTACACAAGGTAGTTATTCCCTTGTCATCAACATAAAGACTGATACTGCACCACAGTATACACAATGCTTGCTGGTCCCCCAAAGTAAACACAGATCCTGCTATTCCCCCATAATGTACATAACACCTGCTGTTCTACAGTAGTACACACAGGGCCTGATATGCTCCCATAGTCTACACAGGGCCTACTATACCATCAAAGTCTACACAGGACCTGCTATTCCTCCATAGCACACACAAGTCCTTCCACTCCTTAGTAGCAAACACATGCTTTGCTATTCCCCTGCTGTCTACACACAGTCTTCTGTGATATACATAGGGTGTGCTACTTCATTTTAGTATAGACAGAGCCTGCTATTCTTCTGTAGTTTATACAGGGTTAGCTGTTATACAAAAATACAGACAAAACCTGCTGTTTCCCTGTCTGTCTTTAGTACACACGTAGTCTTGTATTCCTCAGTAGTATACACAAGGCCTTCTGTTCCTCTGTGGTAAACTTATGTTCTTTTGATTCCCTCCCAACTACTCTTTAGTATATACAGACTCTGCTTTTTCCTTTAAATATGCACTTGGCTCCATATTCCCTCATCATATACATGGAGCATATTATTCTCCTGTAGTATGCACAGGAGCTTCTATTTCTCTGTTGCGTATACAGAGTATCTAAAGAGTATGTTGACCATCCCCTCTGAAGTATCACTGCGCAGAGTTAAATTTTGGTCCCATGTTGTATCAGTGTCTAAATATGGTACTAGCTTGTAAGAAATTTGCAGGCTATGTGGGAAGGTTTCCTTTCCTGTTGTGACAAAGTTGTATTTGTGAATATTTGACGTAATTCCATGATCCTGTGTTCCCAGTGGGAAACAGCTCTCGCAGGGAGCGTGGGTTGGAACTGTGGAGCTACAGTGTTGCAACCCTATCTCTGACATATGTTCCCTGGGAGCGTGGGTCCCCACTGGGAGCATGGAATTACCCCTGTCAAGAACACTTCAACAATTTCAGTATATAAATGGTGAAAAAAGGAAATCCTTTGACTTCGTGTCGTATCTGTACGAGGGATGAAAAATGGCGTGGAACTCATTTTCACTTACCTTGGCTTACAGCACTCCAAGAAGATTAACCTTCCTGGGCTCAAAGCTCAGAGCTGCCAAGATGCAGAAATTAGTTTTCTATGAGATTTACCACTGGTCACAATGAAACTCTGAGCCTGACTCCACCATTTTGTTCTTCACACAGTAATCATTATAGTGCACTAATCTAAATGGATGGAAAATTGGACTGTTGAGGGTGTGCGATCATTGTTGCGCTCTGCCTAGGCAATTATTTATGTTCAAGTGCAAAAGAGGAAAATCTGCCCCAGTGTCATAAGAGTACGCGGATGGGTGGACTGTCATGTAATTACAGGATAAAATAGCTCTGATTGTCTGTTATGTTCCTTTTCAACATTCAATATTGATTGTATCAACAGTTCCAGAATTCTGTCACCAAAAAATCTTCTGAACCTTAACAGATAGACCCCTATACAAGTGTACCATGATGGCATAGAATGGTATATTCTGTGTCCAGATTTTTGATGTTGAAATTTTTTTTTAAATGAGTGCTATCATAATTGGCAGTGCAGTCATATAAAATGCAGCTACTTGTAATCGCTAGATGCTAATCTGTTGAAGGTCACTTATGTGTGCATAGTCACATGTATATATTGGATAGTTTCTTTCATGGAGGATGAACACCATTCAACACAGTCCCATGATATAGTCTGTACCAAAGTCAGCTTAAAACATTTTCGTGTCCTCGTAAGACATTGTGGGATTGTTATCCCTTGATTGGAATAGCAATTGGTGCATACTCATGGAGCTGAGCTTGTTGGCAACTCTGCAAAGCCTGGTAATTCAAGCTCTGTGAAAAAACTCACTTACAAGAACTTGACTTAAAGCATTTATCAATCAGTGTTCTTCTTCAGTTTAACAGCAGAATTATAATGGCTTTCACATAATTTACGTGTATAACACGTGTTGGCTTTGATGTATCAGGAATTTGAGTTGATTACCCTGAACCCTGTTCTCTAATCTCTACCAACTTTCCACCTTCTACAGGCTCCATGATTAAACCTTTTATAGCCATCAGTCTTCTTCCTTCACAGTCGTGGCAAGTTAATTTACATACTGTCCTAAGAAAAGTTTGGGTTTTTTTTCTAAATAATATTGAGATCAGTGACTCGCATGAGAGGGATTGAGGGCATGAACTCACATCCTGTCACACTACAGAACTGCACCCAAATACAAGTCCAGCCAGAATAGCAAATGAGCAGCATTATCATGTGCGGTGCCATGTAGTTGATTTTGGCTAACCCATCCTTCTCACTGAGGATGAGCAAATGAAGTTTGTTGGCCAAGTTGGTGAGTGCAAAGGAAAATAAGAAAAAAGATAATGTTTAGAATTATTTAAAAGGGAGCAGTTAAATGATGATGTGCTTCCCAATGGTCAATTGCAGAATTACATCAACAGAACGGGTTAATTCTCCTCATTGGAGAATGGGGTTTCTTCCTCACCAAAAAAAAACAGAAATCTACAGATGCTACTTTCAGACAGGGAATTGTGCTATACATCCAGACATGTTGATGTTAGGAAAATGTGCCAATTTTGTTTTAAAAAAACTATTTTTATTTTGGCACTGTTAATGTTGGCAATTGTGATTGACTTCATTCCCAGACAGAATGTCAGCATTGCACTGTAGTCACACTTCTAATCACCTGATATTAATCTGATGTAGAATAGCTCTTCTTTACATATTTTTGATTTAATCTTAACCTCATAAAGTAGCTTAATTTGTTTGGGGCAATTTAGCTCTCTGAGGAATGAAAAATGTTCTTGTTTCTCTGCATGTGTATTAGTTGTTAGTGATAGTGTGCCTGAAAAGAATGGAAGCTTCTCTAGCAGACTATTAGCAGGAGTGGTGTTAGGACCATGTAACCTGTGCAATTTCACGGGGCCCCTGGCCCCAAGCGGATCCATTGTACTTATTTATAAAATTCAAACGTGAACTAATTTTTGCAAATCAAAACAATAATTTTTCAAATCTGCAAACGATAACATGCTACTGGACTGAGAACAAATAAAACGTTAATCAGTCATTTCATTGGCACCCATCTCATCTGATAATAAAGTAAGTTTATGCCTAATTATTTCCTGAACTCAGTAAATTTTCTGAGCGAATCGATATTCTTCAATGTGTGTCATAATGAAGGAATCACTGGTCCTGACAATAACCATCCTCTCTTATTGTGTTTAAAGTTCTGCTGGGATTTCAACAATACCATGTCCATCTCCCTCCAATATCCTCTGCATTCCTGCCTGACTCCCAATCATAGACGATGCATGCTTTGACCACACATTTCTGATCTCAGTATTCTTATATTTCATTCTGTTGTCCAGCTTGCATTTTGGATAGAGAAGGTCCTTTCTCTAATGTCATGCCACTCCCAAAGGTGACTATTGAGCAAATATCTCTCCCAGTTACATATTTTTTAAAAATCTTATTTCTTGCCAAAGTGTAATCAGTCATGCTGGTGTACTTACTGTCTCCTTTGACCTGTTGAACCAATGTTTTCAATTTAAGTAAGGCAAACTTCAAAGGGATGAGAAATAAATTGACCACAGTAAACTGGGATGAACTGTTAATGGGTACACCCGCAGACAGTGGGAAGTATTCAAAGAAATATTTGGTACAATACAAAACCAGTAGTTACCCCTAAAGGCAAAGGCTCCACTTGTGTAGTTACGCAACCATGGTCAAAAAATGAGGTAAGAGACAGTATCAAGCTAAAAGAAAAGACGTGCAAGGAAAAGTGAAAATCCAGAGAACCGTAAAAAGCAACCAAGGGATACTAAGAAAGTAATAAGAGGTGCAAAAAGGAATATGAAAAAAAACTTGAAAGGGATATCGAAGCTAACAGCAAAAGTTTTTATGAATATATTAAGAGAAAGAGAGTGGTAAAGGTGAATGTGGGCTCATTAAAAATGGATGCATGCAAGACTATAATAGATAATAAGAAAATGGCAGACTTGTTAAATGAGTGCTTTGTATCTGTTTGCACACTGGAGGAAGAGGACACAATACCAGTGGTACAAGGGGACCTAAAAATAAATCCAGGGGAGGAACATAGTGGACTTAATAGAAGTAAAAAAAAGGTAACGGAGAAAATATGACTTAAGATAGACAAATCTCCAGGACTTGATGGTTTCCACCCTGGGTATTAAAAGAAGCAGGTGATGAAATTACAGATGTATTAATCGTAATTTTCCAAAGTTTTCTAGATTCAGGAATTGAAGATGGAGTCTAATGTGGTGGAGCGTGAGGACATTCACTTTGGATCTGAGAAAGACAAATCAGAATATTTTCTTAATGGCGAGAGACTAGTAGCTGTGGAAGAACAAAGGATTTAAGTGTCCACGTACACAAATCACTAAAGGCTAGTGCACTGGTACAAAAAGTAATCAAAAAGGCTAATGATATGTTGGCCTTTTTCAAGGGGGTTGGAAATCAAAAGTGAGGAATAATAAAGGGACTCCATAGAGTACATACAGAGACGTTATTTCCTTTTGTGGGGGAATCCAGAACAAGAGAACATAACCTTAATATTAGAGCTAGGCCATTTAGATGTGAAATCAGGAATTACTTTTTCACGTAAAGGGTAGTGGAAATCTGGAACTCGCTCCCCCAAAAAGCTGGGAATGTTGGATCAATTGAAATTTTCAAAACTGAAAGAGATCGATTTTTATTAGCTAAGGGTATCAAGGGATATGGAACAAAGGCGGGTAAATAGAGTTGAGGTACAGATCAGCCATAATCTAATTGAATGGCGGAACAGGCTCAAGGGGTTGAATGGCCTACTCCTGTTACTATATTAGCTAGTGTTTTCACATAAAATGTCCCAAGTGATTCTACATACTGGGAAATGACAGTTGCACTTCCCAAGTGCTGAATAAGAGCATGAGTCCCTAAAGTTTAACAGTAGAATATAAATATTAAAGACATGTAATGCATAGAATTACAAATTAAATCGAGTCCATTGCAGAGACATTCTGATTGAGCTGTCTTTCGTTTCCTTTTTATCTCTATTTATCCTTTTCTTTTAGCTAATTTGATTGTCTTTATTTCTTATTAAAAGAAATGAACAGGTGACAAAGCTCAGACAACTGATTTTACATCAGATTAAGTAGGTAGTAATTAGTATCATTGTCTAGTGAAATGCAGGGGCCCCAAATAGAACCTTTGTCCGGGGCCCTTGGATGGCAAACCCCATCCCTAACAATTAGAAGTTTACAACATGGAAACAGGCCCTTCGGCCCAACATGTCCATGTCGCCCAGTTTATACCACTAAGCTAGTCCCAATTGCCTGCACTTGGCCCATATCCCTCTATACCCATCTTACCCATGTAACTGTCCAAATGCTTTTTAAAAGACAAAATTGTACCCACCTCTACTACTGCCTCTGGCATCTCGTTCCAGACACTCACCACCCTTTGAGTGAAAAAATTGCCCCTCTGGACCCTTTTGTATCTCTTCCCCCTCACCTTAAATCTATGTCCCCTCGTTATAGACTCCCCTACCTTTGGGAAAAGATTTTGACTATCTACCTTATTATTTTATAGACTTCTATAAGATCACCCCTTAACCTCCTACTCTCCAGGGAAAAAAGTCCCAGTCTATCTAACCTCTCCCTATAAGTCAAACCATCAAGTCCCAGTAGCATCCTCGTAAATCTTTTCTGCACTCTTTCTAGTTATGGAGTATATTTTGAAATAGTACGGAAGCAAAACAGGCCATTTAATTTGCAGTACTGTCTCAAATGAAATGCTAATTATAATTCTTTCTGTCCTGTACTCCATATACTTCCACTGTTGCTTCTCAATAGAAAGATTTTTGGCAACAAACTGCTCTAAAATCTCTGATGTTGCCCTGCTGCAATGTGGAGTTTCAAAATGTGGATCTTATATTTTTATCTTAGCTTTTATTACCTCATAGATGACAAAATCATCACACTGCCGATCGTATTGTTGTACACTCCTCTGTTTATAAAACTGATTTAATCAACATAGCATGTCACAGCATGGAAACAGTAAGTCAGCCTATCAAGTCTGCACCATGTTTTTCTCCACGTGAGCCACCTGGACAAATCCCACTCTCCTGCTCACTCCCCGTACCCTTTAACATTCCCTCTTTTCAAGCAACTATTTAATACCCTTTATAAAATAATTTATCAACTCTGCTTGAACAACGGCTTGAGGCCGAGAATTCCACATTCTAATCAGCTCCTTTGTAAAGAAAATTTTCTAACCTCCACTTTTAATTCTTTTTGTGATTTTCTAAAATTTGTGCCCTCTCATTATTGTCTAAATAATCAATGAAAATGATCAATAACCCTTCATAATCTTGAAGCTCTCCATCAGGTTACCCCTTAACCTTCTTTGCTCTATTGAAACAAGCTCTAAATTTTCAAGTCTCTCTTCATAACTAGAGCCCTTGATAATATCCCAGTGAATCTGTACAGCCTCTGTTGCATTGCTTTATACCCATCCTTGAATGGTGTGCCCAAAACTGCAGCAACTATGGCCTAACTAAGGTCTTGCACAAGTTCAACACTACCGCCTTGCTTTTCTATTTTGTACATTTAGACACCAAACCAACAACTTTTTGCCTACATATGCAGCAAATTTTATGACCTGCACACCAAGATCCAACTGCTACTGTACTCCATTTAAAATTTTACTAATAAGATATAGTTTCTTTCCCTAGCCTTATATCCAAAATGTATTACTTCATATTTTTTTTCTATGCTAAACTGTATTGCCATGTATCTGTCCATCTAGCTAAACTTCATATATCTCGTGCAGTTTTTCATAAACGGGTTGTCATACCCCTAAATTTAATGTCATCAGTCGAGATCATTCATGTACATCGTAAATGTACATAAGTGCCCCAACGCAGACCCCAGTGAAACATCAATCTGCACATCTTCCCATTTTGAGAAACTTCTTTTAACTTTACCCTTTGCTTTCTGTCCTCCGATAATCTCTCCGTCCATGTGGCCACATTCCCATTGATCACCTTTGCTATAAGCATTTATGTAGTACCATATAATATACTTTTTGAAAACCTATAAAAACCCACATCCACTACTTTTCCTTTATCTATTCTCTCTGTTATTTCTTCAAAGAATTTGATAATATTGGTAAACTACAACCTGCCTCTTACAAGTCCATGCTAACTGGCCTTGATTAACTCAAGTTTCTCCAGGGCCCCGTAACAATACATGGATTCCAAGTTTGAGTACGGTGCGCAGAGCTGCAAAACTCACCAAAAAGCTATAAATATAAAATGTAGCATTCAGCATTAAACCCAAAGCTGCTAACTGTGTTAATATTTCAGTCCCAGACAGTACTACCCACTGCCTGACACATTTGACTTCCAGGCCACTCAGTGCCTCAATGTTGAAAAGAAGATCAAGTCCTGTACTCTCCTCCCTGTTCTGGCCAAACCACGTAAGATTGACTTCCATACTTACATTGTGTATTGAATGTTAACAAATTTCCATCATTTAATTAATCTGTAATTTAGTTCCCTCCCTAAATCTCTCCACCACCCTCTCCTCCTTTAAGACCATTCTTAAAACCCAGCTCTTTGACCAAGCTTTTGGTCATCTTTCCTAATATCGCCTTCTTTGGCTTGATGTCCATTTTATTGATTATGCCTCTGTGAAGCACCTTGGGACGTTTTTCTATGTTAAAGGCACTATATAAAAGCAAGTTATTGTTGTTTTATAACTACTTACTTTGTAATCATAACTGCATTACAAATGTGCAGTTTTATTTGCTGTTTCATTTATAATCACATTCATTTATTTTTTAATTGAAATTTCAATGAGACAGAACAGTTTTAGGATAGAACTATTCTCCCTGAAACTTATTTGGTGGAATTTCTAACCCTTTGAGATCGCCAGTAGCATTTCTGTATAATGATGGCCATCTAAATAGAATCCATTGTTTCAAATTATCAGCAATTATAGTTGCTTAATCCTGATAAAGAAATCATTAGCTTATCAACAAATGTTCCACTTCTATCCAGGATTTCTATCAACTGTATCAAAAATGGATCAAGAACAAAGTGGTCTATACAAAAGCAGAATTTTGGACAAAAACCTATTATGCGCACAAAAACAAAATTCAGCTTTTAAAGTGTTCTTCTTGCAGTGACATTGGAAACTGGATAATAGGACATTAATTTATGTTTGGTCAGGAATCCTATGTAATAAAAGTGAATGTAAAGTCGTATGATATGAATGAATGGTGTTTGGTTGGGTCCATTGGAGTAACAGAGAAGAGTTTTAGCACATCAGAATTTTACAAAATGAAAGCCATTGGGAAGTGATTTAGTGGATAAGGATTTTACGTGGTGGAGTGAATAAAAAAATAGTTGGGCCCACTTTGATATTCTTCATTTTGTAAGTGAGTTTCCTCCATTTCTTTTGTTCTGCCTTTACAACCATTCTTACGTTGACTGAGGAGGCAGGTACATGTCTTGTTCCCAGTCAGCACTGCTTCACATTAGCTGCTGGAAGCAGCTTGACTTGCTCTCCCTTCAGTCAGTACCCGAGACAGATCAGCAACTTGCCACATGGGAAATCACAGGGGAGGTAGTTCCTACCAATCCATTGTGCACTACAGCAGTAACTCTAAAACAACTAAGACCTCCCCTACAATTCTGTTTTTTAACATTCTGCACGTGAACATAATGTAGAAGAATTCATGGAGCTGCTATGACATGGAGCTTGAACACCATAAACAGCCTAGACTTATGCAGGCCATCCGTGACATCTCTTACAAGGATGGACATCTTCCAGATAGTACTATAAACAGTGTGCATTGTGATGAAGGCTGTGGTATAGCAGAGGATGTTCTAATGAGTGGCTATTGCATTTTGAAAGTTTCACAGCAACGTATCTTAGTTGAAGGATTAAACACATAATGAATGGATTTTCCTGTCATGTCTGCCACAAGTGCAAGTTTTGGGTGTAGAGTTGAGACCTATTATACTGGGTCTCTGCCCTAATTGCACTCCACCATGACTTCCAGTCATCCTACACTGCTTCCTTGTGCATCCAGGAGGCATTGCCATTTGAGGTCAAATGACATCATAGCGATCTGCAACCAGCTTTCTTCTGTTTTCGCTGGTTGCATGTTAGAGGTAGGCCGTGGCCATATAAAGTAGACACTGGGACTATGAAGATTGCATCTTAGAAGAGCTCCAGATTTAAAGTGACAGGCTGCAACTTTGAAGAGAGCCTGAGATTTGAGAATTTATTTCAGGAGAAAGATTTGCCTACAGTTTTGAACTTTGCTACAACAGTAGAGAAGCAATGTGTGTGTAAATTTCATGCTTTACCTGAGGAGTGCTAGAAAGACTTCATCCCCTTTACCACAAAAGGATTTTCATTTGGTAGCCTCATATATTTGGCTTATTTGGAGGAAGAAAACAAGCAGGAGAGGCTATTTTGAAAGCCAAGAAGGAGGAGGATTGAGGGCACCTAACCACCTTACCCTTTTGGCCACATCTATCAGCCAAAAAAGGACTTTTCTGAATCTTTCCGAGGAATAGTGCCTTTAATGGCTATGTTTCATAAAGGAAGTGATACGGAAGCTTTGCAATCTGCTGGAGGAAGACCTACATCCACATTCCAGGGTAAGCACAGCGCTCCCTGTAGTTGTCAAGATTATCACTGCGTTGAACTTTGCCTTGAAGACATTCCAAATGGCACTGGAGATATATCTACGGTTAGTCAGTCTGCAATGCATAGATACATAAAGCAGGTGACTCATACGCAATATTTTCCTTGGGGATTCTCCAGATTGGCCAACGGCCTGTTTCCATGTTGTAATTTCTATTTAATTCTATGTCATTTATATGTAATTATTGGGAACACAATAAACATTTTCAAGCAGCGCCTCCGTTGCCTGGAAAGGTCAGGGAGCTGCCAAACTCTCCCAGATGCTTTGCTACATCTTGCACAGCATTGCACTAGAAAATGGAATCTATCTGAAGGAGTTACAGCAGGGGGCCAGGAAAGAAATACATGAGCCACTCAGAGGCAAAGGAAGCAGAGGAGGTAGCCCCAAAGGGACCCATGGCAGGTGCCCGAGAAATTCAGGAGACCTTTAATTTGAGAAATGCTTACATGAGCTAAACCACAAACCATGCCTCTCCACTCCATACCAACATCTTCCCCTTACCCTGTAATAAAAGTCAGACCTCACACAGCACTGATAACATCATACCTCTCTCCCTGGGACACCTTCCATCCTCTCTGATTTCTTGACACCATTGCTTCCACACTTCACAATTGCTGTATAGGAAGTCATTTAAAGTCCAGACATTCAATATGTCTCTGTGCCTAATGCCTGCTACCAAGGTGCTTTCCCTTCCTACCTGTTGGTGTAAACTGTCCTCAACTATCTATTCTCATGCTTCTTCTTTGTGAAAGCTCTGAGGCAGGAGCCTGTGTGGTGGCTGACAACTTTCTTCCAAGAAAAATACCAGGGATTGAGGAGGCTCTCGTTCTCTCTCAGCGTGGTCCCCTGAATACGCTTACTTCAGGCTGCTTCACTTCTGCTGCTGTGGGGGCAGCTTGGCTCTCTCTACTTTCTGACTCCTATGAGATCCTAGCAAGGGAGGGGAAAGTGCTGTGGAAGTGTTACTGTTGGAAGGCACAACAACATTTCCCATTTGCAGTTCCAGCCGACCTTGCTGGAAGTCTCCGTGGCCCTCTGCCGATGACCCGTGGGTGAGCAGACCCCACTGCAGCAATGACATTAATGAAGCCCCTATACTGCAGGACACCACCTGACCTTTTCAGGCATCATGGCGCTGCAGATGTATTTCAATTTATATGTCAGTGCTTGTGAGAGGATCAAGGATGGGTAATGTAGGAAGTTTTTTTGTCAATACAACACTCCACGAGAACATGACCTCCTGTTTCCTCTGACCTCCGTTGGGTACACCGGCCATGTATTTGCAGCAACCTCTCCTCAAATAGGGTGAGTTTGTAGATAGCCACTGAACCCTCCGGTTTAGACTGTTGTATGCAGAGTTCTCCTAGAAAAGAAGAAGCAAGGTTAAAAATTGTTTCCTCATATCATCTCTGGCTCTTTTGCCGATCACCTTAAAACTCTGACCTCTGATTACCAACCCTTCTGCCACTGGAAACAGTTTCTCTTTATTTACTTTTATCAAAACCGTTCATGATTTTGAACACCTCCCCTTAACCTTCTCTGTTCTCCAGTCTCTCCACACAACTGAAGTCCCTCATCCCTGATACTATTCTAGTAAATCTCTTCTGCACGCTCTCAAAGGCCTTCACATCCTTCCTTAAGTGTGGTGCCCAGATTGGACACAATACCCCAGCTGAGGCCTAACCAGTGTTTTATAAAGGTTTAGCATATCTTCCTTGTTTTTGTACTCTATTCCTCTATTAATAGAGCCCAGGATCACAAATGCTTTTTTAACAGCCTACTCAACTTGTCCTGCCACCTTCAAAGATTTGTGTATGTGCACCCTCAGGTTCCTTCACCCCCTTTAAAATTGTACCATTTAGTTTATATTGCCACTCCTCATTCTTCCGACCAAAATGCATCACTTCACACTTCTCTGCATTAAATTGCATCTGCTGTTATTCTACCCATTTCACCAGTCTTTCCATGTCCTCCTGAAGTCTGTTACTATCCTCCACATTGTTTACTACATTTCCGAGTTTCATGTCATCTGCGAACTTTGAAAATATACACTCTATACCCAAGTCCAAGTCATTAATATATATGAAAAAGAGCAGTGGCCTGAATACTGAAACCTGGGGAACACCACTGTATACTTCCTCCAGTCTTAAAAACAACTGTTCACCACTACTCTCTGCTTTTTGTCCCGTAGCCAATTTTGTATCCACGCTGCCATTGTCCCTTTAATCCCATGGGCTTTAATTTTGCTAACAAGTCTATTATGTGGTACTTTATCAAATACCTTTTGAAAGTCCATATACATACCATCAACTGCACTACCCTCATCAACCCTCTCCATTACTTCATCAAAGAATTCAATCAAGTTAGTCAAGCACAATTTTCCTTTAATAAATCAGTGCTGACTTTCATTTATTAGCCCATACTTTTCCAAGTGCCAATTAATTTTGTCCCACATTATTGTCTCTAAAAGTTTCCCCACCACCGACGTTAGGCTGACTGGCCTGTAATTGCCGGGTTCATCCTTCTCCCCTATTTTGAACAGGTGTGTAACATTTGTATATAAATGAAATCTTCCTACCACCCGTCCATGTGTGAAGATGGACACTTTAAGGATTGTTAAGTCAGACATTTGTAGGAGGTAATCATTGCAAAGCCTGTCAGCAGCTTGTCCTGGGACTGCTTGTGCTGAATATCACTACCTCTTTAAGTTGCTGTAGGCCTTTAAAAAACTTCCTTTGGTGAAAGGATATTTGCCCAATGACAAGTTGCCACGCATGCCTGGTGCACGCCCACTCCATGCAAATGAGCCAACTTGGGAAAGTGGGTGGTTGGCAACAATTGGCTTCAGTATTCCCAGGCCAAGAGGAGGAAAAATCAGCCAGGGTTCTTGCACCTATTTCTTGTTGCTGCCCAGTGACAGCACCTCCCTCTTCCCCCTGCCCCCCCCCCAATTAAATGTGAGTCACCATATTTAGGAGAGGAGGGGCAAAGTGCAGAAATAAATAGATCCAAAACCTGCAGCAGTGTGAATATTACATATTGATAAATGTCTAGAGGAAATTTGGAGAAACCAATCTTAATGATCTACAATATAGGCTGAACATGCAATTTCCCAAATATTGGCTGTAAATTATTTCTCTGCAAACTGTCACAATCATTAATCATTCATTGTCAATATCTTCCTGGAGTAGTAGCCCAGAATATATAAGCAGCACTGAAACTGATCAAAAAACAGAATGTAAGTGTCATGTAAAATGCAAACTATATGGGGTAAATTATGCAAAGCTCTGCACAGGGTGTGGACCCTTGCAAACAGTGGACTGGAAATTGGGCCTGCAGTCTCGCATGCCCAATTCATTGCACATCCAATTTTCCAAGTGGTAGTTTCTAGGGCAGTAATGAGCCCATGCTACCAGCATGTATGGATCTCATTACCATGGAATAAATATTTAAATTAGGTCCCTTGCCCAAATTCAAACTGCAGACAAGGGACTGCTTGCTGGGATTCTCATAAAACTGGTAGATGTCAAGGTCATCTGCAAAAAACATTTTTGAGGTATATGTTGCTGCTTTTGATCCCATGCATTAGTGTTTTTGCTCAGATCTCTGCCATTTTTGCATATTAATTTAGTTGCTATTGCTTTTTTTCAGTATTTTTGGTTGCAGCAAATATTGAAATGGCAACCTACAAAGTAGTGGACTTGGGAAATCCTTGCTAGTTACTAAACATGCTGGATATTCAAGATGCAGAAGAAAAGTTTTTGAAGGGCCACCAAAAGGAGATGCACTGATACCTGCAGTGTTCTGTTCGCATTCATCACAACTCTAGGGACCCTGTTTGACAACCTCTTCACATGTACCAGGAGATCGATCTTTACCCCATCTGCTTCACAAGACAGGCTGGCACATAGCTCTGAATGATAGGCCCTGACCACCAATGCTCAATCTTGCGCTCAGTGTTTAGAAGAACATTTACCAACAATGCCATTTGCGTCACTGAGAGAGAGCACTTGACTCAATACTAAAATATGTAAAGACTGATGTGAGATTTAAGCATTTTGGTGCATCACTTGTTGGGACATTTGTTTGTCTCAATGGTACCAGAGTCGTAGAACACATAGAAAAATAAAGTAAGTTTTTCCATCCTTCAGATTACATGTTTAATCGAGACCCTGTCTGGATGTAAAAGATCCCATGATCCCATCCTATGAAGAAGAGCAGTGGAGTTCTCTCATTGTCCTGGCCAACATTTATCCCTCAACCAATATCACTAAATCCAATTATCAAGTCATTTATCTGATTGCTGTTTGTGGGATCGTGCTGTGTACAAGTTGGCTGCCATGTTTGCCTACATTACAACAATGACAACACTTCAAAAGTAATTAATTGACTGTGAAATGCTTTGGCACATCCTGAGGTCATTAAAGGTGCTAAATAAATGCAAGTTCTTTCTTTGTTACTTGCTATTGCAGAATGACCTGCAGACAACAGACTCGAAAACCTGCAGGTATGATCCCTGCATTACACCAGGATTGCATCTGCTGGTGCCTTCCAGCAGTGACCCAACCAGGATTTACGGGGTCAATGGGTGCGATCTCTGGCACTCGTCTGCCTCATGTGGTCAGAAAATTGAATGACAGCCCAGCACTGGGAGGGAGGGGGATGCTCAGACCTCTGAGATCCCATCCTCAGCTCCCTGGCCTGCACCCTGACCCGAGTGGGACCCACCTGCACCCATGTGGAGGACAGTATACCTCATCTCATTCAGTACAGTGGCTTCCAGAAATATGCCAGTCCCTTCTGTTCCCACCAAAACTTCCCCTTTATTGGTTAGCTGAAGCCCTTTAGGAGATGCTCCCTGCCCAGATTTTCCAATTCCCAGCTAAGTGTGCTACAGGTCAAGCTCTCTCTGTGCCTATAGCTTATTCAAATTAGGGGGAGCGGCCCCTCTTGGAGCACTGGATCAAGCCAATGCTCTGTGATGCAGAAGTAGGTGAGCTATGCACTGGGTCAGCTCAAACCCAATATTTCCCAGACTTTCAAAATCAAGGCTTATAATTTACAAACAACATGGGATTATCTCATCTTACAGCATTTCGATAACAGTTAAAAGCCACTTGAACTCCAGCAGTTGCTCTCAGGTATTTATTGTTCATTCTCTATTTTTTATGGTTCCCAGAAAGAAAATTTCACCCCCCCCCCGCCCCCAAATGTTGAGCTATTTGTAAATTGAGATAAGTATTCAAGCTATGTGAGTTTGAACCTTGGGGGTTTTATACAACACCGTTAATGGCTACAAATCAGACTATGAGCACCCACAAGCTGGAATTGTATTGCCCAAATAGGCACTTGTGTGTGATTCATGAAAAAGGCATGTGTACAGGATAATACTCACTGCATATACTACTTTAATTTTGTTTTTATATGTCTGTGAGTAAGTAAGTTTCATGATTCACAAAGATTGCATCATTGTGCAGTATCAAATTAGTGAAATAGATCCATTACAATTGTCTGCGGCACAGTGCCTTTGATCTGGAAGTAGATCATTGGTAATAATCAGAAAAAGGTGACCACAAAGATCCTAGACTCCTTAGTAATGTCTGAATGGAATCTGGAGTTGGGGAGTTACTGTGGAATTCCAGGGTCAATAAATAGTTAGTTGAGTTTCTACAACTATCAGTGCCTGCTTATCTTGTCTCCTGTGCCCCACATGTACGTAAGCGTCTTAACTATCTCTGATATAACACTCTGGTGTCACTGAGGGATGTTTTTGAACCAGTCACATTTAAACTACCTTCTCTGTGAAAAAACTTAAATATGAACGCGTGCAGCTTTACTCAGTGAAAATGCAGCAAAGCCAAGAGATGGACTGTTGTGTGAGAATTTATACCGCGTGTGTTGCCCAAGAACATAAGAACATAAGAGATAGGAGCAGGACTAGGCCATTTGGCCCTTCGAGCCTGCTCTGCCATTCAATGAGATCATGGCTGATCTGATTCTGGCCTCTACTCCACTTTCCTGCCTGTTCCCCATTATCTTTGACTCCCTTGCTGATATTAAGCAAAATAACCACTAGTTACTGTGAAAACTCTGAATACAAATGTAACCTGCTAATCACCCCCTTTATGTGGTGGAGCTGTGTATCATGATATTTAGTTAATGCTTACAATAGTGGATGAAATATGATTACCTAAATAATCAGTTGGCATAATCTTTGTGACATATAATCTGTAGTCTTGTCCTCTTTATATGATGTTAAATGAGTCACTGGGTACCACAGTGGGTTAACACACTGTCCTTTCATCTCTGGGTTCAAACCCAGCCAAGAAAGTCTCCTTTGTCTGTTATCTGCCTGCATTCTATCTGTATTATGTCCCAATTATCCAGTACCCTTGTCTTTACCAATCTCCACTGAGTCCCCGACAACTGATTTCAAAATCCTCATCTTCATTTACATGGCTTCACCCCAATCCATCTCTGCAATCTCCTTCAACCTGCCATTCCAACCCACACCCTCTGCTCTTTCAACGCTGGTCAACTGTGCATTCTCTGTTCCTTCAAATCCACCAGTGGTGGCAGAGCCTTTAGCTATCACACCTTGCACGTTGGACATCTCTGGGCCTTGCTGGATGTACCCTCACCTTCAACACCTCCTTTATCTATCTCTTTTACCACACCTTGAATCAACCCCAACTCTTCATCTAAATTATGCTGGGTGTCTATTGCCCTTCCTTGTTTGTGTAGGACTTTGGGACATTTTACTATGTTAAAGAACCGAAAGAAATACAAGTTGTTCTTCAAGGGTCCTACATGAAATGTGTTTGATCAGTTCAGTTCCTAGTGGGCTTGGGCTCAAAGTACAAAACTTCCCATGTTTCTACACAAAATGGTACTAAACTGACAGTCTCATTCAAAAAGATTCAAGAACTGATGCAGCAAAGGGTGACCCTCTAATATTTGGGTCATTGTTCTGGCAGAGTAAAGGAAACTTTGTTCTGCTTCTATCACAATATTTGGCGCAAAAATATTGTTGGATCCTGCAACGTAACAGCATATGGACAAGTAAAATCAAAATCATCACCGGCACAAGGACAGTTAAATAGCACGGTGCATTATGTATTAGGAAAATGAGAGCACCACATTGTTTCTCATGAGCACAGTCTGTTATATTGTCTTATACTTTGCAGTAACTTCCATCTTTTAATCCACCACCAATTCTCTTGTTAATCTGATTGCAAAGAGGATGTTTTATTTTTTGCCAGTGCATTAGATTGATGCAGGTAGAGCCATTCAGGGAGTACAGTTTGCTTGTATATATAACTCTCAGAATATTGTAAATGTCTTAGAATCCTTCAGGAGTTAGATATGTGTGCTATTTTATCATATTTGACTCCTTATTTAATGGAGTAACTATACATTTCCCAAGTTTTCTGAATCTTTGTAAATCTTGTCAGCAGTAGCACTGACTGAGGACCTTAGAAACAGGGTTTCAGTTCTGCATTCCTCAAAATCGTTCTGAAGATCCAGGCACTGCTACACATTTTGCATTTCGCATTGTATTTTTTTAAAGCTGTTTTTCCTAATGCCCTTTTTCTCCCATTTTCATAATTTATCCTTCGTCTGCAATAGGTTGACAATACCTACAATTATTGATTTCCCACTTCAGCATCTTTTTCTCATCTGTCTTCCCTTTGCTACTGTGCAGTATTCTGGCTGTTGGCCCTGCCCCCAGTTGAGACAAGTGACTGCTGACCCTTGGTCTGAAATTCACCGCTTCCTGTTCAGAAACCAAACACTGAGACATTTAAAGCACAAGATTTTTAACCTGTTGTCTTTGTTTCTTGCTCCTTGCGAGGCCAAGATTTTCTTCCTTTGTTCACTTGTCTCATTTATTTCCCAGGATTAATTGGTGCTTTTTATTCTGATTTGGCACAGCAAAGAGTACCCTGAAAAAAGTAATTGCATTATATTGATCATTTTGATATGTTATAACAGCAAGCATGGTGGCGCAGTGTATTAGAGCTCCACTGTCGACAGTGCTATCAAGTGGCACTTACTCACTGCTCACCGATGCTCAGTTTGGGATCCACCAGGACCACTCGGCTCCAGACCTCATTACAGCCTCGGTCCAAACATGGACAAAGGAGCTGAATTCCAGAGGTGAGGTGAGAGTGACTGGTCTTGACATCACGGCAGCATTTGACCGAGTGTGGTACCAAGGAGCACTGGTAAAATTGAAGTCAATGGGAATCAAGGGAAAACTCTCCAGGGGCTGGAGTCATACCTGGCAGAAAGGAAGATGGGTAGTGGTTGTTGGAGGCCAATCATCTCAGCCCCAGGACATTGCTGCAGGAGTTCCTCAGGGCAGTGTCCGAGGCCCAACCATCTGCAGCTGCTTCATCGTAAGGTCAGAAATGGGAATGTTCGCTGATGATTGCACAGTATTCAGTTCCATTTACAACCCCTCAGATAATGAAGCAGTCTGTGGCTGCATGCAACAAGACCTGGACAACATCCAGGTTTAGGCTGATAAGTAACATTCGCACCAGACAAGTGCCAGGCAATGACCATCTCCAACAAGAGAGAGTCTAACCACCTCTCCTTGACATTCAATGGCATTACCATCGCCGAATCCCCCACCATCAACAACCTGGGGGTCACCATTGACCAGAAACTTAACTGGACCAGCCACATAAATACTGTGACTACAAGAGCAGGTCAGAGGCTGGGTATTCTGATGAGTGACTCACCTCCTGACTCCCCAAATCCTTTCCAGAATCTACAAGGCACAAGTCAGGAGTGTGATGGAATACTCTCCACTTGCCTGGATGAGTGCAGCTCCAACAACACTCAAGAAGCTCGACACCATCCAGGACAAAGCAGCCCGCTTGACTGGCACCCCATCCACCACCCTAAACATTCACTCCCTTCACCACCGGCGCACAGTGGCTGCAGTGTGTACCATCTACAGGATGCACTGCAGCAGCTTGCCAAGGCTTCTTTGATAGTACCTCCCAAACCCGCAACCTCTACCACCTAGAAGGACAAGGGCAGCAGGCACATGGGAACGACACCACCTGCACGTTTCCCTCCAAGTCACACACCATCCCGACTTGGAAATATATCGGCGTTCCTTCATCGTCGCTGGGTCAAAATCCTGGAACTCCCTTCCTAACAGCACTGTGGGAGAACCTTCATCACACGGACTGCAGTGGTTCAAGAAGACGGCTCACCACCACCTTCTCAAGGGTAATTAGTGATGGACAGTAAATGCTGGCCTTGCCAGCGACGCCCACATCCCATGAACAAAAAAAAATCAGTGAAGCATTCTCTCAGGGTTCTCTGTGACTGATCCCCAATCCTGCTGAAGCCATCGCTGGAACTCTATGCTAACAGTCTGAGCTCCACTGCAGATGTCACAGGATTTGCCACAGGCTGCATGGTGGACTGCGGTGTTGTGAAACATCATGCAAGGCTACACACATACAACTAGTGGACTTTCCCATACAAGCCACCATCTGCAGAAACCTACTTGGTATGATCCTTAGTGCCTGCATCAAAACTTGATGCTCAGAAAGCACCTCCTTTTAAAAGAAGGGACTTTGATGTCCAGAATCTTAGGTTCATCAACTGAGGCAGGATGGAAGCCTGCCCTCTGATAGCAATTAAGGTAGGGTCATTAAACATTTTCCTGCATTGCTTCCATGTTAATGGTGTTGCGGAGGTGGCATTACCACTTCCTCCAGTGCTGCTCTTAATGGCCTCTGCCCCTTAATTCTAAAGATGCTTCCCCTGCTCTGCCTCACATACTCGAGAAGAACCTTTATGGCCCCTTCAGAAACCAGGCCATTCTGTAGTCTTACTTTATTCCATGCAGACATACTTATGTCGCAGAAGCTTGCTCTTTCCCAAATTTTACAAGCCTGGATGCTTGTCCCTTTGTTACTGCAAGCCCTTTAACCTTGCAGCAGCACATGATTTCCTCCCTCCTGAAAGACAAGCTTCAAATCACAGGCATTTGTGTGCCTGGAACTCACCTATGATATTTAAATTAGGTTAGGTCAGTACACTGCAGGTTGGGTGAGTGCAGCTCCTTGTGCCCAGTCAGAAAATGAGTGAATTCTTATTTGAGATTAGCTATTCTGGTCAGGAACTGAATGGATGACAGCGAAAGAGAGAAAATAGAAGGGAATGTTCCTTTTGGTCGCCCCCTCTTCCACCCACCCCCGCCTCCCCCTCACTGCCTACCCCTCCCCCAACCCCCCTCACTTGCCCCTAACCCCCCCTCCCTCCCTCCCTCCCCAATCACAAAACCATCAAGGCTGCACTCCTGCAAATTCTGGTGGCTGGTTACAGACCATCATTTGGCAAAGACTTGAAAGCAGGTTATGTGTCCATTCCTCTTTGTGGGTCTGAGGGTTCTGCGAAATAAGGAATTGTGGTTCTGCCCATTTCTCTTTTTGTATTATGTAGCATTTACCAATGTCAGAAAATCGGTTTTATTGTTGTTGAACAGGTAATACAGATTTTTAAATCTGAAAAATATTTCATTCTGAAAGCTTTCATCATAGAAATCTTTTAAATTTTAACTTTTTTGCCTCAAACATTTTTGAGGAGAGTCACATTTGGTTATCATCTTTGAAAATGTCTACCACGCGAAGTTTTTTTTGCATCAAATTTAATCAAAGTACACACTGAAATATATTATTTTTCTCCATATTTTTAAGGTTCTTGTGGCAAACATTTTAAGTATGGGTTAATGTAAATCCCTCTGCTGTGATTTTACCTGCTGCATCTTTAGTATATCTTTTAAAGCTTTTTGAAAGAATAATCATTGACAGCCCAAAATTATAATTACTGATTAGCAACAGTTGTAGACTTGGTGGCTTTGTTTCTGTTTCTCAGTCCATCTGTCCTGTGCACTACAACAGTGTCTACTGAGCCGTTCTGTTTATATGTGAGAGAGTGCAGTATTAAGGCTGAATCCACGATGCATTATTTTGTTGAAACTCCCACTACTGTTGTTTTTAGTTGCAGAGGGGAAAGGTTTCCTCAGCGAGCAAACTATTGCAAAATTGTAAGCCTGTTATTTATGAATTAGCTTTCAATTTTTTGACAGTTCACACACACAGAGTTAACAGTTTACTATTTCAGTAGCGGATAGGAGTCCTGTTATAAACAGATGACAGGTTCTCATGATTAATTCATCTAATTCATACCACACTGCTTCTGTGTTCACGGCCTCCACTGCAGTGATGTTTTCCATCTTCTCTTTAAGGCTAGCAAATCTTACACAATATCACAGCTAAGAGAGTCAAGTGGACAGGAAACCTGCTCCAAGGCTAGTGCTTGAAAGTGTTCAAGGGCAGCCACAGGAGTGACTTATCTGCAGATTTACCCTTGTCCTGTTGGAAAGGACCAAACCTGCACCTGGCATTTCCCCCGATTGCAAAAATAAAATCACTTATATGCATAAATAAAATCACTTATATCATGTGTGAACCCACCATTCACCAATCATAGTACATCAAGCCCTCATTCCTTGTGAATTCCTTTTGAAACCAGCATGAGAGCAGTAAATCCCCTTTAGCAAAATGTGCTCTCAGTAACAAAGGAAGAAATAGGAAGTAAAAATGACAACAGCCTCTTCTCTAGAAGTACCAGTAGCTTGTATCAGAGTATATTAATTTCAGGTGTTGATGTGGAACAGGCAGTGTGGCTGGTGTCAGGAGATCTGCGAATTGCTCTGCAGGGGTCCTTTATGGAGCCGGTGACATGAAACAGACAGGCAGTACTGAATGAATGAATGAGGTATGGACGGGCACTCATTAGGCATTATCAGTCTTTGGTTAACAGTGATCTGTCAAAAACAGGAAGAAGCTGATAATGGAGCCCTCTGGCACTTAAAGGCTCTGACTACCTCCAAAGGGTCATATATTAATAGACCCGTAAAAACTCATTAAATAACTCCTTCCTCACTGGAATTTACAAAGGGCGGTACGGCTAGCAGCTCAATGGTTGACAGGCACAGTTGTCAAACATACTTGTGTTTTTTTTTCCACTCTTACTAGCGGAAGTTCTTTGCATTTGATTAACCCTTCACAGAACACTTTTGTTACATAAAAACAGAAAATGCTGGAGAAGTTCAGCAAGTCAGGCAACATCTGTGGAGAAAGAAACAGAGTTAATGTTTCAGGTTGAAGACCTTTCGTCAGAACTGGAAGATGTTAAGAGTTAAAGTTTTTGAGCAAGTACAGAGCCAGGGAAAGGGGGGAAGGGAGGAAACAACAAAAGGGAAGGTCTGTGATAGGGTAGAGGGCATGAGTAATTAAATGACAAAAGGGATGATGGTGCAAGGCAGGGAAGGTGGTAATGGGATAAGTTAAGAAACAAAAGATTGATCAGGAGTAGCTGCAAATGGCAGCAGCAGAACCATTACTAGCTGACCGAAAAATGGGAGCAGTGGTTATGATCTGAAGTTATTGAAATCAATGTTGAGTCCGGAAGGTTGTAAAGTGCTTAAACAAAAGATTCCTCGAGCTTACATTGAACTTCATTGGAACAGTGTAAGAGGCCGAGGTCAGAGTAGGAGTGGGAAGGGGAATTAAAATGGCAAGCGACCGGCAGGTCAGGGTTACGCTTGCGGACAGAGCGGAGATGTTCAGCAAAGCGATCACCCAGTCTGCGTTTGATCTCCCCAATGTAAAGGGGACCGCACTGTGTGCAGCGGATACGTTGTACTAAATTGAAAGAAGTACAAGTAAACCACTGTTTCACCTGGAAGGAGTGTTTGGGACACTGGACGGTGGGAAGGGAGGAGGTGAAGGGGCAGGTGTTGCATCTCCTGTGCTCACACGAGAAGGTGCAATGGGGGGGACAGCGGGTGCTGGGGGTGATGGAAGAGTGGACTAGGTTGTCCCGGAGGGAGCGGTCCCTTCAGAATGCTGAAAGGAGAGGGGAGGGGAAGATTTATTTGGTGGTGGGATCACGCTGGAGGTGGCGGAAATGATAGAGGATGATACGTTGAATGTGGAGGCTGGTGGAGTGGAAGGTGAGGACAAGGGGGACCCTATCATGGTCTGGGAGGGAAGGGAAGGGGTGAGGGCAGAAGTGCGGGAAATAGGACGGACACAGTCGAGGGCCCTGTCAACTACGTGGAGAGGAGTCCTCAATTGAGGAAAAAGGAAGACCTATCGAAAGCACTGGTGCGGAAGGTGGCATCATCAGAACAGATGTGACAGAGACGGAGAAACTGCAGAAGGTAATCGAGTCCTTACAGGAAGCGGGGTGGGAGGAAGTGTAATCAAGATAGCTGTGGGAGTCGGTGCACTTATACCAGATATTGGTTGACAGCCTATCCCCAGAAATGAAGATAGAGAAGTCGAGGAAGGGAAAGAAAGAGTCGGAGATGGAACATGTGAAGGCGAGGGAAGGGTGGAAATTGGAAGCTAAGTTGATGAAATGTTTCAGTTTGGGGCGAGAACAGGAAACGGCACCGATACAGTCATCAAGGTACTGGAGAAAGAGGTGAGGGAGGGGGCCTGAGTAGGACTGGAACAAGGAATGTTCCACCCCGCTTCCTGTAAGGACTCTATTCCCTACTCCCAGCTTCTCCGTCTCCGTCGCATCTGTTCTGACGATAAGACCTTCTGAACCAGTGCTTCCGATATGAAGCTCAAGGAACAGCACCTCATCTTTCGTTTAGGCACTTTACAACCTTCCGACTCAATATTGATTTCAGTAACTTCAGATCATAACCACTGTTCCCATTTTTTTTTGGTCAGCTGGAGCTGGTAATGGTCCTGCTGCTGCGATTTACAGCTATTCCTGATCAATCTTTTGTTTCTTAACTTGTCCCATTACCACCCTTCGGGCGCTAAATTGGGCCGTGTAGTGCCCGTTGTTTCGGCGCTACACGGCCTCTCTGACATCCAAGATGGCATTTTCGTTTCCAGCGTGACGTGCGCCGGACACTATCTTGGTATAGGAGTTACCGCATGCGCAAATACTGAATGATGGAAGCATGTAAAGTAGAGAGATAATGAGTGCAATCAGTGTGCAACGCTGATTTAAAGTGATAGACACCATTTTTTACCTTAACGCTCAACTCAACGCACAGTCTTAACCCCAACCATCTGAACGTGTCTTACAGTGTCTGAAGGACCCCCACCAGTGCTATTTAAAGGGGCCATGCAGGTGTTGCAGGTTAGTTGCTGGATTATTGCTTCTGGCTGCTGGAGGAGCAGGAAATGTTTTTTGAAGCTCCCAATTCTTACTGAGAGTTCCTGGACTACATTTGAGAGTGGTTCAGCAGGTACTGCCTTACGGATCGGAAAGTTACAACCGTGGTTGAACAACATTCCTGCCAACCATGTGTCTGCTAGGGCTCCCGCTGGGCATTGAGCATGACTGGGAACATGCAGAGAGGCCACGCATAGCAGGTCAAGCTGCGAGGAGTCAGAGGACGAGGAGGCGCAGGGCACTGAGCAGGAGGCCCTGCCCAATGAGGGCCTTCCAGGACCAATTCTCTTGCTTCAACATGACGGAGGAGGATTGCATCTGACACCTGAAGTTCACCAAGGAAGCCATGACTGAGATCTATCAACTGGTGCGGCCACAACTGCAGCCTCAGAGCAGGGCAAGGACAGCCTGTGGCTGTGAAGGTCACCGTGGCACTGAATTTCTATGGCTCAGGAGCATTTCAGGCTCTGCTGGTGACATGTGCAACATCTCGCAGCATGCAGTGCACTTCTGCATAAGGCAGGTCACAGTCGCACTGTACCAGATGAGGAACAGGTTCAACACCTTCCCTCTCCACAGACACAAGCAGAACGAGCGAGCACGGGAGCTCGCTCGCATTTCTGGCTTCCCCATGATGCAGGGTGCCATTGACTGCACGCAGATTGCCCTGCATGCCCCGCACATCAACTCAGCCATCTTCGTCAACTGAAAGGGCTTCCACTCCCTCAACGTGCAGCTGGTGTGCGACCACATGCATCGAATCATGGAGGTCGATGCCCACTACCCTGGGTGCAGTCACGCGCCTTCGTCATGCGGCAGTCCAACGTGCCAGCTATCTTTCACCCGACTCGGCAAGTTAAAGGCTGGCTACTGGGCGACAAGGGCTATCCCCTCACGCCGTGGCTCATGACACCAGTCAGGAACCCACGTACATGTGCACAGCAGGCCTATAATGAGAGCCATACTGCCACACCAACATCATGGAGCACACTATAGGCCTCCTCAAACAACACTTCCGCTGCCTGAACCGGTCTGGAGGAGCCCTGCAGTACTCCCCTGAGTGGGTCGGCAGATTTGTGGTGGTACGCTACATGCTGCACAACCTCGCCATCATGAGGGACCAGCCTTTGCCACCAATGATTGGAGAAGACCCTGAGCCAGAGATGGAGGAGGAGAAGGCTGAGGAGGAGGAGGGGGTGGAGCCGGAAGAGGAAGTGGAGGAAGATGCAAGGGTGCAAGGGCTCTGTGTGCTCGCCGTGCCCGCTATCAATAATTTGAACTACATTCCCCAACTCACCAACAGTCCTACACTTCCCACCTTTCCGCTCCCACAAGACAATCAAATCGCCCTCCATCTGATTACACATTGATGTCCCTCCCAGCTCATTGCATAAATAAAAACAACCACCAAATGCAAAATCAAAGTCTCATTTATCAATGATAAATTAAATTATGCAAACATAACAGAACCTATTCACCCTTGTGCATTCCCTTCGTGCCTTTTGTTCGTGTGCCTTTACCTATCCTGGTGCTCCTACAAAGTGCTTCACCAGTGGCTGGAACGTGGGTGGTGGGAGGCTGCTGGCCTTCAATGGAGGAGCGTGCAAATGGCCTTGGACAACCTCGAGCAGCTCTGGGCCGGGAGGGCCCAGCTTCAGACTGCACCATCTCAGCATGGGCTGCAGCAGTCTGGCCTGGCTGGCCAATAGGCAACAACAGGGGCACTGGCAGAGTGGCAGGGGTGGAAGCTGTGACATCAGTCATCAGACGCTGCCATCATGGTGGGTTCCAGCGGTGTGCTGATGGAGGTGACTACCCGTTCCATGTTGGAAAGGATGGGCTCCAAGCTCTGCGCAAAGCCCTGTGCCAAGTTGGAGATGAACTCTTCTATGCTCCTTCTCATTGTGCGCAGGCTTTCTGGCAAGTTTTCCAGTGCCCCAAGCATTTGGCTGTGTATGCCCATCAGCTGTCTTCTGTAGCCTAGCCCATCGAAGTCCTCATCTGACTCCTCTGCAGCAGAACTAGTGAGCGACCTCACCCTCCGGCGAGCTGGCACCTGTGGTTTCCGCCCCCCCACCCCGGCTCCTGCGCACTTGTGCTCGGTGTCTCACCACGTGCAAATCCCTCCTCTAACCTAGCCTCTAAAGGACGCGCAGTGTCAGTACCTGAGCTGGTGGATGCAAGTGTCAGACCAAGTGACGGTGTGGCTTCAGTGTCCTACTCCTCCTCCTCCTCCTCGGATGGTGCCACCACATGTTCTTGGGTATCTGCAATGACAAAGGGAAACAGGTTGATTTGTGGAGTTGGGAGAGGAGCAAGTAAGACGTGCGTGCTGACAGCATCTGCAGCACGTGAGTCAGAAAAGATTATGGGAGGTGGGAGATGTGGAAAAGGAGAAGGAGCATTAGATATGCAGAGAACCCCTTCATCGGGAACTCCAGCACGGTATGTTGTGACGGCTGCAGCAACGGCTCGCCCAGTGATCCTAAGCACTGTCTCCTCTTGGGGGATGAGGACCTGTAAACGTGCCGTTCACCCTCAGGTCCCTCCTGTCGGCTGTTATGCGCCACCTTCTCCTGCAAGACAGAGGACAGTGTGTCAGTGAGTCTCCTGCAAGGTGTGTGGGTGATGTGCCTGTCATGGTCGAATAGCTGCCAGTTTGTGTGACTTGTGAGTGGTGATTGTGTGGCCTGCAAGAGTGGTACTATGTGCGGGTGAGATGCAGCATGCCGAGTGCAACATTGCCTATGGATGGGCAGTGTTTGTTGGTGGGTGGATGACGGGGAGTGTGATGCGTGGAGTAGTGGTGCGGTTGGTAGGATGTGCCACTTGGCACTTGCATTCACTCACCTTGACCACTCGTGTCAAATCATTGAACTTCTTTTGGCACTGCACCCACGTGCGCGGTGCAACGCTCCTGGCGTTTACTTCCTGCGCCACAACCTGCCAATGCCTGCAGAGCTGCAGTCTGGAGGGTCTCAGGCCACCCCGTGGGTACATGTTGGCCCTCCTTTTGTCCTCACCTTCCACCAGGGCCTCCAGAGCATCATCAGAGAAGCGTGGAGTCCTCTCTTGTGCCGGTCCTACTATCCTCGTGGCCACCTTTCCCTCCAAGTCAGCTGTGTACCTGCCATTTGAAATGTGCACCTGCACCTTTTAAGAGTTGCAGGCTGCTAATGACGTGCGCTGTGCACGCCCCATTTCCAACTTCCTCATTCTCCATGCAGCCTCTCAGCAGCGCGGGTAGCACTGGCTGCACGGAGATATCATGATAATTAGCAGACAGTGTAGGTGCTGCCTGCGTAGGGTCCTTCGGATGCAGGGTACTAGCGCATCATGCTACCCCGCCCGAAAACGACCCCCTTAACTAATTTTTTCCCCCTTCTTGCCTTGCCATCATCATCCCTTTCGTCATTTAATCACTCATGCCCTCTACCCTATCACAGATCTTCCCTTTTGTTCTTTCCTCGCCTCCCCTCCCCCCTTTCCCTGGCTCTGTACTTGCTCAAAAACTTTAACCCTTTTAACATCTTCCAGTTCTGACGAAAGGTCTTCGACCTGAAACGTTAATTCTGTTTCTTTCTCCACAGATGCTGCTTCTCCAGCATTTTCAGTTTTTATTTCAGATTTCCAGCATCCACAATATTTTGCTTTTGACTTTAGTTACAGTATAAGGTTCCCCCTTCTAGCCCAGTCTTTCAGCAACTTGCTCCCAAGCCTATGACATCTTGTAACCCACTGCTAGAAGCCCCCTGGAATGACTAAATTTCTACATTTGTTTTTACCCCCCCTCTGGCAGCCTGCACTGAGATCTGGGAATCTGTGTATATGCAAACGGCAGATGGTAACCACGTCTATCATGCTGGGCTACCACATGCTGCCATTTATAGGATGCTATGCCTCCAACTCAATACAGTAGCTTTGCTTTTAAGAAGTATGGTCAACATATTGTCTAAGTGTCAATATGTGCCATACAAACCAAAAATGAAGCACAAGATTGAGAGTGGAATAATGGCTCCGAGCGATGCAGCTGCAACTTGCTTCATCATGGAATGGGAGGTCATTGATTCAATCCTCCGAATCCCTACATTGAACCATTTAGATTGCAATATAGAAATTCACCCAGGCACTGCAAATGACCCGGAGTTCATTTTGATTTTTTTTAAAGCTGTTATTTCTACCCCTTTCTTTTACTTCATGCTACAGCCATGGTCAAATGGGACAAAGTAGGTGACTTGCTACTTGCTACCTTTAATACTATTCGAAATTGAGAGTGTGCACGGGGTGAAACTCACTTCATCCTCCTGGGAATATGCCTGGCCTCCTCTTGATTTCTCCGCATGGTTGAGACAAACAATAGTATTAAAGGTAGCAAGTAGCAAGTCACCTACTTTGTCCCATTTGACCATGGCTGTAGCATGAAGTAAAAGAAAGGGGTAGAAATAACAGCTTTAAAAAAAATCAAAATGAACTCCGGGTCATTTGCAGTGCCTGGGTGAATTTCTATATTGCAATCTAAATGGTACAAAACCTGGACTCTTAAATCCTAAAAATTAAAGATTTTCTTTGAATAAAGTGGAGATACATACAGCTCTCGCTCTGGAGAATTGTTGTTCATCTCTGCAAGCTGAATCTTGCCCAACCTATTACTGCTGCACAACATTAATGAGATCCAGACCTACCCAGTACAGATGTTTGATATGTAGTACCAAAGTTGTAGCTCCAATTATCATTCTGAGAGAAAGGCCTCATTTTTCTTTGATGCAGTATTCACATGACATAGTAGCATTACAAATACAACCAAACCTGATTTTCACAAACTCTCACATTTCAAACTCCTATTTTAATAAACTGTTCCCTGCCCCAGCTGACGCTCCATTCAAAGTGGAAGTGGGGAGGTCACAATAGAATGACTTCCGTAGCCAAGGCAGCAGATTGTGAATCCACTTTCATCTTTTCAGTAGCCGTAAACTAAAAGGATTTAAACAAGGTAACCTTCAAATAGAAGCATCTGTTTGAAGAAAGCACCGATTATACTGCGCTGTTGAAGAGATCAGTTGTGTGGCACTGGTGGACAACTGCTGTTGGTAATGATTTTAAGATGTTCCAAGGTGTTAACACAGCTTCTATCCTCTATCCTCCATCCTCCACACAGTCAAAAGAGAAGCTTAAAACTCAGTAAGATGAAAGCCTGAAGGGAACTGCTTTACTAGTCCCTGCGAGCTTGTGATGTATTGTCCACTAATTACTGTCTGCATAAGAGGTGCAAATTGGCATTGCGATGATATTATGTGTTGGAGCGCCAATGGGCAGGGCCACGGAGTGGAAGCACATGGTTTCAATCACCTGCTCTAATCAGTTCCTGATCAGAGCCATGCTGGATAGAGAGGTGACAACAGATGCACTGTGTTTCCTTACAGGGGAAGGAAAAGTGGGACCAGGTTCCATTCTGCTGTATGCCCCTCCTGATGATTGGCCAAAGAGCCATTTTGCAGTGATAGGGAAATAAGCTACCCACGCATTCTCATACATTGCACAAGGGGAGAAAATGGAGGAAAATACTGTAGGTGCTTCAATTCATTTGAGGGTGAATACCTGCATTGAATAAAAGTTCAAACTGTGCACTGTTAATGAGTACACAGTCCAGCTGCTGAGGTTATGAATCAGTCTTCAACTTCCTTGCTTTAGATGCCATAGATATGTGTGGGGTTGTGATTGGTATTCTCAGGATCTCCAGGAGATGGAGAGGGGAAAATTGATCAGGATTGGATTGCTACTTCCTGCCGGAAATTTCTATGTTTGACATTGGATAAGGATAGAATTAGGCTCAGCTGTGTTACCCTCCATTGGTCAAAAAACTCTACCAACATTCACTGTCCAGGTTCACACATGAAGAATTGGCAGTAGGACAAGGTACGAGAGGATTGCTGCCCCCTTCCCCCCCAAACCTGTGGAGCTGTATTCCTGCATGAGTCTCTGTGAGGGGAGAAAAATCAAAGAAATTGCAGAGAATAAAGAAAATCCAGAAACAGTTGTCATTATATTGTGATAATTGCAGCCATGCCCCCATTTCTGCATTCAAAATAAGTTTAACTGGGCTACCTGTGTGGAGCATAGCGTACAGCAATAATAGGGCCTGAAAATCCTCAAGGCCATTTACAATGGTATTGTGCTTAAAGGTGGCACTTCTGCCCAACAATCCTCTCCTGTGCTGACTCTGCCCTAAATTATGGTGTCAACGCATCTGCATAGTCTTTGGCATTCACTGAGCGCAACTCCTGTACAACACACGAGTACTGCGCTGGATGCAGGTCTTTACGGAGCCTTGAATGGTTGAAGACTGCAGCAACAGGCTCAGTGCAGCAGGTAGGTATCAAACGTTTTCTCAGACTGAGGTAACTGGGAGGTTTGTTTCGTGGATGCTCCCACAAGACTTTATGACACTTTTAAGGCATGTTTTCAAGTGGAGCACCTGTCAGAAGCGCCCCAAGAAAGGAGCAAGGGGGCTCTAGGGGGGGAGGAGCTAAATACGATTAAAATCACTAAGGAATTGGTACTCAGTAAATTAATGGGACTCAAGGCGGATAAATCCCCTGGACCTGATGGCTTACATCCTTGGGTCTTGAGGGAAGTGGCAGTAGGGATTGTGGATGCTTTGGTAATAATTTTCCAAAATTCTCTGGACTCGGCAAAGGTCCCGGCAGATTGGAAAATTGCCAATGTTAACACCCTTATTTAAAAAGGGTAGTAGGCAGAAAGCTGGAAATTATAGACCAGTTAGCTTAACATCTGTGGTGGGTAAAATTTTGGAGTCTGTTATTAAGGAGACAGTAGCAGAACATTTGGATAAATAATTTAATAGGACAAAGTCAGCATGGCTTTACAAAGGGGAAGTCATGTCTGACAAATTTGCTTGAGTTCTTTGAGGATATAACGTACAGGGTGGATAAAGGGGAACCAGTGGACGTAGTGTATTTGGACTTCAAGAAGGCATTCGACAAGGTGCCACATAAAAGATTATTGCTCAAGATAAAGAATCACTGGATTGGGGGTAATATTCTGGCATGGGTGGAGGATTGGTTATCTAACAGGAAGCAGAGAGTTGGGATAAATGGTACATTCTCAGACTGGCAACCTGTAGCCAGTGGTGTTCCGCAGGGTTCGGTGCTGGGTCCCCAACTCTTTACAATCTATATTAACGATTTGGAGGAGGGGACCGAGTGTAACATATCAAAGTTTGCAGATGATTCAAAGATGGGAGGGAAAGTAGAGAGTGAGGAGGACATAAAAAACCTACAAGGGGATATAGACAGGCTGGGTGAGTGGGCGGAGATTTGGCAGATGCAATACAATATTGGAAAATGTGAGGTTATGCACTTTGGCAGGAAAAATCAGAGAGCAAGTTATTATCTTAATGGCGTGAAACTGGAAAGTACTGCAGTACAAAGGGATCTGGGGGTCCTAGTGCAAGAAAATCAAAAGGTTAGTTTGCAGGTGCAGCAGGTGATCATGAAGGCCAACGGAATGTTGGCTTTTATTGCTAGGGGGATAGAATATAAAAACAGGGAGGTATTGCTGCAGTTATATAAGGTATTGGTGAGACCGCACCTGGAATACTGCATACCGTTTTGGTGTCCATACTTAAGAAAAGACATACTTGCTCTCGAGGCAGTACAAAGAAGGTTCACTCAGTTAATCCCGGGGATGAGGGGGTGGACATATGAGGAGAGGTTGAGTAGATTGGGACTCTACTCATTGGAGTTCAGAAGAATGAGAGGCGATCTTATTGAAACATATAAGATTGTGAAGGGGCTTGATCGGGTGGATGCGGTAAGGATGTTCCCAAGGATGGGTGAAACTAGAACTAGGGGGCATAATCTTAGAATAAGGGGCTGCTCTTTCAAAACTGAGATGAGGAGAAACTTCTTCGCTCAGAGGGTGGTAGGTCTGTGGAATTTGCTGCCCCAGGAAGCTGTGGAAGCTACATCATTAAATAAATTTAAAACAGAAATAGACAGTTTCCTAGAAGTAAAGGGAATTAGGGGTTACGGGGAGCGGGCAGGAAATTGGACATGAATTTAGATTTGAGGTTAGGATCAGATCAGCCATGATCTTATAGAATGGCGGAGCAGGCTTGAGGGGCCGATTGGCCTACTCCTGCTCCTATTTCTTATGTTCTTATGTACAAGAAGGCAGAGAAGAGACCCACAAACCATCCTGCATGAGATGCAGCAAAGGGAAAAAAGACTGCTTCGTGTTCATGGAAAGCAATTTCAAAATAATATTTTGCGGTCATTTTTGGGAAAATAGCAGTGGGACCCCTCTCATCCCCAGGACTGTAGTTCAATGATTTGATGACAGTAGGCAAGATCACACACGAACCACTCTCCATTTTCTTCCTTGGGCACCATGGGCATCACACACTGTTCATCCTGTAAAATGAATAGCTCCACAAGTAACCCTTAACATTGCACTGTGGTTAAGCGATTCACTTAACTCTGGATCTGACAATATATTTGTCGCCAATTTACCCTGCGTGCAGAAGCTTAAAACCCCTTCCTCTAATTTAACAGGGTGATGCCAGTGGCCTCACAGGTCCTCAGGCTGTCAGAGACAAGTCCAGCTCTAGCCAGGTGGTAGACAAAAAAAAACGTTAAAATTCTTTTGTAGCTCCAACAAACACTTCTCAAAGTTTATTTGGACTGCAGGCTCCAAAGTAAAACACTTTTGCCAGTCTCAGCTGATGCTGGCAACAGGAATGCCTCTTTTAACTCGTCATTAATTACCCTTAGTGCAATGGGAGCTCAAGTCATGGATTCTGGGCATTCCTCATCCTCATATGATCCTCAAATTAATATATTATCATGAGCTCCCAGCAGTATTGGCAAGTGCACATATTGAAGGCCGTGATGGAAACAGGTCCTGCTCCAGAATTCCTCCACAAAATTGCTAGTACGCTGCTTTTAAGCCCAAAACTGCCAAAAATGGCAAGTAAAATTGTGGCAATAATGTTCTGCACAAGTGATCACAATTAACTTAATATATGAAATATCCCTGGATTACAATCTTATTCAGATAAATTATTCTCCAACCCCAGTTTCTTCCTCCCCTCTCTTCCCTGAAGGCAGTAACTCGTGCTGGGCTATGATTCCACAGGAAGTCCTCTGGGACCTTGCTTTGTAAGTGAACCATTCGCAGCCCAGGTTTTGTGAGACCATAAAATTGCAGATTTGGTAACTGATTATATTTCAGAAATTTACTGAAGTCCTATACAGTAACTGTTGTTCAAGAGAAAATTCTACAAGTGACAACCCTGTTATCTATTGATCAGGAAGCAGATCTGGTAGTAACTGTACTCATCCAACATTCACACATTTGCATTTTTCATCAAGAATCGCTTGTTAGTGATCAGGAATGGGAATTGAGCTGAATTTTAT
This sequence comes from Heptranchias perlo, assembly GCF_035084215.1. Lineage (NCBI taxonomy): Eukaryota > Metazoa > Chordata > Chondrichthyes > Hexanchiformes > Hexanchidae > Heptranchias > Heptranchias perlo. The sequence goes on along the minus strand of NC_090342.1, from coordinate 36,911,359 downwards.
TTCTTTCATATTTTGGCAACAAAGAAGCACAGAGAAGTGGTCAAACCCGGAACCTTCCTGGTCTAAGTAGCTCAGTGTCACACCAGGCAGTGCATCTACCAACAGAATCATCAGGGAAACTAGGTAAATTTTTTAATTCATTTTTCATTCTAAAACCTGCCAGATTCAAAAGAAATGTGCCCAGGTATTATAGAATTATACAGCACAGAAGGAGGACATTTGGTCCATCGTGCCTGTGCCGGCTCTTTGAAAGAGCTATCCAATTAGTCCCACTCCCCCACTCCTTCTCCATACACCTGCAAATTTTTCCTTTTCAGGTGTATATCCAATTCCCTTTTGAAAGTTACTATTGAATCTGCTTCTACCACCCTTGCAGGCAGTGCATTCATAACAACTCACTGCATTAAAAAATGTGTCCTCATCTCTGAACCAGCCGGACAATTTTAACTTTGAGGTGAAATAAGTTTTGTACGCTTAACTCACTATACTCTGTCCTACTTATTATGATATTACATGTGGAGCACTCATAGCAAATTCAAAGATGTTACGGCAATCTCTTTCTTAGCAACGGGGACAGTGACGGTGTTTATTTGGAAATTGAAATGCACATAATGGCATCATGAGTTTAACCGCAAATCTGCCTGAGATTACTGCTCCAGTGTCATCTTAAATTCTTTCCAGGGAATTTGAAGCAATCTAAATGCCTTAGATGGGCTATTAGCAGCAAATGTTTTCAACAGTTTGATTGGAACAGTGAAAAATGAATTGTGTTCTCAACTCTCACATCTTTTTGCTCTCTAATCTCACCGATAATTTGTCATTAAGGTCATGATGACCTTTCCTTGGAGTGGAAAGGAAAGAAACAAACGGATTAAAATATCTGTATCTTCTTTTCACCACTGTTGAGACAGGTCCATTTATTTGCAGCAGTGTTTTGCAGAGCGAGAAGTATGCACATGTTCTACTGAGCCAGCGACTGGCAAGAGACATATAAAACACGCAGGATGAAGCACATGGACTGACACCAAGAGATGTTGACACAAGTAAGCATGCACAGATAATGAGAAACATTGTGCGTGCAGGTACAGACAGTGAGAGACATATGTACACGCATACATTTACATTCATTTAAGCATGCACAGAAGCACTAAATCTAAAGCAAAATACTGCGGACGTTGGAAATCTGAAATAAAAACAGGAAATGCTGGAAAACACTCAGCAGGTCAGGCAGCATCGACCTGAAACGTTAATTTTGTTTCTTGCTCCAAAGATGCTGTCTGACCTGCAGAGTGTTTTCCAGCATTTTCTGATTTTATTTCATGCCCAGAGGCACGCTTGCAGTCCGTGAAACACACATGCGCACACACAAATTAATGTAAGATGTACTCACATATGGAAAGCAAATCATACATGCAGGAACAAATAAAGAAACAAATGTGCACATGTACACGCAGATGCTGCTCACAGGAGTATGAATATACAGCCACTGTGAGCAACATGTATGCACACGTGCACAGACTCTTGAGAAGTACTTGGAGATTCAAAAGCTGAGACACAGATGCTGAGGCACTGGCCCTAAAATTCAGCGGGGGTTCTTTCAGTCTCCCACAATAACTCCAGTGGGAGATTGACAGAATCCCCAGGGAAATGGTATAAATGGCTGAAAATAGCTATTTCCCTAAGGGGGTTCCATCAGCCTCCCCCAGGAGTTACAGCAGAAGATTAGATATAATTATATATATTACTGGGCTCACATTCAAACAAGCTTTGCAATGCATGCATGAAAATTTTCCTTGGGTTTAATGGTGTTTATTGACCTAAACCATTATGGCATTTTTGAAGATTGTTCAATCACTATAAAACATTTTTCTGTTAGAATGCATAGTTGCTAATAATTACTCAATGAGGCAGGAAATAGATTGGCAAACTTTCAGAGTACAGAAATCTTCTGGAGCTTTTTGAATTAATCCAGACACTACATTGCTAATAATGCAAATTGCACACTGGCAGTTCCCAGGAAATATAGAATTTATATGAACTCTGGAGTGAAGGAATCCAATGTAAGTCACAATAGCATCAGAAAACAATTAGAGCTGTTGAACCCAACCTCATCTAATTATTGCCTCAGGCACTTACCCATTTTCCTATTATAATGTAGTTTGCTATCAGGATTTTTAAAGCTGTAGGCCTCACACAGTCATTTGGCAGATTGAACTTTCAAAGTGAACTGATGTAAAAATCAGATTTTGGCAGTGCAGGTTGGTTTTGAGAATGTTTAGAATATTTCTGACTCCGATCTGGTTCTTGCAATACCTACATTGTTTGCAGACTGCTGTCTATGCAGCTTATTCTTGGTCTCTGGATGCTGGCACGGTTTGTGAGAGATCAATGTGCTTTTATTTTCTCAGTCTCACATTAGAAGCAATGGTGTTGATGGTGTGATTTTAAAAAATTGTTTTTGTTAGGGAATCCAGTTTTAATTTAAACTTCACCTTGTGGCAGTCTAAACATTTTTCTAGCTGTCAAAGTACTTGGTTCGCACATTTGGCCATCTTTGTCTCAGATTTTTTCTCAGTTTTTGAAATGCACTCTAAGTCAGGTTTCCTCAATTGTTCAATGGCCAGATGCATCACCAGTAATGGTGCTGAGCCATACAGACCAGGAAGATCACAATTTGGTTCCTACATGGTGCTGAGTTAGTTGATCTGAGCCAGGGCCGAGAAAGAGGTAAATTCAATTGGACTCACTGTCTTGAGGTAGGGAGGGAAGGAAATCAGACAGATTATCTGCTTCTGATTGCTATCCAGTATTCCTTCTGGAATATGAAACTTTGTGGACATTGGCTGAGGACAGGATCTGTCTTAGCAGTGATACATTTTGTGGTCGAATAGCCAGATAGTATTTGCTAACTAGAGGCTTACACTTGAAAAATGGTCAGTTGGATGAGCACCAGAGAGTTCCTGGCACCGAGGAATCAAACCCTAGGGTGAGTCATTGCCATCAGAAGAGAAGGGAGAAAACTTTTTTTAAAAAGTATTCATGCAAAATCTGCAAAACAAACATATGCAGATTTCAAAATGTACTCTTTTAATGCAGAATAAGAGAAATACTGTATATCCTTAATTGATAACATTTTAGGAAAAAATAAACTTTGAAAAAAGCCTCCTTGCTCAGCCAACTGTAAAGGCTCTATATTAAATGAATTTTGCCATTCTCAATCTGTTTCTTAGTGGGCTTGACTCCACGACACAAGTAGAGTTCATGAGGCTGGTATGGGAAATATGAACGCCACCATGGTACACGAGGGCCTGTTGTGAGGTTCAGTTAATGGCAGATCATGATGGTTTGAAGGAATTTTTCAGACAGGTTCTCTTCCTGCAACAGTTTGCTCTGAGATTACCATTTCAGAGTCTCAACATTGGCTGTTAGGGAAAGTTTACACGGCATGAGACATGTTGTAGTGCAAGCCATCACTGTGCTTTTTTGGATTATTTTATTTGCAAAGCCTGTAAAATGGCATGCAAGTTACTTCCCAACAATGCTCCTGTAACAGCACAATGTTGAGGTAGAGCAGAGGGAGCAGTACTCTGCATCTACCCATGCTATGTCTGATCTGTGACTTGCTTTGATGATAACAGTGGAGGGAAAATACATTCCCCACATACTAATTAGCTTCATGTTGAAGAGCAAAATAAAAAAGTGTCTTTTAAAAAGTTGATCTTTTTACATTTTTGATTTGGTTGCAGAATTGTTACTTCTGTCCACTAGTCACTCACCTGACGAAGGAGAAAGCCTCCGAAAGCTTGTGATTTTCAAATAAAACTGTTGGACTATAACCTGGTATTGTAAGATTCCTTACACTAGTAAAAGATTAGAAGGCATGGCCTGATTGTGTTCACCTTTGGGCATCTATGTATCTGTCTGGAGCTTGTAAATAACATTTTATTTAATTCTGTTCCTTCCTCCATTTTTGTCACCATTTTTATACAGCCCATGCAATGCTTCACTTCACTGGGATGGGCAGTCACCCTACTCCCACCCACCTTTCAATGCCCTTTCTGTGACAGATTGCCAAGGCGTATACGGGACCAATCTACCTACCCTCCTTCCATTCCGTGGAGAATTAACATCATGGACATGAGGTTATGCTGTACTGCTTCATGGTGCACTCCCTTTATATTTGTATATGTATTGTTCTCTTTATTAATGAAGACAGAGCAAAGATTATAATCTGTCAAATTGAAATGTATGATGTTGCATCTTTAAAAAGCAGAGTTCTGCTTGAATTCAAGGCTTCAGTTGCAATCCTCTGGTTGTCAGATTACTTTGTGTCTTAACTTTTCAAATACTGTGTGTCTAATCTTTCATAGCAATCTCTCAGAAGGTGAATGGCACCAAATTAGTAGCATTAAAAAACATCTTGTATCCATTAGGATGTTTATTGTACGGGACAGTGTAGTATCGAACTTAGATTAACAACTGGACAAACCACAGAAATTAGTAATGGCTAACAGGTTAATAAATTGGGAATTCAGTAATCACTATGGTTTGGAGTTCTCCTAGGAGATCTCCCATCGCATTCCTTAAAAGGAAAAGGCTTGAGATGGTTAATAGAACATTAAACACATTCCATTGCCATTATTACAGGATTCCTTAACATGCCAAAGCGTTAATTCTTCATATCCACCCAATATTGCACCGTTGTGACTTGATAATATATATACACACTATTATTTGAGACGGTATGGTTATTTTTAAAGGGCATCATGGCCCTGTGAAATTGTTAGGCAGAGTTTTCTGAACTCACTTTTTCAACATTTACGACTGTGAATACTTCATCCTTGTTATTTTGTACACTGTCCTCTTTTTCCCCAATTCCTCATAAATGGAGGGAGGATCAGAGCCTTTCATATCAACCCCATTGCATGGATGCACAGAAAGGGTTTGCACTCAATTACTGTTTAGATGGTATCTGACCACAGAAGGATCGTTATGCAAAGCAGTGGTTGTCATTCAGGAAGCAGTCATGAAGACTTCATTATGTGGAAGGCCACAATGCCACATTATTTAAAGAAGAAATACTGGTTGCAGAGGATAGCTTTGATTACCCCAAGACTGCCTAAATATTGGTGGGACAGTGGACTGTCTTAAAATTAAGTGTCTGTGACAGCTACTTAGAAAGTCAGCATTGACTTACATAATCCGATGCTAACGGTTGCAAACAAGCTGAACGTTCATCTAGGTAGTTGCATTGTGCAAGGGAGTTCATAGAGCCATGAGTGCAGTCTCAGGAATCCTGGCACTCTGTAAAAGTGCCCAGCCCTTTCATGTTGCTGGCACTGGTCCATGGGGAAAGAGATGAAATTGCTTCCTTGAGTGAATAGGGCATCTTGCTTTATACATCTTTGTACAGCTATTTGATTCTGTAGCTCATGTCCCCAGCCATGGTCTGGAATAAACTCAAAATATAAAATTTAAACGTGGTTATGTCCTTGACAGCCACTGGCACTGCTGTGCTTGTGGATGATTTTGGCTGCAGGCCAGCTTGGAGCATGCAGCACAGCTCTGTCATGGTGTCTCTTGTAAATCAAAGCCTCAGCATTTCCTCTGACCAGTGAGGGTGTTTGCACCTCTGCCGTAGATCATGATGTGGAGTAGGTGAGTGCAGAGTGCCTCTGGTGCAGCCTGCCCTGCCTGGACTCCCTCTTTAGCTTCTACTCTTCTTCCAAAAAAACACAAGTAAAAGAGGATTCCTGTGGTGTTGGAAAATGGAAGTGCTGAAACAATTGCCCCAAAGGCTGCAATCAAAGTACATATCAAGAGGGGGAAAAAAAAAGAAAAACAGGGGAAAATAGCCTCTAAATGACCCTAAGCAGTCAACTGTTTTTAGGCTATTGGGAAAGTGTCAATCTTTATAAAGTATGGAGCATATCAACAGGGCCACTACTGAACTAACTTTAAGAATAATAAAGCAATGTAGTAATATTAAAAGAATACGTTTTCAGTCTTGCATAAATCCTCACTTACCACATGAAATGTAACTTTTTATACATCCCACTTTTAGTAGGCAGAATCATGCATAAATTCCTCTTGCACACCCACATAGTGCCATGATTCTGCTGTGAAAAAGAAATGAAAGCCAGGGATTGTTTTGTGGGCAGTTTGGATCTTGATAGGGACACTAAAAGGTTTCCAGAAGCAACTTTTTCTCCTATCTCACTTGATACATAAATCATGTATGGTCAATGGAGAAATGGTTTTTGATATTTCCTGACTGTACTGCTAGTTGTTGTATTGTTTCCAGTTTCCTTGCACTGAAGCGGTACTCCTTTGTGTGACAACATATAGACAGCATTACTTGATAGAATTTTATAAAAAGGTGGCGTGGTGGTATGGTATGTTGGACCATTAATCTTCAATGCCACGGAGTGATGAACATTGTAGTGCGTATCTACAATTCCCTGCACTGGTGTATTCCCAATCTCCGTTGCATTTCTTTGGAAAGGGCCAAGCAGAGATTAGATGCTTCTCCACAGGCAGAGAGGAAGAGGTGGTCAAGCTATAAAGAAAGAAAGAATTTGCATTTATATAATGCCTTTCACAACCTCAGGAAGTTCACAGCCAATTAATTACTTTTGAAGTGTAGTCACTGTTGTAGTATAGGAACTATACTTTTTTTCAGCTACAGATGCCATCACAGCATATGCCAGGAGTTGTGGATGATTAGAGTACTGTGTATCCAACAAGAAAATGAATAATAAAACTCAGGATTCCAGGATCACTGCTCCTTCCTTTTTAAAAAAAATAAAAACAACAAAAACACATAAAAGCAGCCAGTCTCATAAGGTTTATTTTGTCTTTTTACACATTATTAGCCAGGTAACCCAAACATTATTTGATGATTTATTACTGAACATACTTGCCACGGTAGTGTGTAATCATATCTTGAGTTGATCAGCTCTCGGGTCAGAGGTTAAATGTCAAGGTCACAGTAGCCGACTTTGACTTGTTGAAGTTTGGTACTTTGTTGGTGCAATAACATGAGAGCAGTGTGATGGATTTGAAGCAAATAGAGTAAGAAAACAATCTGCATCTTGAATTGATTAAGTTTGGAGATCAGAGGCCACAGGTCAATGGTTCAGGAGTAATTTTTACTATTAAAAGATGGATTTTGCTTCTTAACGTTTAATGTCTTTCAGTAAAATGTAGTTATTTAATAAATTTCAATTAACTCTACTTTATTTGGAATGTAATGTATTAGCTCTTTAATCTAGGGTAGATTTGGAAGTTTCCTGACTTCCTGTTTAAGTCTTATTATATGATGTAATGGTGATTAAACAGCTCTAGAAATGTATATTTTTCAATGTGTAATAGGGAGCTACATTGCTATGTTGTGGCCTCACTAGCTCAAGAGTAGGGTTATAAAAGACTATTTAATTTTGGTGAGACCTACAAGGACTCATTGTTCTTTTGCTAGGAAATAATTTCTTCAAGATTTGATGAAGCGTAGAATAATTTAAACAGAAAAGTTTGAAGATGTCACCAAATGACTACATCTCACAATGGGTTAGAATCTCTGAGTCCTGGGTTCCAATCCCAGACTGATGGGATGTAAGATCTCTCTGGTGCCTTTAAGAGTTCAGAGTGAAATTAGTTTTGGCAGCCTCAACTTAGCTTTTAGTGGGATACGAGTTTACATCACAAGTCTGTCCATAATTCAGCAAAAATTGACATAATTGGCTATTTCAATCAGGGGCCACAAGAACAGCTGTGGAAAATAGAAAAGTCACACTGGTGCAGTATGGAGCATTCTTATAAGGCTGGGTTTACGGCAAGCTTTGAAAGTGAATAGGACTTTTACTCTCGATGTTGTACCTATCTGACACTGGGCCACAACTGGCAAAAAGGTTTGACTTCGCAACACTACTATGCCTCACCCTCTACAGACTCAGGCCTCTTACATTGACTTGCTCATAAATCAAGTCCCAGACCACTCAGTCTTCTGATATATATCAAGTTCTGGGCTTGCATGGGTATATTCTCTAGGAGCCTTCCATAATCCACTCACCTCAGAATTCACTGCACTTAATATTGTAATAAAAGCCATACAATTATCAATAGCCTTTCTGAGTCTAAGCCCCAGGGTGGGGGGAAGGAGGGGGCAGAGGAGGTGTCATGGTAACTGAATTTTTATTTGTAGAACATGATTAGTTGCTTTGTGGAATGTGATTGGTGGTAGAATGTGATTAATTACAAAATGATCGGTCACTTTTGTGTAATGCTACAGGTGAGATACACAAATCAGAAAATAACAATTAAAAAGCAGAAAAACAGAGGGTACTGACACTGAACCAATAAGAAAAAATAAAGTTATAGGCACTACCATCACCATAGGCATAAACAGTAAACTGATTTAGAAAGATGTATACTGATGTAAATGCAGCTCCTGTAGCAATGCTAACGGGGCTGATGCTGAGGCCAGGCTGTAGGTGTGACAATACTGGATGTGGGAGAGACAGAGCTGGGTACAGCCTGCAAGCTGGGGAGGCTTGGATGGATCACAGGGGTCATTGTGGAGGTGGCAGATGGGTGCAGAGGTTGCCAATTTGGGCCGGGTTGTGGGTCTTGCAGGATTGTGGTGCAGCGGGTCTGAAAGCAGGCGGCAGGCCGGGGATGTGAGGGAGGGGAACTGCAATCTGTGACTCTGGAGGAGAGAGAGTTCAGGGCCAGTGAGTGGGGACTGTTACTTGTGACCCATGGTCCCTGAGACTGCCGTCAAGGTTTTCCTAGTCAGTTTCCAAGAATGTAAGAGTTTGTAGCTCTGTTCTATATCCAGTTGAATGAGTTCAATCCACTTTTTTTGTGTAAAATGATTGATGTTTTGGCCATTTTAGTTGTAAAATATGATTGGTGAATCAAAATATTCAGAATAGAGAAAGTAACCACTAAAAAAGCAATATGGCCAGAGACAGTGAAGCAAGTGCTTTTTACTTGTTTCCTTTGAAACATACTCCCAAAAAGGTTCTAAAGTTCATGCTGCAGCTTGTGTTGAAAACATTTGGAAAAAATACCAAACACATAAATGCTGTTATATCCTAAGGAAAGACATACTTCAAGTTGTTGCACTAAGAGAAACATTTTAATGCATGCCAGAAAATTCTCCACATGGGACATGCTCAGACTGCAGGCATAGAGGTAGTTGCTAACTCCTTATAACTGACAGAGTGATAGTTCACTCTCAGTCTTGTGAGAAAGTCTAAGGCCTCCAAATACCAACCTTAATCAAGGTACTCAAAGTCATGACATTTTACCGGTAAATTTAATCATGTTGTTGTCAAATATGTCATTTTTATATCTATTTTGTTGCATACCTTATTATTGACAAAAAGGTGGCCAAAAAGATTTTGAAAATTTTTGAATGATTGAGTTGATGGATTTTGGTTACTGCTCATGCTCGATTTGTTAGTGTTTTGTTTGCTTTTGATTTATGTACTCTGATTTGTTGAACATAAAATGTGACCCAGTCAAAGAGTATGACTTAAAAGTGTGAGCAAATCAACAATATTTGGCTGAAATGTAATGCAGTATGTGCGTTATAGTACTGTTTTTATAATGTTTCTAGTGGATTTCTGGTGGCATTGCTCACAATAAGTTGGATAATATGCTATCTTATAAAGACTGGAACTTTATACTATGTAATCCAGAATGTATTATTCTGCTGCTAGGTTGAGCTGTATTCCTTTAAAGCCAAAGAATCTACTTGTTAAATAAACAGAGCCTCAGGTTGTTGAGAGTTCAACTGCTGTCTGGTTATGGAATTTTGGAGATTGGAATCTGCTTGTAAGTTTCAGGCTGGAAGTTAGAAATGCCAATCAGAAGCATCTAGCATTTTAAGATTGTAGCAAAGTGTGACATCTACAGTGTGTATCTGATGTATGGGGTTTGCAATATGGTGTCTGCAGTATGGCGTGTGCATGCCAGATGTTACATGTCAGATGCAATGCACTGGTAGGGTGTAAATACAAGTTTACATATGCACCTAAATGTTTCCTTCAAAGAGGCTATGTTTGTGATCAAAATTCAACTTATAAAAAAATCAAATTAGAATGAGGAAAGAAACAGTCTGTCTGCCTTTCTCTCTATTTGTCTCTGTCCGTCTGTCTCTCTCTCCCCCCGTCTGTCTCATACGTGTTAGAAATTAAAACATTTGCCTCATAGATGTAAGCCTTTAGCATTGGCCATGTCTAACTATCAACAAAAGCAGGCGGAATTAATTAATTAACTTCAAAGCTTAACTGGTGTTTTGTTGAAAATTGAATATCAGCATAAACAAAGAGATGGGGCATGATTTTAGCCCGTAGACGGGAAGGGGGCAGAGGGATGGAATTCCTGACGGGAATCCGGGAAGTATGGGTTTCCTGAATATCCTCATGATTTAGACGTAAGGACGTCGTTTTCTTTTGCCGGTTCCCCGCCGGACAAGCCGGCCTGATTGACAGGCTGACTGTCAGTCGGACGGGAGAAAAGGAAGAAAGGGGACGTGATCAGGTAAGTGTTAGATGGGGGTTGGGGTCAGGGGTCATCGTTGGGTCGGGGTCATCGCTGAGTCGGAGATCATAGGGGAGGTCGGAGATTGTGGTGGGGGGGGGGAGGGTTGCTGCAGGTAGGCTTGTTGGGCCGGGGTGAAGCACTCCTGCTCCTCCGGGCCCACAAGCTGTGCTATAAAGGCACTTACCTGCAGTTTCAGGCCTTCTCGCCTCCTCTCACGTGGCGTGAAGCATAAGGCCTGGGAATCCCGGCCCCCAGGGGTTAAAATCAAAAAAACTTTGAAAATGGATGCCCGCAGCCTCCTTAAAAGCTTTTAATGCCCGACCCGCCTCCTGGGTTGGTTGCCCGCCCCCGTGAAAACCGGAAATGGGCGAGTTGGAGGCGGATCGGGGGTGGGTTGTCGATCTTTGCAATTGTTACTGCCCCGACCCACCCATTTTTCCAGGCTAAGATCATGCCCATGGGCCCTGAAACTCCTCCGGTAACAATCACAGCCAGGATTGCGCCCAACAGTGCCCTCTAGCCTTGACCTTGCTAGAGTTTGGGGGCTACTGTGAAGGCATCTCATTTATGTGGAACAGATGGGTGCAAGTGTCACTTTGGGTGCATCTTCTGACGGCTGGAAACTCCGGTGTCCACCCTGGGGCAATTTGCTCAGCTACACACCAATCCTGCCCATGATCTTCTCGTTCCCTGTGTATGGAAGCCAGTCAGCCCAAAGTTTTCTTGTGGTCAAGGCTGCTTGTCTGGCCAGGACCCCACCGGTAGATCCCGCATCTGCCCTTGTGGAGGCCATTACACCTACCTCACAAAGCATACCATGCTCCATACAAATTCTGGATCCTGACCAAGCCTGAGAAGCAGGAAGCCCCAGTGTAGAGAGTTCCTGCCCTTGACTCCACCACATGTTGTCATATGCCTGGTATGGGGTGGACGGAGGTTCCGCCTCTTACTAGGCAACTGAGACAATCCCAGAAATGGTGGCAACCTGGTAGAGTTTGCACTGCATTAACAGACAGAACCCCTGAGAAATTTTGGGACACAGTCTCTTACCCCTCCCCCCCTCAACCTTTCTGTCTCACCACACTCTCTCCTCCTCACTGTCAACTTAATATAATTTCTGAAGTTCATAGAATACAAAACAAAAACTACAACAGGTGTGTGGTTAGTACACTATCATTTTTTCTCACACAGACACACATTGACACTGCCCCTTTAAATAATGTTGGTCCCAACTAAGCCTGAGGAGTGGGTACTCAATGTGTAGGGACTTTCTGCCTCTAGCTCCACTTCCTGGCCATCATTTGCCTCAATTCCTATTTTTCTGGGGTGAAGGCTGCTTACCTAGCCTGCACCTTTGCCCTTGTGGAGAACATTATACCATACCTCACTGTGGAGAATATTACACCATACCTCACTGTGGAGAACATTGCACATATCTCACCGGGTGCACTGTCCACAACAAAATAAATTTTACCTCAATAAACATTTTTTCCAATTACTAACAAGTTGCTCTTACATTATCAATAGTTGAAAATAGAAGCAGGAAATGCAAAAAAAAAGTGCAGAGGTATTCTGTATAAAAAAATTGTTAGTATTGGACAAAAATGGTGCAGTGGTTATTTAATATACAGATAATTATTTTTATAGTTAAATTTGGAACAGCTACTGAGCAGAAAGTTGAAAAACTTGCATCAGTACAGTTGACTGAATGATACTGTGAAATTGGGTACACTGCACATGCTCAGACTACATAATCCAAATTCAGCTCACAGAGTAACAGGTCTGAGCAAAAATTACAACACCAAGTTTGGCTTTTAGGAGAAGCTGAGGCCTTCAAATGAAAACTTTAATGAGGACATTAAAACACACAAAAAGCAACTCAGTTGTGAAAAATGTAATTTTTATTATGTTAAAACCATTATTTCGGACATTATAAATTTTAGTTACTGAGGGAAAAAATGGCAGGTGAAAAAGGTTTCAGAAAGCATTTTGAGAGAACTGGGTACCCAGTGGCCAAATTGCGCAACCGAGAGGCCATTTGGCACAATTGGAGTGACAAGTAGCCAAATTCCAAAGACATAGGAATTTCTAATCGAAAAAGTTGGCACAGAAAGTGTGACAAAAAACCTGACAACAGGAAGTCAAGTGGCGTAGACTAAAAGTGCGTGCAGAAGTAAGATTTTTAATATGGATATTGTGAAATTAAGTTTTATATTAAGGTATGTATGTAAAGCTGACTTAGACTCGAGTGTTAATTATGGTGCTCTTAGCTTAATTTGTTTCATTTTCATAGGTTAAGACTATAGTCTTGGTGTAAAGCTTATTATTGATCAAATTTTTATATTGAGTAAAACTGAAGAGTGGCTGTCTAGGTTTTGTAGCCAAGTCTGCAGGTTCTTCAACTCATCCATTGTGGGAATGATTCTAGATGGGGCCTTTATGTGTGGAGGACATTGATGTCAGTAAATGAGAGCTTGTGCGAGGAGGCATGATGGGCCATTAGGCATGTAATTGTTCATACATAGTGGGGGTTCACAGTATTGGGATCAGTGGGCAGATAGGAAAAGAAGTAAGATGAGAAAGTGATTTTTAAATTATAGAAAAGTGAAAATATCAATATGAATGGAGAAAATTGGAAGCTGCTTTTGAGTGAGTATGTGGACCAATTGAATGTGCCCGATTGGGGGGCTACATGGTCATTAGACAGAGGGGTGGGCGTGCTCTCAGTGAGGGCACAGGGAGGGACTATACGCTAAGGCTTCTCAGGGAGGCTGATGCATCTGAAGAAAAACCTTTGATAAATACATTCAAAGGAAAAACTCATTTTTAGTACACTGGTCAATCTCTCTTGCCATTGGAGTGGCATTGACATAGGCTGGAGAAGAAGTGCTTGAATATTGATTCTGGAATTCTGTGCTGACTTTTTTGGATTGATACAGAATGATGACGTGCACCTGCACTGGCTCTTGTGCTCCTGGCATTCATGGAGGTCTAGTTTAGGTGCAAACAACTCTTGTGCTGCTGCTGTAGTCATGGCTCTGGAGATTATGGCTAGCTATTTCTCTTCAGTGTTCAAGGTGATGGGCTATAGCTTGGACTAGATTTCCTTATCAAGTCCACCAGTTACTATGGCTTTGAAGTCCAAGAGGAAGATATGGGATTTCTTTTTAATTGATTAGCAGGGTTAGAGTGGTCCATTAGCAGGTTTAGAATGGGCCATTAGCAGGTTGATATAGGCTTTTTAGAGCACAGAGGCTGTATTGGGTTTTATTTCACCACATTTCAGGGGAATTACATTGTACATACACCAAGTTTATGCAGCTTCCTTCTGAAAGATTTTGTTACAGTAAAGGGTTTTAATGGCGGGGTAGGGGGGAGAATTACTGTCAGCTGACTATTGTGAGGAGAATGTGTAAAAAATACAAGGGCTAATTTTTGGATTCCACACCCCTGGTCGGGAGCCCTGCTCAGAGGGAACGTGGATTAGATAATCAGGGCGACAGCATTGTAGCCCTATATCTGACCTCCACTCACTTTGTGACTTTGAGGGACTATAGAATTAACCCCTCATCTTATTAGCCGTTGTATCACACATGGTCTTTAACTCTGGAAGTTTTTTGTCACATCTCGAGCACTTTGGTAATAATATCAAAAAATGATTTTAAGATTGTATTTTAAATGGAATTTGTTCTGGCCAACAGCAGGACTTAATAAATATTCTCATTTGTGAGGTTGGTGCTAGTTCACTACTGGTTTAGACACTCGTGCCCTACCGTAATAAGTCTTGCTAGTGAAAATATTTGCAATCTCACTTCAAGACATCTCCGCAGTAAAAAAAAACCCTTCTTCAAAGAGGCACTGTCTGAGCCATCATTCCTCCCACCAGCGTGATGTGAAATGCTCCACGGAAGCACATATTTAGGGGACATTTGTACGCACATCGAACATTTTGCATCAAAGTCAGCCTCTGAAATGGGGACATAATGTTTTGTACGTTGATGCAGTGGATGTGTATTACTCATATGTATGTTTATATTTTTAAAAGCAACCATGGTCAGCTTCCATCAAGAGCAAGAAAAACCTATGCCAGATCATAAGAACATAAGAAATAGGAGCAGGAGTAGGCCAATCGGCCCTTCGAGCCTGCTCCCCCATTTAATAAGATCATGGCTGATCTGATCCTAACCTCAAATCTAAATTCATGTCCAATTTCCTGCCCGCTCCCCGTAACCCCTAATTCCCTTTACTTCTAGGAAACTGTCTATTTCTGCTTTGAATTTAGTCAATGATGTAGCTTCCACAGCTTCCTGGGGCAGCAAATTCCACAGACCTACCACCCTCTGAGTGAAGAAGTTTCCCCTCATCTCAGTTTTGAAGGAGCAGCCCCTTATTCTAAGATTATGCCCCCTAGTTCTAGTTTCACCGATCCTTGGGAACATCCTTACCGCATCCACCCGATCAAGCCCCTTCACAATCTTATATGTTTCAATAAGATCGCCTCTCATTCTTCTGAACTCCAATGAATAGAGTCCCAATCTACTCAACCTCTCCTCATATGTCCGCCCCCTCATCCCCGGGATTAACCGAGTGAACCTTCTTTGTACTGCCTCGAGAGCAAGTATGTCTTTTCTTAAGTATGGACACCAAAACTGTATGCAGTATTCCAGGTGCGGTCTCACCAATACCTTATATAACTGCAGCAATACCTCCCTGTTTTTATATTCTATCCCCCTAGCAATAAATGCCAACATTCCGTTGGCCTTCTTGATCACCTGCTGCACCTGCATACTAACTTTTTGATTTTCTTGCACTAGGACCCCCAGATCCCTTTGCACTGCAGTACTTTCCAGTCTCTTGCCATCAAGATAATAACTTGCTCTCTGGTTTTTCCTGCCGAAGTGCATAACCTCACATTTTCCAATATTGTATTGTATTGCATCTGCCAAATCTCCGCCCACTCACCCAGCCTGTCTATATCCCTTTGTAGGTTTTTTATGTCCTCCTCACTCTCTACTTTCCCTCCCATCTTTGTATCATCTGCAAACTTTGATATGTTACACTCAGTCCCCTCCTCCAAATCGTTAATATAGATTGTAAAGAGTTGGGGACCCAGCACCAACCCCTGCGGAACACCACTGGCCGCTGGCTGCCAGTCCGAGAATGAACCATTTATCCCAACTCTCTGCTTCCTGTTAGATAACCAATCCTCCACCCATGCCAGAATATTACCCCCAATCCAGTGATTTCTTATCTTGAGCAATAATCTTTTATGTGGCACCTTGTCGAATGCCTTCTGGAAGTCTAAATACACTACGTCCACTGGTTCCCCTTTATCCACCCTGTACGTTATGTCCTCAAAGAACTCAAGCAAATTTGTCAGACATGACTTCCCCTTCGTAAAGCCATGCTGACTTTGTCCTATTAAATTATGTTTATCCAAATGTTCTGCTACTGTCTCCTTAATAACAGACTCCAAAATTTTACCCACCACAGATGTTAAGCTAACTGGTCTATAATTTCCAGCCTTCTGCCTACTACCCTTTTTAAATAAGGGTGTTACATTAGCCGTTTTCCAATCTGCCGGGACCTTTGCCGAGTCCAGAGAATTTTGGAAAATTATTACCAAAGCATCCACAATCCCTACTGCCACTTCCCTCAAGACCCTAGGATGTAAGCCATCAGGTCCAGGGGATTTATCCGCCTTGAGTCCCATTAATTTACTAAATACCAATTCCTTAGTGATTTTAATCGTATTTCGCTCCTCCCCCCCTAGAGCCCCCTGTTTGTCCAGTGTTGGGATATTTTTAGTGTCCTCTACCGTAAAGACTGAAACAAAATATTTGTTCAGCATTTTTGCCATCTCCATGTTTCCCACCATTAATTTCCCAGTCTCATCCTCTAAGCGACCTACATTTGCCTTAGCCACCCTTTTTCTTTTTATATAACAATAGAAACTCTTGCTATCTGTTTTTATATTTTTTGCTAATTTATTTTCATAATCTAACTTCCCTTTCTTAATCAATCCTTTAGTTACTTTTTGCTGTCTTTTGAAGACTTCCCAATCTTCTATCCTCCCACGAAGTTTGGCTACCTTATATGTCCTTGTTTTTATTCGGATACTGTCCTTAATTTCTTTACTTAGCCACGGATGGCTGTAATTTCTTTTACACCCTTTTTTCCTCAGTGGAATATTTTTTTTTGAAAGTTGTAAAATAACTCCTTGAATGAACACCACTGCTCATGTACCGTCTTACCCTTTAATCTATTTTCCCAGTCCACTTTAATCAATTCCGCCCTCATACCATCATAGTCTCCTTTATTCAAGATCAGAATGAATATCCCAGGGGTCATTCCTGGAAATTCAAGGGGTGTTCCTGCATATTCAGCAATTGTTGGGACCTCTGCTTACTGTGCAAGTGACGTGGTAATGCAAGTGTTAAAACTTTTGTTTGTGAAAATAAGAAAAAACATTAAAATAACATTGTTCATAAGCTCTAAAATGGAAAATGCACAGTGTTATTCTTTAGCTTTAGGGGAAATATATTAGTGATCCATTTTCAAAGAAACCTTATGTTTATAGT
Organism: Heptranchias perlo; assembly: GCF_035084215.1. Lineage (NCBI taxonomy): Eukaryota > Metazoa > Chordata > Chondrichthyes > Hexanchiformes > Hexanchidae > Heptranchias > Heptranchias perlo. The sequence goes on along the minus strand of NC_090342.1, from coordinate 36,894,227 downwards.
AATTTAATAGCTCGTTTAAACTGTTTTATGCAAACTTCCAGTTGGTCCTGGCAGCTCATTATCATTTTACCTACAGAAATGGGGTTATTTGATTAGGTAGGCACTGTAATTAAAACCAGGTACCAACAAATATAGCTTGTATCTGCTTTGGGTTAGCCACAAGTAGGGGACCGGCTATAAGGTAATAGGTTTGGAAAGTGTAGGTTGTTTTCTTTCTGGAAGTAAAAGAATATTTCACCTTTTGAAGAGGGATCGTGCCATCAAAACCCCGTTTATACAGAGAGTGTCACCATCCTTTCAAAAGTCAGACTGGTATAAAGAATCTTTATTAATCCATCATTACCACCCCAGTGACTCACACCTAGATACAACAGGCGTCCCAGAGTTGCTATCTCCAAGAAGTTAGAATTAAGTTTAAATCGCCACAATAGGCACTTGAATAGTGAGAGGCATGAATGATTTTTATACCGTTACCGCAGGAATTTCCAAAGAAAATTTGAACCAGCTTTACATTGACATCTGGGGATGCTGCCTGACCCGTCAAGTTATTGCAGGTTTTGGAATCCTGCAGCAGCAACCATTCCCCTCTTCCCCCCCCTTCCCCCAGCGCTGAACTCCCAAGTGCAAGCGGCAATGCTGCCAGGAGCCACCAGAAGTATTTAAATTGAGCTGACTTGGAAAAATTTGGTGGGGTCAGTGCCAGAACTCTCAGTCGGGCTGCAGTGCTGCCCCACCACGCTTTGACTGGCGATTGCGCTGGAGAGGAAAATGTAGTTGTGTATCTTCTGATGTTAACTCATTCCCCTCCCATTGAATGGATCAGCCATTTTACCAGAATATGGGGTCAGTGCTTAGAACAAGAGTATTCAAATAAAATAAATGTAAGTGGACAAAACAAAATGGAAAGGTTTGCTTTATGTTTTAAAAAGTTATTTCAAGTGAATTTTTAAAGAGCAAGGCAAACTTTCTGAAAGATCAAGTTAATAGCAGCGGGACTCTCTAGAAACAGTTAATGGGGAGGTGCGGCCTTTATAAGGGCAAACTGGTAGTGAGAAATGAACTTTTCAAAGGTGAGCGACAACTTTTAGACAGAGAAACTGATGGTAATGTGTACTCTTTCAAAGGAGAAGCTGTTGAAGGGATGCAGTCTTCACAAAGATAAGGTGCAGCCTTCAGAAGTAGGTGCTGCTGCCAGTATGGAGCTTTCAGAAGAATGAGCTGGTGGAGAGGCATGATTGGCTATCATCAAAATGGTTCAGATAGCTTGTGATTTCAAGTGTGCTTTACTTTAACATCTTCATCTTGATAAGCTAAGTCACCCACGCAATCCAATTTATTTGACGTCATCAGCATTCAATCTTTGAACAAAATATTTACAAGAACTAAAAATAATCAACAAAGCAAAAAGATATTAAATGTTCGATGTTAAAAGTTCTTTATTAAACAGTCAAATTTCTAAACAGTGTGCCAAGGATTAAACTTGCTGTCACATAGAGCATTTGATGGAGTATTGGAGAAGGAGTAAGTTTACACTGACAGCGCCTGTAGGACTTTTTCCTTTCCTACATCAGCCATCTTGAACTGTCTGTAGTAAGTGACATTATCCAATTAGTAATGAATTCTGGGACATTTGGTCCAGTGAATTCACTGGCATCTGACTTGTAAGAGCACAAAAGGCACAGCATTTAGACTGCAGCATTACACTTTTGACTATTGGAGCTACCATGTTCTTGATAGGCTGTTCTTCTTTTGTTTTAGTATCAGCAATTTTGATGGCTTGCATCTATTTTCCATTGCCTAATACATTTTCAAGTCAGTCTTTTCATTAAGATAAAAATGGGTGTGTAGGGTTGGCCACGTCAATGTGGAAGAATTGAGTTATGTTTAATTTTTTTAATTAAAAAATTTAATGGAAATCTGAACACAGTTTTGGCACTTATTTTTAGTCAATTGCTTGTGGGTTGTGAATGTTAAAGGCTTCCACATTTCATAGCTTTGCTGTTGTACATGCTGCAAAAATGTTGCTTGCTACTATAAAATGGTGCTCCCTTTCATTTCCGATGCTTCCACTCCTCCCCTTTAAGGTGCTCCGATAGTCCCTTCAAAATCAGCTGCCCTGCTGGATTTTGCACTCCGAGCTGCCTAAAAGAGAGTGTTTCACTTTGGCATCTCGCTGAATTAATGTAAATGAGGGCTGGCCACCAAAATGGCTCAGATCTCCATATTGCCTCCTTCCAGCCATGGCAGTGTGTCCCATGCCCACTGCCCACCTGATTTACATTGGAATTTCCAGCAAGGATCACTGGACAGCAACAGGAATGGGATCCCTGCTATATTTTGCTCCTGCTTAGCCATGGGATACTGAAGTTAATTGTAGAGCTCCACCAATTTCCGAACTGAGAACAGGTCAACATGGACTAGGAATCAAACTTCCCTGCTCTTTATGGCTCAATACCACATCAGACAGTGCATTTAATTACTGAGCCATTAGGTGAGCTTCTGTAATCATTTTAGAACTGCAGTCTTTTTCCAAATCTCCCTGTCATTAGCTCATATGTCATTATTAAACTTTAGTGCCTCTTTAAGAGGATTCATTAAAATCCATTTTAAGACACCATGAGCACACAAAACCCCCAGAATGCAAATTCAGGAGGAGCAAAAAATTGGAATTTATACAGTCCTTTAATGAAGGGGAAGCCCTCAGGTGACACCTGTTCAAATATTTTTGCAAAAGTGCTGTTGATCTGAGCTAATTTTGTAACATATTATCATGCTTGCATGGGGAGCCTTTCCTTTGTAAGGTTTGAAAAAATTCTGGAAGTCATTAATAAGAAGTAGTATTGTTTTAACGTAAATGTGCAAAGCTGAATGTTCCCTAACACTAACTTTATCCCCATCCCATGCAAATGATAGAGTTTAAAACAGCAAGGTCTGAATGTAGACTTTGTATAAAATAGTAATTAGTTAACAGTAATGAATAGCCTTGTTTATAGAGGAATGTCAACCAATTTGAGATTAAAGAGAAATGTCAGACGAGCTTGAGCCCCTTACATCCCCCAAGAGGGCTCATTTTTAATAGAATTTTACTTGCCAAGAATTTTCTGAATTTTCACGGAACGTATGCATATTTCATGGAGCCAGGTAACGCTCAGGTGATGCTAAGCTTTGGGTGTATGCCCACTCACTAGTGTGCCACTGGTTGCTGTATACGTGGTATGTTTGACATTTTTTTCATTTTTTGTTTTGTTTATTTTGTGCTCATTAAGGTGAGGGCTGTCAGAGTTCAAGAATGGGATACTTTATCACTTTTGACACAGTGTCTACATCAAGCATTTCCAGGTCAGATAGAACATGACCAAATGCTGAGTAAAACTCCCTCTACTCTGTTCCAACAAGTTGCCTTATAGGGACATTCCACTCCTCAATGGCTCGGTGATTTCACCCAAGGATGGTAAGATCCAGGTTCGATCCCCATTGTATGCTAAGTGAGCTGATGCTGACAACAGGTGAGTTAGGCTCAGCACCCCTAGTTAGGAAGAGCAAATTTGGACAGGATTCCTGCTGCTACTTGTTGTCCAACACCTTCTGGAACTGCAAGTGTGTGAATATTAGGCAAGGAGAGAATTGAGCTTAGTTGTGATGCGCTGCAGTCAAATAGCCTTTGAATACTCGTTGTCAAAGCTCTAACATGCATAATGGCCATTTGGGCAACTGGGGAGAAACTGGCATCTGTGTAACCAAATGCCTTCAGGAATAGCTGATTAGGATGGCCATTTTCTCATTGCTCCGAGGAAACATGACATCAGCTTTAACTTGACGGGATTCCTGCTACTCAAGTTGTCTTGGCCCTCTCCTGGATCAGAACCTGCAGAGAACCTTTCCATTGGTTTGGAAAACTTTGCTTGCTACTGGGAGTGGGAATGGGGGGAGTAGTCCTATTGACTCTCCTACTGTACTAAGTGTAAAAAATGTTATGACATTTGCAGTGGTATGCTTTTATAAGATTACTGAAGTACTAGATATACTAATTATGTGACCATATCTGTATATCAAGTTGGAGCTTAAATCTTCAAAAATAAAAGGTGATTGGGAATTTATTTGTACATCGATTTCAAAAAAGATTATATGTTTTATATATAAAGTGTATTTAATTTCTCCCAAATCTTAATTTTTCCTAAAAATCTGATGTAGATTTACAAAAGTGTACTTATGGTGTTTCAGTAATGGATTTGATGGAGCATGCAGTGTCCTTTTTTGACTGCACCCAAAGGAGTGTATGGTTGAGCTGATGCAGGATCTGGCAAACCGCTGCTGCCTGTTGGACAGCAACTGTGCCATACCAAGATAATCCTGTCATTGTTAATAGACTGTTAGGATGCGGGAAACTGGCCGCGGTTCAAAATCAACCCAAGACCACTGAACCTTTTCCCACTACTAAGTCTTACACCCAGTGGTATAAAAAGCTTACGGTCTTATATGGAAAAAAATGCTGCTGGCAAATAGTTGCACACAAAGTTTTAGAAAATTAATAATAAAAAGATGGTGGTGGATGGATTAAATTGGATGTGATTTTACAATATTATTTAAGTGGAAGGAAAGCTAGTGGGGTTGGGAGGAAGTAGAATTTTCCAGAAAAATTATTTCTTCTTCCATATAATTTTAACAACTAATTAAATGGATGTAGATAACTCATTTTTCTCTTCGAAAGACCCACCATTTCAGTTTTCTCTTAAACCCAGAGCAGATCCACTGATGTGAGTTATAGAGTTATAGGCTTTGTCAGTGTAGCTGCGACACAGTGGAGCCTCACAGTTATGGACCCTTTGGAACTGAAATAGTCATAACTCTGAAGTGATAACACAGAAATGATATAAAATAATTTATTTCTGTAAAACAGTCCTGTTTAGCTACAGTAAATTTCAGAGAAACAAAATACAATACACTGCATTAAGCACTAAAATAGACCTTTATATTGCTGTAAAAGCTTATGAGGTGATAAAAACCTCACTACTGTGACATATTGGGCCAGAAATCGCACAGAGCGGCGATGCAACGCCCACTGCAGCTCCTGCGAATTTAATGAACGAAAATACTTACTGTGGGCTCTGCGGCGTCAAATTGCTTGAATTTGAACTTTAAACAAAATGCGCACCATCAACCCAGCCTTGAACAGCGTGAGTTGCCGCACGGCTGGAAAAGTCTGTGAGAAGACACGCCCACAAAATCTTTCAGGACGAGAAGTCATGCCCACAGGTTCAGGCTGCATTGCTCAAGCAGGCAAGCAGATTTCATTCATTTAAAGTTAGTATTCTGTATGTCGTTGTAAATAAAAATTTTAATTTTTTTAATATAAAAGGCCAAAGAAATAATTGAATTAAATAAAAGAGACAGAAGGGAAAAGTACAAAGTTGAGGCCAAAGATCAGCCATGATCTTATTGAATAGGGAGGGACCATAAGACCTACTCCTGCTACTATTTCTTATGTTCTTAAAACTTAGTTTAGACCTGGTATTTTTAAGCGTACCTGTTTGATGGCGTAATTAGTTACTTTCCAGTTATGCAGATAAGCAAGGTGCTGCTTTTTCAATGATTTCTCTGATTGCAGCATGCAATGGCCCTTTAATTCAAAGCTGTCATATCTCCGGCGAACCACTTGGAGCAAGTTTAGGATTTCCGTGTTTTACTGCGCATGTGCAAATGCGGGAACTTGCTATTTCAATTCACCACTAAAAACTGAGAGCGCTGTTGAGCTCCTCTGTTATTTCAGGAGCAATTTCTGGCCCAATAAGTTGTATATATTAGGTCTGCCAAGAACTCTGCATCTAACAGTAGTGTCACTCATGAGATAGCGATCTCACACCTGTATCTTACTGTGCCGGTGTTTCCCAACATTTCTCTTGCTTTTGTCATCGAAGGGTAAGAATAGCCAGCTTTTCTTCCACGTATCGTAAAATCACATCCAAATTAATCCATCCACCACCACGAGAGTTCGCTGTTCATCCAGGGCCATCCTTGTAACTATTGCAATAGTGAAAGCCCTCTGTTAAAACCTTAGGACTTTCACTACTTCTGCGGGTGATGAGAAAGGTTCATCTCCATGGCATTTTCTGACTCTCAAGTGAGAGAAAACAAAGGAAGACAACTGCACATCCAGGCTGGCTATGAAAGAAAAATGAAAAAGAGTTTTTAAAAAAACAAGGGGGCATGTCAGGGAGGAAGTGTGTATTAAAAGCACTTTTATACTGCACTAGATGATTCATTAATAATATGGTGCAAACTGGATGCATGTGTCCTTTGTCAAATTGCCCTGAAGTTGGGGGTAAGCACTGAGTGTTGTCCACCAACCTTCCACTACTAATGCAGCTTTTAATGATTGGAAAGAGCTGCTGGTTATTTTCAATTAAAACGTGAATGGCAGTATAGCAGGCCTTCAAAATACATTTGAACTTTACAAGATTAGCTTTTTTTGTCAGGGCTTTACACCAGCATCTTTTATGTTACAGCCAGTGCACATCCTTGTAAAATGACCTCTTCCGTATTACAGAGACATTTCTGATAGTTGACTGGCTGAAAGTACTTTTCCCTGTAGTTACCAAGTGATACAACTCAGCTGTTGTAATGATAAATGAAGAATATCAGTGACCAGAAAGCTGCATCAATTGTGGCAGCACAACTACAACAACAAGAAATTGCATTTATATAGCACCTTCAACTTAGACGAATGTCTCCAGGGGCTTCACAGGGGCGTAAACAGATAAAAATGGATGCTAAGCCAAAGTAGGAAATACAAGGAGAGGTAACCAAAAGCTTGTTCAAAGAAATGGGTTTTAAGGAGGGTCTTAAAGGAGGAGGGGGGTGGAGGAGTTTAGGGTGGGAATTCCAGAGCATAGAGCTTAGATGGCTGAAGATATGGCTGCCAATGGAAGGTGGGGGGGGGGGGAAACGAAGGGGTGTGCACAAGAGCCAAGAATCAAAGGAACACAGAGTTCTGGGGGGTTTGTGGGGCTAGAGGAGATTTCTGAGATAAGGAGATGAGAGACCATGAAAGGATTTGGATACGGGCATGAGAATTTTAAATTGGAGGCATTGGAGGACCTGGAGTCCATGTAAGTCAAGGAGACAGCGGTGATGGGTATGGGGATTTGGTGTGATTTAGGGTATGGACAACAGAGTTTTGGATGATCTGAAGTTTAAGGAGGGTTGAGGATGGGAGTCCGGCCAGGAGAGCATTGGAATAGTTGAATCTGGAAGTGATAAAAGCATGGAAGTGGGTTTCATCAGCAGGTGGCTTGTGGCAGGGACAGAGGTGGAAATAGGCAGTTTTTGTGATAGAGAGGACATGGGGTCGGGAGCTCTGTTTTGGATTGAACAGAACACCGAGGTTGCGGATAGCAAACCTGACTAAAAACATAGACATGGAGACGCAACTCACCACTTTTAACGGTAACAAGCAAAGTATTGCTAGGAAATTGAAACAAACACAGAAAATGCTGGAAACATGCAGCAAATCAATCAGCATTTGTGGAGAGAACAGACAAGTTGATGTTTTGGGTTTGGATCCTTCTTCCCAGCTACTTGTTACCATGTTTATGCTTCTGGAACAAGTTAATACCTTATGTATGCAATTCCCGATTGAAATTTCACATTTTGAATTTGTCCAATGTTGACTGAGCTTTATCTGCTACACTGAAGTATCCGTAACTCTGATGACTGAAATATACTCAAGTTTCTACACCTTACAAAGTTTTTGAAAGTCCCTTGTCTGGAGTTTGAACTTGAGTAAATATCAGGGTAGGGGCTTTCTGTTAATCAAATGAGCAGAACACAAATAGTTATACTCAAAAAGCTTTTAATTATTTACCTGGATTATCAGAACTTGAACCATAATTAACTTGAACAGTCTTCAACTGAAGTGAATGAACCATTTTACCAGAACACTGATTGTTCTCCCAACTGTGGTGAACAACCGTCATGTGATATAGCTCATCACAACATATATATGTTCCATAGAAGATACAGAATGGCCTGGACATTGTCACATTGATATTGCTTGGTTCTTTATCTGGTAGCATTTGCTTAGAAAGAATCAAAATTTGCCTATTGGGAATAATGAGGTTCAAATATCAGTTCTGAGTAGGATTTAAACATGAGCTCCTTGTACCTAAAATAGATACAATTATAAAAAGGTTAGATGCTCCTAAAGTGGGCAAAGTATTGGCCCAGGCAACTTGCACCCATGAATATTAAAAGAGATGGGGACTGAAACTAATAAAGCTCTAAGTGACATTTTTGTAAATTCACAAAATTCAGGAGAGATTCCTGATGACTCTAATTGGTGAACATAGACCTATTATTTAAAATGGGTTGAGATAAACCTGAAAACCATAGACCAACTAGTCTAACATTAGTTGTCAGGGGTGTTTTTGAAATTATTTTGAGATCTACTAGATCGAAACTTGGAAACGCATAATTTGTTGAAAGACAACATAGATTTAACAAAAGGAAATCATGTTTAATTAACCGGAAGAGTAAAAATGGGCCGAGACCCATTACTTCGGGTCTCTGCCCCCTTTGTGTTGCCCGGGAATTTCTTGGGGATCCTTAAGAAGAGGGAATGGTTACGTCAATACCAGGCTTAAGCCGTATCATATTATGAAAATGAGCTGGGAGGGACATAACGTTTTGAGATGTCCCCAGAAAAAAATAGGCCTTTACCCTTGCACCCAGCTCCCCCTCCCCTCAGAATGGAGGAACTGAAAGGTGCAGTCAGCATGGCCAAGGGGGACCAAAAGGTTGAGTTCCCTTTTTATTCAGATCCTCCTTTGGATGTTTTTGGACAGAAGGATCCACAGCCAGTGACCATTACCACTGCTGCAAGGCTCTCAAGCTTGCAGTGGCAGTTGTATTTCCATCCTTATTTCTAGGTGCCAGATGCTGCACTTAGGCTATGTTGGGCCTGTGCTAGTGACCTGAATGCACAAATACCAGTGGGTTCAGGTCAGATCTGGCAGAAAGCACTCTGGGTGTGCTGAGCCTGACTTGTACCTAGGAAGAGTAGGGAAGGAAAATCCCCTATATAGTTAGATTTTAAGAAACCTTTTAGGAATACTCCACATCATCAATTAATGTTTGATAATGAGCTACAGGACAGGAGGTAAAATATGATACTGGATAGAAATTAATTTGAAATAGGAAACAGAGTTAGTCATAAATGGGAACTTTTCGGCCTGGAAATAAATTACAAATTGCGTATCCCAGGATTCGTTCTTAGAACCCTTACTGCTTTAAAATATATTTATGATTTTTGGTTGATATGACCTTGAATGAGGGTATCAAGTAAAATTTCCAAGTTTTCTGACGATACCAAAATGGGAGGCAGTGATGAAGAACAAAACCACATTCAGAAAGATTTAAATATTTTAGATAGCTGAGACAATAGATGACAATTTAGTTCATGCGGCTAGTTGTCAAATAATTAGAATGGATGCAAGGAACTAAAAAAAGAGCAGGTGTTGAATAAAACAGTATATTGGCTTTGGAGGGGGTACAGTGCAGATTCACCAGAATGATACCTCAAACTTACTGGGTTAATTTATGAAGAAAGGTTGCTTTTATTCCCTTGAATTTTGAAGGTTGAGGGGCGATCTTATTGAGGTTTTAAAATGATAAAAGGATTTGATAGGATAGATACAGAGAAACTATTTCCTCTGGTGGGGGATATTCAGAACAGAGGGGTACAATCTTAAAATTAGAGCTAGGTCATTTAGGAGGGAAACTAGGAAACACTTTTTCACACAAAAGGTAGTGCAAATCTGGAACTCTCTCTCCCAGTCTGCTGAAAGATCTGTTCCTAAAGCCTTCTCCCGATGCATGCTCAGTAAATGCACCATGCTGTGAAGTATTGAGCCATATAGGACCAGGAAGGTTCCAGGTTTAATCCTTGGTCTGTTTGGGTTAGCTGATCCTAGCCAGGTGGCATGTGGTGATTAAATGCACTTGATGCCCCTAGACTAGTGAAGATATAAATCAACCAGGATTTCTGTTCTTGATTGCTATCCCTTGACTGCTGTGGGAAAGTTCCCATGAGGACTTTGGACAAGGACATGATTGAGGTGGCTCTGTTAACTGGATGTTGGATCAATTGAAATTTTCACGGCTGAGATTGATAGATTTTTGTTAGGTACGGATGTCAAGGGATCATTGATCAAAGGCGGGTAACTGTTGGTGCGGATCAGCCACGATTTGATTGAATGGTGGAACAGGCTCAAGAGGGCTGAATGGCTTACTCCTGTACCTATGCTTCTATATACTGCATGCTGATTAGGAAATGCATCCATGAAATTGTCAGCTGAGTGCTTAACTACAGTAAAAAAAAGAGTAAATGAGTACAGGGTTGCATTAGGGATAAGAATACAGATCAAAAGTGTTTGTATAGTTGCTGCACAAGATGTTAAACTCCCTTCTGGAATATTATGTGCGATTTTAGTCATCAAAAAGAGGAGACTTCCATGTAATTTAATTGAAATTTTCAAGATAATGAATGTAATTGACAAATTTGATGCCGGCAGATTGTTCATTATGGTAAGTGGTCAAACACCAGGGGACATAAGATAAAAGTTAGTCACTTGGAATTTCCATGAGGATTTCCCAGTCTCCTGCTGTAACTTCAGTGGAAGATTAGCAGAAACCCGGAGAAACCGTGCAAACAGCCGTTTCTACAAAAGTTACGACAGACGATCGGGAAAACCGTTGCAGAATTTCTATCCCAGTAAGTTTTGAGTAGGAAGAGAGGTCAGGCAGAACTTAATCACCCAAACAGAAATAAGCTTTTAGAAAGCCACTGAAACAAATGCTATAAATGGATTCAAAAGATGGCTGCATTTCTGCAGAGAAAAAAGATTGCGGAATGGAATGAGAAGGCAAGTCATTTAAGTTGATCTATATGGCCTAGTGGCCTTTTCCTGTACCTAAAGTGTTTATAACTTTGTGATCAGGCCATTAAGGGAGCTTCCAGAAGAGCCTAATATTAAGAATGTGGATAATACTATTTATTATAAAATAAAGATGGGTTTCTTCTACCTGCTGTTGTTATAGCTTTTCCTAAAGAGGTTATTATGTAAAAGGCCTGGACCATACATCTGCAGCGTCAGTCACAAGGAATACTGATTATACTTTGGCTTTAGTAAGGCTTCTCGTCCCTACAATCCCTAATGTTAACTTATATTGATGTACTGCAAGTAAATCCTGACCGAACACTAATTCCAGAGATCAATTCCAACCATTTCTCTGCCATCCATCGTTTATTTCTCCACGCCTTGACTGCTACCATTCTGAACGTGCACTAGGCCATCAACTCTATGTCCTCCCAGTTGTTGACCACTAATCTTTCCAGATATTTGCTTCCTTCATCTCATCTTTGTCTGGTGGGTTGACTGAATTAGAAAGCACAAAGTATACTGAGCGATCATTGGACAGAATTTTGCAATCAAGCATTTTGAATAATGTGTCCCATCTGGGACCATTTTCACTTGGGAAACCCTGCCACAATGAAGTAATCAAACCAGCAGGAAGACAAAATCTTGCCGCCCATATGGAGAAAAATTATATTGTTACAAGCTGAACCTCTCCAGCACACAGCAGCCCACGGGTCACAGCAATTGGCAGGCAGATTGGTTTGTGAGTTTAAAAAAAAATCGGTAGACTTGCTCTTTTTTCAAGAAGCAAACTGTATGCTGCTTTTGTACTGTCATGAAACCAAGCACAAGCTGCCGTCTGCAACTTTCCATCACAATGAACTCAACCTAATGCTTTCCTTATGAGGAATTACAGTTGATTAAATCAGAATACTGTGCTTCCGTACTAACTGAAGCATTTAATTTTCATTGCTGCAGAACCATATAATTTTTCAAACATTGATTGACTTGGTAATGGAATGATAGAGGATTTAACCCCAACTTAAGTTTAAATGATAAAAAAAAGTTGGGAGATGCGATATTGTGCTCATTATACTGAAATAGTAGGAAGGAGAGTCTTAGAGTACTTCTGTATGCCGTGTATCACCTTTTTCTAATGTAAAATCAGTTGGACTTTTTAAGAAGCAATAAAAATACATCATATGAATCAGTTTACTAAAACAAAATTAATTGCTCTCTCTTCTATACCCTTGTTAGCTTTTGCTAATGCTGAGACTCCCATTTTTAAAGTATTCTGCTCCCTTTCTTGGATGTCCCTGTGTCACCACCATCATCGGCCAAGAGGGTAGACCAGTGACCTTTCCCAGGCATCTACAAGAGCAGGTCAGAGGCTGGGTATTCTGCGGCGAGTGACTCACCTCCTGACTCCCCAAAGCCTTTCCACCATCTACAAGGCACAAGTCAGGAGTGTGATGGAATACTCTCCACTTGCCTGGATGGGTGCAGCTCCAACAACACTCAAGAAGCTCGACACCATCCAGTACAAAGCAGCCCGCTTGATTGGCACCCCTTCCACCACTCCCTTCACCACCGGCGCACAGTGGCTGCAGTGTGTACCATCGACAGGATGCACTGCAGCAACTCGCCAAGGCTTCTCCGACAGCACCTCCAAAACCCACGACCTCTACCACCTAGAAGGACAAGAGAAGCAGGCACATGGGAACAACACCACCTGCACATTCCCCTCCAAGTCACACACCATCCCGACTTGGAAATATATCGCCATTCCTTCATCGTCGCTGGGTCAAAATCCTGGAACTCCCTTCCTAACAGCACTGTGGGAGAACCTTCACCACACGGACTGCAGCGGTTCAAGAAGGCAGCTCACCACCACCTTCTCAAGGGCAATTAGGGATGGGCAATAAATGCCAGCCTCGCCAGTGACGCCCACATCCCATGAACGAATAAAAAATAATGATAGACAAATGGGCTGTGGGATGTTAGCAGTTGTTGTGCCAAGTGTATTATGTCCTGTTTATTTAACAATTTTACATTTACAAGGTAACATGTAATATTACAAGGCTCAATTCACTCCAAGCACCCCTCATGATGTCACTTGCAACAACCGTCATTTACAGTGCAGTTGCAGTAAAAATGCTGAATGGTACAATATCAGTATTTTAGATCTATAAGTTCATTCAGCTTCATATGTGAAATTTCAAGAGCCAAATATAGGATTTGAGAAATTGAATATCAGTAATGACAACCTGTACCTAAATATCTTGCATGGTTTGCAGTTGCAGTTATTAAACCTGCTCTTGTTTCAGGTTGCCAGTCATCAACACACCACAAACTTTTTGATTTTGAAGAAATTGTTACTGTGCTCTCAGATCCAGTTTGAATAACTTGTATCATTTTTATAGTGTCCAGTTGTAATACCTATCGTCCAGTAAACACTTGGATTATATGCCCAACATGAATCAGAGAACCTTTAGGTTTGGTGTCTTTGTGGTGCTACAACAAAAAACGCACTGCCAGACAATGAATTGAATGAATTTAGTTAGAAAGGTGAATGAATTACGGTCCTCAAGTTCTGTATTGCAGGATTTTATACTCCATAGTGATCTACTCTGCAAAAACCTCTGCAATAAAGTATAATCTGTAGTCATAAATGATCATTATCTTATAGAAAAGGCCCGATTATGTGTCAACATTAATGTGATGACCATATTGAAATTCATTGGTTCACTGCTGTGCAGTAGTCTTACATTTGTAACTGCCTTTATCTGTTACTACAAAAAGGTTTGTGAGATTGCCAATTATCTTCTTCATTTCACTTGATCCATATCAAAATTTCAGGATCAAATAGCTCCAGGTCTGAAGAAAGATCCTGTGTACAGTCGACCTTCTCATATTTTACTTTGTTTTAAAGGAATGAATGTATTTAATTCTCTGCTCTCCTTAGATCTCCCTGCAGTGTTCCTTAGCTTCTAAAGAGCTACACAACATTGATCCAGAGTGACACATAGGAATGAGTTTGCTATTGAGCCCATTAAGCCTGGTTCACCATTTTAGTTAGCCATAGCAGCTCTCTTTTTCTTTATCCCAATTCTCTGCCTTTTTTTCATCTCCCTTGGTAAGTATCCATCTCTTTTAATCATCTCAGCCGACTGTGCATATGTGGCCTTCTGCGACAGTGGTTCCCACATTCGCCCATTCCTTTTATGAAGAAGTTTTCTCCAGGATTTGCCTTTAATTGGCTTAACTGGAATCCTAATATATGGGGAGATTTTCCAAATCCTTACCTGCAACTTGCTGGCCATTGAAATCAATGGATGAAAAATCGCAAGCAGCACACCCCAATTTTCTGCTCCATGTGCACAGCGGAACAGAAACCTTGCCACAAGCGAGGACTTAGAAAATCAACTCTACTATGTCTCCTTGTTCTGGATTCCCCTAGCAGGAGGAAGAGTCATTCCCCACTTATCCTGTGAATTCCCTCCATTATTTTAAACACCTCAATCAGATCATCCTTAACTTCCTCCTCTCTAGAGAATGTAACCCAAGATTACCCAATCTCTCATCATTACACCTGCAAGCTAGCTTTTAATGGCAAATGTACCTGGACATCTAAAGCCCTTAGTTCATCATTTATTCTCCATAATGGATCCCCATTTAGATTATATTCCCAATTGCAGTGCTTGTATCCAGATGTACTGCCTTACATTTTCTTATGTAGCATAGTAACTGCCATTATTTCCATACATTTGCTTAATCTATCTATGTACTTTTATAATTTTCTGCTAGTCATAATTCACTATGCCTTCTAGCTTGGTATTATCTAAAAACTTGATTATATTCCCCTCCATTTACAAATCCAGGTCATTTACATATAAGAGTGGAAAACAGGGACCCCAGCACTGATCCCTTGGGGACACCAATCCAAAAATATTCCTTTGATCTTAACTCTCTGCCATCTACCTCCAAACTAGTTTCCTATCCATACGATTTGGCTATCTATAATTCAACAAACCTTAATTTTAGTTAGCAGTCTCTTGTATGGAACCTTATGAGATATCTTCTGAAAATCTATGTCTGTCACATTCATTGGTCCCCCTCTATCCACCATCTTATCAGCCCCGATTTTAACTTGGGACGTGTTCAGGACAGGTGGGAGGGAAACGCCCACAGACTCCTCAGTGTGAGGCCTGGATCATTTTAAATCCCAGACATCATTTACATTTCTCTGTACTGTCTCCTGCCCGATGCTGATGAGGATGATGTAAGAGCTGGCGGGAGGAAGCGGGAAATGGGACAGTAGGCCGACGTCGCCGGGTATCCAAGGAAACGGTCCCCAGCAAGGTGAGAGACAGAGGGATCAGACCTGATTGTCGCAGAGAAAGTGGGAGGGAAAGCCCAGGGGAGAGGAGGCCCAAGGTTTCCTTGTTGGACCTGGAGGAGCACTCCTGGGCCACAAAGAACCTTAAGAAAATGTACAAAAAAAAACTTATCTAGGCTTCTTGGGTCCTGATATTGATTACCGCCAGTTTTTGCTAATCCTGGGAGCGAAAATCACATTGCGACACCAATGATGTCATCAGGCTGCTACTTTTCCATTTTAATTTGGCCCCTGGCTGGCGGCCTGCACGCTGCCAGAATCCTGGCAGTTAAATGCCGTGGGGCATGAACGCAACTGGAATGCGGCGCAAACCCATCCCCGCCATTTTAATTACCCGCCTGCTCCATATGCGCCAGGCGGGTTGGGCTAAAATTGGGGCTGTCGACTCTGTCAAAGATGTCTTTTTAGAATCCAACTAAAATAGCTTTCTCTTTCGGTGTGTTTTTAATCCAACTAGGAAAGAAGTATTGCTTGATTTAATAATGGCAAAGGAAAGTGGGACAAATAACTTAACTGATGTGAGAGTCGAAGAATTAGCAACCATAACATAGTTATGTTCGATGTGAAAATAGTAAAGGATAATTAGTTCAGTGAGATAAGGGATCTGGCCCAGATTAATGGGAAGAAAAGTTAACAAACAGGACAATGGATCAGCAGCGGGGAATCTTCAAATATGAGGTGAAAGAGCACAAAATTGATATATTGTATAAGAGGAAAGAGGGTTGCCTGGGGATCTAGAGAATTGCCAACTTAATACCTCTTCAAGAAGGAAGAGGAGGATAAACCAGGAAACTATAGATCAGTTATGGGAAAACTCTTAAAATCTTGTCATTCAAGATCAAATGAGTGAGAATTTAGAGATCTGTGGGATAATCAAGGACACCAGCACTGATTTGTTGAAGGCAAGTCACGTTTAACAAATCTTATGAAGAAAGTTTGTAACTATGAAAGCTGTTTTCAATTTATTTACCTACTTGTTACCATGCAGTAACTAAAGCCCACCCATATTAGAGTGCTCAACACCCACAGAAAATGGAAGCATTAACAGATTGCAAACCCCAGACTGCACACAGTTAGCTCTATCCGAATGTTCCCTCCATTTATGTTCTCATGCAATTTAGATTTTTTTAAATTTCCTGTACAAGAGCATAAACCTTTTTGACAGGGTCAAACTTGCAAAATAGGCTAGAAGTTGCTATTGGCAATAATAGCGGATAAATGACTTGTATAATATTTCTTTTTCCACTATTTCATTAGAAGTGTTAACCAATTTAATTTAGGAATGTCATACAAACATGTTAAATGGTTATATCGTATTGCATATCAACTAATTACCAGTGTCATGTATTTTACAAACAGAAAATGTTTGAAAAACACAGCAGATTAATCAGCAGCTAAAAGGGGAAAAGACAAGTTAATGTTTTAATATGACCCTTCATCAGAACATCATCTGAGGTTTTGGTTTTTGATACTGATTCACCCTTATCCCTTCTGGAGCTACTTAAATTAGTATTTTGATCGAGGTGATTCTGCCTCTGTGCTGCGATGAGGTCTGGGACAGAACCGATGCCATCGTGCGCCAGTTTTGCCTTGTGAATGTAAAATGCTGTGCCAGTTAGGATTATTGTTGGTGCATATTGTAAAAGTTTTCAGTTCACAAATTAACAAGATAGGGTAAATTCTCCATGTTGTAGCAATTTGCACTGGACTTTCTTTCTGCACATCATACCTCATGGTATTGGAACTATCACTTCCTACTTTGGTAAATTCTACTCAAGTCAGCTCTAATTTTATTTGAAATGGTCTCACACATTATCATTTTGTCATATTTAGTGTGCAAACTCAAAAGTTTTTCATTAAAACCCGTCTCTCCCAAGTTTTCTCGCAGTTTCAGTGAAATCTTGCTAAACACACTGCCAAGGCTGCACCCCTTTATCTTCATTAAACACATGGGTGTGCAGGAGGAGATTCTACTAAAATATGCAACTTTCTTATGAGTTGCACCCACCCAAAGATCCTGACCCAAAACTCTGCCCGTCACCAAGGCCACTGAGTCTGGTCCAAGACTCCATTGACGTCCCTCTCCACACTAAGGCTTTGCCTCCAAAGACTTCCACCCAACTCTGCATCCCATGGAGAAGACATGTCAATTGCAAGCTTCTTTGGAACTAAGTTCTTTGTTTACCTCATTTTAGTATTTTAAAGCCTTCCATTCTATTCAGCCTGAAAACTGGACAAGTGACTATTTGTCAAATCAGTTCCATTTAATGACCATTTCACTGTCACTAAACAGCTGCTAATGATTGACCAGCTGGTATTCTTCCTACTCAACTGCAGTTAACTCTACTAGTTAATGCTGCATTGGTCCTAGCTGGACAAGCAGCAGGAAACAATCTTGGTCGTACCCCTGTGCAAACTAAGCTCTTCCAATCTGCGCCTAAGCTCTCTGGGCTTGGGTAAGTGGGTTGTGCCCTACCGGGACAGAATGTGTATACCATATTAAGTAAACACAAAACCGTACAGGTAGGGTTAAAATTTCACAATACCTTGATTTGGAGATTCTTAAATATGGTAATGAGTTTTTGAGTGTCAGACATCGAGCTAAACAAAAAAAAAATGAGAACTGTCCCGTAAGATTGGTGAGTATCTTTGGGATGGATTTTCGTCTACTATTTGGTCAGTTTGGCCACCTCACCTCACTGCCCTCGCCTTAATTTCCCTCCTCCCCGCCTTGTGGGGATGCCAGTACCCACTCCTAACCACCCCCCCCCCCAACCCCAGCTGTAAAAGACGGTGGGGGTGGGGATGGCCGGGTTGCTGGCCTATTTTCCTCTCTTCTGCCCCTATTCCCCTGCCAGATGAAGTCTGGTGGTTAGCCCAGGGTAGCAGCAGGAATAGCTTCACATGCTGCAAATGGGAACAGAGGGCCTAGTAGAGGCCTCCTCTCCTTCCAATCCGCCTTGATAACTTACCCGCTGAAAGTTTCAGTCTTAGCTGCCATCTTTAGTGGACATTCTCTCAATACAACTGGACATTTAGTGGACATTCTCCCAATACAACTGGACATTCTCTCTCTCTCTGCCTTTCGGGTCTCTTTCTCTCTCTGGATTTGTAATCTGACCCATTGTGTATTCAGTACTGTTTTCCGTGGCTAACCTGTCTGAACACCAACGACACCTTTGATTGGTGTGAGCGTGTCCCAGCCTAATATAAGATATGCGATTTGAGAACCTTTCACTCACTCACCTGACGAAGGAGATAATCTCCGAAAGCTTGTGATTTTAAAATAAAACTGTTGGACTATAACCTGGTGTGGTAAGATTCCTTACATTTGTCCACCCCAGTCCATCACCGGCATCTCCACATCATCTTTAGTGGAAGGCCTCGTACGGTCTTCAAACTCCTGTGGCCCTTTGAAATCCTCTTCCAGCCTCTTCATGGCAGGATTGAGGCAACGAGCAAAAATCCCCAACCTGTAGGTGTTGATAAGAAAAAATCCAGCCCTTCATGTGCCTTGCACCCCACACAAATCCCAAGCCTAGGGACAAGCCAACACCATGGGCATATTTATTTTTGTTTTTTTTCCCCTTCTCATTAAAGCGTTTCTGCTGGGGCACAATTCTATCAGTGGCAGCAGCCCTCCAGTACAACACCCAAGTGGCCATTCTCACTGTGTGATCCTAGACAATAACCATTGGTGGGCTATTTATTTACAAGTAGTGGGCCATCACTGCAGACCCTAATTTTGCACTTATCAATTATCCACATATATGCTTGTTCCAGCGGAGGTCAGTAGATAGTGATCAGGAATGGGGGCATTGAACTTTCCTCGCTGTAGCCCATGGAAACTAAGACCAGTTGTTGTGCCTATACCAGTGCCCTTGCTGAGATCAGCAGTGTAGGTCAAGGATAAAACCTGAAGTCTTGCTGCTTTGTACGACTCAGTATCACAATACGTAATGCATTCATCCACTGTAGCTATTGAGAACACCAGGGAAGTTTTTATAGTTTTCCACTTTTAATTCATATTTTTCCCTTTTCATCTCCTTTCTTAGTTGAGCTTGGCGTTCAAGTTCTGCTGAGTTTTGCCTTGAGCAGAAGAGGATTATTGGAGAATAAAATGTGTATTGGTTCATGTAACTGGATGTGGCAGTTTTATCTGGAAAATATTTCATTGCTTTACAAGGATGTTTACTGTCCAATATATGTTCCATTACTGTAACAATACTAAGCAGCACCACATCAGATACTCCTCTGTAATATCTAAACAAAGTGTACAGAAGTAAATAAATACAAAAAGAGTGTGCAAAACATTTGGAAGTAATGCGATGAATCAGTATCTTTTTCACTATTTGTATTGCGTTGTTTTACAGTGCAATGAGCTATGTGGTATTGCTGTACTGGGGTGTTACATGAGACACAAGAACTGCAGCAAACAAATATGTAAAACATTTTGACCATTATTGATGCAGACTTTTAATTAGATAGCAAGAGGTTCCAGCTTCGCCCATCTGGCCAGTGAGTCAACCTCTGCTCTGATGGACTGTGTGATAAGCAGGAAGCAGCATGGACATTAATCATCTGACTGCTGAGAACAGAGGCCAAGCGCAAAGATATTTGCAGCGCCAGACAATGACGGGCAAGTCTGTCATCATGTTCATGAACGACAACCAGCCAAACAAATGAAAGTATTTTTCAAATGGATGACATTTTGTATTATAATTAGGGATATGTGGCATGTCATTTTACTTCCATTTACTCTGCTGTTACTAGCTGAATATGCACCCTTCCCACCCTCTTTAGATGATAGCAATTACTAGTCACATTCGTGCTACACCGCCAGGGTGTGCCATTGCACGGAGAGGCTCACACCCAAAATATCCCTATGCAGCAGGTTCCTGATCTCAGCTGTGCTGTGGGGTGGAGAAGGAGGGGAGGTATGGAACTACAGACCAATTGTTTCCCTATAGGCAGGTGATGCTCCTCAGGCAAGAGCTGTGTATTTCCTAATGGCTTGTTCATGAGCAACATCGACAGAAACGCAAGGGCAGGTTGACTGTCTGCCAGGAAATGGTGTGGTATGGAAATACTTAAAAAGAACTAGAAATGTTTTAAGGTTCATGATTATGCTTCCATGTGACTGTATCTGGCAGTGTCTGATTTTTTTTGTCATGCTGAGTATGGTTCTGATGTTACTTGAACATCTTCATAATACTTTTTGCATCAAATGAAGATTTCAGCGCTAGAATGAAAAAAGAAGATAATTAACATATGTTTGAAAAAGAAGAAGCCATTGCACATCAGTCAGGAGCAGGAGGGCTGACTGATTTCTTCCCATACCAGGAGTGCTACGGCCAACAATAGCACCCCAAAGGTTATCTCGGATAAGATCATCTAACACGGGTGTTGAACTGAGCCATAATGTTCAGAAAGTCAAACCTGGAACAAGGCAGAAAGGAAATGGGTGACCGCCAGGCAGAGTAAAAGGACTAGGCAGGTAGAGCAGTAGTCCCCTGGGGCCATCTCCCTCTCAAACAGATATACCGCTTTGGATGCTGTTGGGGGAGATGGCTTATCAGGGGAAAGCTTCAAGAGCCAAGTTCGTAGCACCACGGGTGGCTCTGCTGCACAGGAGGGGAGGAAGAAGAGTGGCAGGGCAATAGTGATAGGGGATTCAATTGTAAGGGGAACAGATAGGCGTTTCTGCGGCCACAAATGTGACTCCAGGATGGTATGTTGCCTCCCTGGTGCTAGGGTCAAGGATGTCACGGAGCGGCTGCAGGGCATTCTGGAGGGGGAGGGTGAACAGGCAGTCGTCGTCGTCCATATTGGTACCAACGACATAGGTAAAAAAAGGGATGAGGTCCTGCAAGGTGAATTTAAGGAGTTAGGAGATAAATTAAAAAGCAGGACTTCAAAGGTAGTGATCTCAGGATTACTACCGGTGCCACGTGCTAGTGAGTATAGGAACAGGAGAATAGACCGGATGAATGTGTGGCTGCAGGGATGGTGTAGGAGGGAGGGATTTAGATTCCTGGGACATTGGGACCGGTTCTGGGGAAGGTGGGACCTGCACAAGCGGCACGGGTTACACCCGAGCAGGACCGGGACCAATGTCCTCGCAGGGGTGTTTGCTAGTGCTGTTGGGGAAGGTTTAAACTAGAATGGCGGGGGATGGGAACCTGAGCGGGGAGTCAGAAGGGAGTAAAGTTGAGAGCAGCAAGAGAGGGTAAGACCCATGGGAAATTTACAATACAAATAGTACAAACAGTTGTTCAAGAACAAGTGAAAGGGAAAAGCGTAGAGCAGCGGAAAGAAAGTGTACTTTTGGCACTACAGATAAAGTAAAAACTAGAAGGTGTAAGGCGATTAACCCAGCATCAAAGCTGAAGGTCAGGCTAGGGTGTGTGGCCCAACTAAGAGTTCTATATACAAATGCACGGAGTATAAGGAATAAATTAAATGAACGACAGATTCAAATTCAAATTGGAGGGTATGGCATGATAGCTATTACAGAGACATGGCTGCAGGATGGTCAGGATTGGGAACTAAATATATCGGGTTATAAGGTCTACAGGAGATACAGGGAAAATGGAAGAGGGGGAGGAGTAGCCTTAATGATTAGAGATGAAATCACTTCAATGATAAAGGGGGATATAACGAGAGGTAAGCAGCCAACAGAGACCTTATGGGTTGAATTGAGAAATAGGAAAGGATCTAAGACTATAGTGGGAGTTGTATATAGGAGCCCTGGCAGCAGCTCTGAAGTGCTAGATTGTATAAATTCAGAGATTAGACAAGCGTGTAAGAAAGGCATAGTGGTCTTAATGGGGGACTTTAACCTTCACATAGATTGAGAAAAGCAGATTAGCAACTGTCAGAAAGGTAGCGAATTTCTTGAGTGTGTTTGGGATAGTTTTCTACAGCAGTATGTCCAAGAAGCAACAAGGGGGCAAGCCGTACTAGATTTAGTAATGAGTAATGAACCAGATTTAGTTAACAGCTTAACTGTGCGTGAACATCTATCCAATAGTGATCATAACATGATCAAGTTCAATGTAGTGTTTGAAAGGGAAAAAAGTGAATCAGCTACTAAGATTCTAGACTTGGGTAAGGCCGACTTCAATGGGATGAGACAGAGACTGTCCACAGTAAACTGGGCAAATCTGTTAATGGGTAAAACAACTGATGATCAGTGGGAAATGTTTAAAGAAACATTTAACATGATACAGAATCGGTTTATACCCCAGAGGGGCAAGAACTCTACTTGCCAAAAAAAACAGCCATGGACAACTAAAGAGGTAAGGGACAGTATAAGACATAAGGAAAGGGCATACAAAAAGGCAAAAATTGGCACAGATCCTGGCGAATGGGAAAGATACAAAGATCAACAAAGGGTCACAAAACAGATAGTAAGAGCTACAAAAAGAGAGTGAGAAAAGAAACTTGCAAGGAATATCAAAACCAATACGAAGGATTTTTATAGTTATATAAGGAAAAAGAGGGTGGTCAGGAGCAGTGTTGGCCCCTTAAAAACTGAAAGTGGGGATATTGTCATTGACAATGGGGAAATGGCGGACATGTTGAACAATTACTTTGCGTCAGTATTTACAGTAAAAAAAGAGGATAGCATGCCGGAAATCCCAAGAAAACTAATATTGAATCGGGGACAGGGACTCGATAAAATTAACATAAGTAAAGCAACAGTAATGAAGAAAATAATAGCACTAAAGAGTGACAAATCCCAGGACCAGATGGTTTCCATCCCAGGGTTTTAAAGGAAGTAGGTGAGCACATTGTAGATGCCCTAACTATAATCTTTCAAAGTTCTATAGATTCAGGAACTGTCCCTCTGGATTGGAAAATTGCACATGTCACTCCGCTTTTTAAGAAAGGAGAGAGAGGGAAACTGGGGAATTATAGACCAGTTAGCCTAACATCTGTTGTGGGGAAAATGCTGGAGCCTATAATTAAGGATAGGGTGACTGAATACCTCGAGAATTTTCAGTTAATCAGAGAGAGCCAGCATGGATTTGTGAAAGGTAGGTCGTGCCTGACAAACCTGATTGAATTTTTTTGAAGAGGTGACTAAAGTAGTGGACAGGGGAATGTCAGTGGATGTTATTTATATGGACTTCCAGAAGGCATTTGATAAGGTCCCACATAAGAGACTGTTAGCTAAGATAGAAGCCCGCGGAATCGAGGGAAAAGTACGGACTTGGTTAGGAAGTTGGCTGAGCGAAAGACGACAGAGAGTAGGGATAATGGGTAGGTACTCACATTGGCAGGATGTGACTAGTGGAGTCCCGCAGGGATCTGTCTTGGAGCCTCAATTATTCACAATATTTATTAACGACTTAGATGAAGGCGTAGAAAGTCTCATATCTAAGTTTGCCGATGACACAAAGGTTGGTGGCATTGTAAGCAGTATAGATGAAAACATAAAATTACAAAGCGATATTGATAGATTAGGTGAATGGGCAAAACTGTGGCAAATGGAATGCAACATAGACAAATGTGAGGTCATCCACTTTGGATCAAAAAAGGATAGAACAGGGTACTTTCTAAATGGTAAAAAGTTAAAAACAGTGGATGTCCAAAGGGATTTTGGGGTTCAGGTACATAGATCAATGAAGTGTCATGAACAGGTGGAGAAAATAATCAATAAGGCTAATGGAATGCTGGCCTTTATATCTAGAGGACAAGAGTACAAGGGGGCAGAAGTTATGCTGCAGCTATATAAAACCCTGATTAGACCGCACCTGGAGTACTGTGAGCAGTTCTGGGCACCGCACCTTCGGAAGGACATATTGGCTTTGGAGGGAGTGGAGCGTAGGTTTACTAGAATGATACCCGGACTTCAAGGGTTAAGTTACAAGGAGAGATTACACAAATTGGGGTTGTATTCTCTGGAGTTTAGAAGGTTAAGGGATGATCTGATCGAAGTATATAAGATGTTAAGGGGAACAGATAGGGTGGATAGAGAGAAACTATTTCCGCTGGTTGGGGATTTTAGGAGTAGGGGGCACAGTCTAAAAATTAGAGGCAGTCCTTTCAGGAGCGAGATTAGAAAACATTTCTACACACAAAGGGTGGTAGAAGTTTGGAACTCTCTTCCGCAAACGGCAATTGATACTAGCTCAATTGCTAAATTTAAATCTGAGATAGATAGCTTTTTGGCAACCAAAGGTATTAAGGGATATGGGCCAAAGGCAGGTATATGGAGTTAGATCACAGATCAGCCATGATCTTATCAAATGGCGGAGCAGGCACGAGGGGCTGAATGGCCTACTCATGTTCCTAAGTTCTTATGTCCATTCGGCCATCGAGGAGTTGAAGATATTTTCATAGATGTGGTGAATAAAATCATATTCTCGATTCTCTAAGTTAATTAAATTGTACTCATTTGTAAAATTTAGCCTGCCGAAATTGATTGCAAATAATTAATTAATTTATTATGAGGTTTTATAGTTGACTGGTAGATAGCTCAGTGGGTTGATTGCTACTTTGAATCTAAGGGACCTTGTTTCAAATCCCAGCAGCATTTTCTTAGTCTTTCATCCTTCCACGATGAATAAAATAAATACTACAGGAGGGAAAAGTAGAATGTTATCAAAAGTACCATTTTTGGACACTCCTGCCTTCTCGCAATAGAAGCAGGGATCAGCCCCTTCCACCCCACCCCTCTTGCTACCATTTGCTGGCAACAAGTCTTTTCCTCTGTTCTGTGGCACCTTTTCAAGATAAAAGGGCAGTCAGTGCTCAAAGGTTTAAAACTACAAGACCTTTGCGGGTTGGTTACATTTTCTTTAAATGACAATGCTTCCAATAGTTCCATTGAGGGGTTTAATTCCAAGTGCACCTGAATAAAGTCAGATTCAGATTGCGGTGGATTATATCATTGTTTGCATTCAGTCAAAATAAAATTGATGAAGAAAACCATGCATGACCTAAATAACTTGCTGTGAATTACCTAGAACTTGTCTGGGCAGTGTGTATTCTATAGGGTTGTGTTGACGTGGCTAATGTTATTTTGCGTAGGTTTGTGGTCAGTTTTGGGTTTTGTAGTTCTGCATGCTCAATCGACAATTACACTTACCGAGAATCCCCAGTGCACTTCACATGAAATCAGCTGTGGCAGAGTGAACTCTAGAAGAGAGATGATGGCCTGTGAAACTGCCAGAGCGCAGAAAGCTAATATGTGTGGATTAGGATAAAAGCATTCATAGAATTACATTAGATATACAGACCCCTCTATTCACAGAGAAACAGTGACATTACTTTCACAAACCCTTACATAAGCCTTTACAGTTAGGAGTTATCTTCTGAGGAAAATATTACTATGTCAGATGACCTACTGTTTAAAAATGACTAAATCAACGCGCTCTGTTCTTTCATGTATTACAGAGTCCTTTACACTCTGAAGGTCTATTTACAAAACGAGAACAGAGTTTGTTGAAAATCAGAAACCGCTTGGATTAGCATCATTTCTGGATTTCCAGCAGGAGAAGTTCCCACTTCCTTTGCAATTTTCTTTTAATGGTCCTGGGATGATCAAATGTTATTCAGAAGAGCGTTGATCAGATGCCAAGAACAGATCATTTTGGGGGCGGAGGATGGCATAAAGAGCTGACTTGTTTAAAGATCTAGCAGAAGGTCTCTGCTGTGGTTACAGATGTTAACAATGAGAGTCCAGTAGTTCAAACTAGAGAAGTCTTTTGTTTTAGAAAGCATCAATAGCCTCTTGATCTTAACTCTTTAAACACTGAGCTTCTTGGAGATGTTTTCGGGTAAGATTTCAGTGGTTAGCATTGACTTTTGGTGTAGAATTAAATTTTCAGCTTCTGGCAGTTTTATTAAAATATGTAAACTTGAATCCTCATTGGCAACTTTCCATATCAGTACTGACAAATATATTAGGGTGAATTTTAACTCTTCCCCAATCGGCGGCAAAGGTGCAGGGGAGCAATTAAAATGGAGTGGCTTTATTTCCTGCTCCCGCCGATTCCCCATGCTGCTGGTTTTTGGAGCCTCATTAATAACTGCAAATCGGGGTCCCGTGATGGACGTAGGACCCCGATGGCACATTACCCCACTCCTGAGTGGGGCCAGGAGGAGCAGCTGTGTTCCTCCGGACTCCACAAGGAAAGTCCGGCTCTCTTTCCCCCCCGCCCCCCACCTTCCCAGATACGAGATCATTGTTACACCCACCCATTAAGATTTACCTTGTTGC
The DNA here is from genome assembly GCF_035084215.1 of Heptranchias perlo. Taxonomy (NCBI): domain Eukaryota; kingdom Metazoa; phylum Chordata; class Chondrichthyes; order Hexanchiformes; family Hexanchidae; genus Heptranchias; species Heptranchias perlo. Next base: position 36,867,682 of record NC_090342.1, on the reverse strand, counting down.
CAAAGTCTTCTGTTGATGCTGGTGGACTGCCTCTGGACCCCCCCCGCCCCCCGATCTTTACATCCCCCCCTCAACCTATCCCTCGCAGCTGGCCAGCTGCTGCTTTCCACCTGAAACGGGCAAACAACAGACTGGTGATATTCAAAATTCAAAGTTAAAATCTGCCAGACCTCCAATGAAGACTCCTGCATGGGATTGCCATCCGCTCCTGCCAGCTTCCAGCTGGGAGTTAAAATCGGCCAATTGGTTTTTTTGCCATGTTGGAGAAATATTTAAAAATACCTTTCCATCTTGGTCACTGAGTGAAACCTTATATTTCAGAATATGCTGTATCTGCAGATTATTTTAGGGTTCATTATCCTTCAGTTGTATTCCCAACCTATGCGATTACAGTGACCTTTTGCCATCCATCTGCTTATACTGTTCATCATCCAGCGCCTAGCAAATACCTGAGAGCGGTACAGCCATGGATTCCTCTCCGATTTTTTTTCTTCTTATGGGCTTATCTTCACATTATTGTGAACTCAATAGACCAGGGAATTGACCCTGCATCCCACCACTTTGTGGCAATCTTGCTAGTGCATCAATGCACTCTGATACCATCCCACCTACTGCTGTCGTTTTCAGATTTTTCCAATGGCCCTGTGTGGAAACACATTGCCTTGTGCGGTGCTCAGCCATGCAGAGCAGAAAAAGTCCCATACTTGATCTTACATCAGGGCTGAGTTGCAGTAAAATTGGACTCCGTGCCCTGCGTTTCGGGAAGGGAAGATTCAGCCAGGATATCCACTCCTGGTCAGTATCCAATAACCTTTGCTAATAAATGCAAGTCAGATGCAAGATTAGGTTTGTTTCTGTACACCAAGGTCAAACAACCTGACAAGATTCATACGAGTGGATTTTCATCTTTACTTGGGCGAGGTGCAGCTCAGAAAAACTTGCAGGGAGGATCTAAGCTGGCAGCAGAATCTGATTTTCCTGCCATTTAGATTAGTGAAAGGAAATCCAGCAGGTTCTGTAAAGGGTGTAAAACCCTCCCCAAAAGATTTTCCTCTCTCTGCGCTGCCTAGGTGATGCTTTATGCCCAGTCTTCCACATGAAGAGTGCACACCTGAGCAAACTACTAGAGGGCTGCTGCCTCTCACAGGACCACACCCCTGCATGTGTTGCCTGCTTTGGGAGTAGGAGAATGAAAAAGGAGAAAAATTGGCAAAATAAATTAAGTGGCTTTGATGTTTTGATCTTAATCTTTATTCAAAGTATTATGTTAAAAAGATTCCACTGGCAGATGTAAACGCTGATAGTGTTACATCACCAAGCAGGTCAGCATGCCCTCCTGTGTATACAAACAAAGTAAGTTGTACAGCAAGGTGCTTTATTTGGCAACAGTGCCTTTTTAAAGCCACCAATTCTTTTCCATTCATTCCATAGATTGACCAAAGATTACAAAAGCAGCAAAAATTGTATCTGTTTTAGTGTTTTTATTTGTTTTTCTTTCCTAATAACATATCTCTATCTCATCTGCCTGGGAAAGTAAAATACCCAATTAAAAGGCATGGGAGGGGAATTGCTTCCAGCCTTCTGCCTGGGATACTGCATGACCAGCCACAAGAAGATACAGGAGAGTGGCCCAATCCAGCCTTCCTTTGATGAAGTGCAGAGCCTGTGCTTGATGGCTCTCTATGAGGACTTGGCTGAGATCAGTAATACACTTACAGTTGAAATATTGTCCTGACAACAGTATGGATTATATCTGCTATTTTAAGTGGAAACCAGAACCCAGATTTTCTGAGGCTGTGCCAAAGGCTCAGAACCATACTGGCAGCAGGCACAGGTCAGAAAATTGGGCCTCTGATCTCACTCATCCGATCTTGTACCTTTAAGCCCAGAATTTGCTGTAACTGGTCAATAAAAGGGCGCCTGCTGTTGGTTTGATATGCCCTTGCCCGTTTAATCTCCGTGATATTTTGTACTGCCAGTTGCTGGAAGTGCTGCCCTCTACAGGGCATCTGGGACCTGAGTGAACAGGGCAAGCAGCTGTGTACCTCCTTAACCAATCAGATTGAAGGATTGTGATATTAACAGCTCAAGGACTTCGAAAGAAGTATAAGTTAGAATGATGAATTCAATGTCAAATCAGGTACAGAAAGAGAAATAAAGAGGGAAAGAAAGATTGGATTAAGAGAGAGAGGAAAAGTAAAACTTTTTCTTTAGTTTTACATTTTTTAAAAAAATCTCCAACAACAATTAAAACCTGAAGGAACGAGACTCCACAATTCTAATAATTAATTTTCAGTACCAGAGAGGTTGACAGGCAGTAATTAAAACTGATAACGTTGCTAAAAGGGTACATAGATTGAAATGGACAAGCCCCAACTTTCTGTGGCGAGTTTAGTTCATGTCTACCGCACAAATACAGCAACTTCATGCCGTTCAATGCATTTGAATAGTGAGGCAGACTGTGAGATACTGTTTTCGCGAAGCTAATGGCAGAGCAGCGCAAATCGGACAGCAACTTTTGGATTTCTGCGTTCAACGGCGCATCCCCTCACCTGAATTTGCTCTGCGATTTGTGCATAAATAATAGTGAGCGCTGTTAGCCTCACCGTTATTTTGACAGCAAATTCTGGGCTGATATTTTGATGCATGTTTTTGAGTGGAAACAAAGAGGCTACATAAGTGGTAGGTGTAAGCCTCATTTAAGTTAGGCAAATGAGATCCTAAATTTCACAAGTTCTGGCAAGGCTCCGCCCTTAGAATGCAGCTCCCTCATGTTAAATGGGCGCATAACAAGGAAACAAACTTGATTTGTTTTAAGTCAAAGTTGCTGTTGTTGTTACATTGAGTATTTTGAAGTCAAGTTTTTTAGCCATGAACATTTCTCTGCTTGTGCATTGAACATCCTGCACAGTTTTCCCCCTCTATGTTGTTGCCTTTTTTGATCAAAGCCTTAATTCGATGAAGTAACTTTTCTAAAGTCTGGGTAATTTCTGCTGCAATGCATGTTTTAGCTAACAAATATAAGAGGTTGGGAGTCCTATTTATTGTTCCCACAGTGCTGCATGCAGTAGTTGAGGAGGACCAATTCATGAGAGCACAGCATCTTCAGGTCTCACAACACCTTCATGAGATATGTTTGTTGTCATCAGTAGTTAAGGATCTATATTCATTTGCTGTCATAGGGATGCTGAAGCAGTGATTCCACTGTTTGCACTGCTCAGGTAGAGTGCTGCTCTACAATCCAGCCAAACTCTTGAAAATCATCAAGTTGGATGTTGTACAATTTTGCCATCCGAAGAGGAGTGAACACGTGGCAGGTCCATGGGGCTGTAGACCCAAAGAAAGAGAATGATGGAGAAGCAGGGAGATTGGTGCGGAATTCTCTGAGCAAGAACTACTTCCAATAATGGGCCCCTTCTGCCACTCTCAACTTTGTTTCCCAAAAGAATTCATATTCCCTTCACTGAAACTTAATGGGCAACTTTCAAATGCCTCCCAATGCTTATTATCTTTCCACAATCCAACCCAATAAATTGTGTCCATACAAAGAAGAAATAAAAAGATAAAACTTATCCTGCTATATACTTTGTTAAGGTGGTCTAAGTCCTATGTCGGCATTTCTCCTTGGTGAGCCTTTAAGATTGCTTGTCCTACTCCCTAACCTTAGGCTGTGTCTATGTGATCGCTGAGTAGAAGGATTAAAAAAAGGATTTATGGTATGGAGGATCATAATAAATGGCACATCATCTTCCTTGCCCATGCCCTTTACAGCTTCTCTTCCGAAAGGGAAAAAAGCCATTTCCTCACATGTTGTCAGCTGCTCTATGATGCCTGGCCCCCAACCTGTCCAACACCACTTTATTGTATTGTGTTTACCATGGCCAGTAAACACAATACAATAAAGAAAATGACAGGTACTCCCTGAGCACCTCAAATAGGACCTTATGGTCAGACCACCTCCATCCCAAGGCCAAGATTTTGCAAATGAGCTGGCATGATGTTCCTGCAGGCAGTACTCTGTGAGTGCAAATTGGATCTCTTAAAGGAAAGATATTAATGTGTCCCACTGCAATTGTGCCCTCCACCCTCTGCAGGAATGAAATGAAGGGGCAAATATTCTCTGCATGTTCTCACTGAGGGTGCAGAAGAGAAGCATTTCCACTAGAGACACACCCTCCATGGCCGAAGAGCAAGCATATATGCAAAAGAGTGCACACTTACTTTGACACTTCTTCAGTAACACAAAACTTCTTCCTCATTTGCTTCCAATTGCAATAGATCTCTCTGCCATCTCCCTCCAAGGAGCTTAATGGAGTTTATACCTCCGTCATCTGCCCCAGTAAGAGTACGCCTCCTTTGCCACACCACCTGGATCACGACCTTCAGGTTGTTGTCATTGAAAGGGACTGTTTTACCCATATTGCTCCTTGCAGCCATATCCTCACCAGCAAATGGTTGTTTGCAAAACCAAAAAATGATCTTCCTTTGAAGAGCAGGTTGCTGATCGGATTTTGTGACTAGTATTCAATAGCACTCTTGTCATGACTCCCTTTGTATGCTTTCCATTTGCCTGCAATCTATTCTTATGAGGGGGAGGGGTTGCAAATAAAATGATGCCAGCACGCTGCATTGCTGGCATGCGTGCGTCTGCATCGTGGGCAAGTGAAGCCCAAATTTTGACAAGCTTGGAAGATTAGCAGTGTGTAACAACACTTTGAGCCTTTCATGGTACTCTAACTGATGTTTTTTCCCCCCAGATTATTACCATGTAGTTGTTACATTATAGTTATATGTTACAATCCTATTTAAGGTGACAAGATGTAGTTCGATATAATTTAGCTGTTTACTGCCTAGGTTAAGTGAACCTGTCCAGTCAAATGAGCCGTCAACTTGTCTGTTTCCACAAATCATTACCTGGCATTGTCACTAAGGAGGTGATTGCACTGCCCGTGTACACAAATGTGAGCTGAGAAATGATTGAAAATTGTCGTAGATTTTATTGTTACAGTGCACACACTTAGTTGAAACACCGTTTTGCACCAACCAACATGATGTGTGTTGAATTTGAGGCGTTGCTTGTCAAATTGCATTTAGTTGATTTACCTTTAAAGTAATATAAATTCATGGGAATGGGTATAGAAAAACGGCAAAAAAAGATTTGGAGCATTTAGCTCAGAAAACAAAACAAGGGAATGAGTCACCTCCAGTGAATGCTCACTGTAAAACCTTCCAAAAGACAATTAAGAATATCAGTTTTAGGTTAAGATCATTCTCGCAAGGAATGATGAAAGTTCTTTGTGTCTTGGGAACTGATGGAATTGGAAGATGAGAATAGATACAGGCCTGGATGCAGCACCTACATGGTGTTTTCTCATTTTAGACATTCATAGGATTGGAAGTAACCAATCAACAAGAGCACAAAATGCACAGGCTTTATTCATTGGTAGTGTGAGACACCCTAGTTAAAAGGATGAAGGCAAAAAATGACAATTATATGTGGAATTAAGGCAGAAAAAAAAAGCAGCAGAAATTGTATGCATTGAAGGAACACAGCAAGACTACTGAATGTAACTTGCTGGAAAGGGTGTAGAGGGAAAGAAACTGGGAACACAAACTGTAATTTTTTTCTAGCTTTGAAAGAAAGTTGACATAGATTTATAAGATTTGAAAAAAATCCAGAAGTGATTTAAAGAGAATATGAGCATTGCAGAGTGAAGTCAGCTCCTCTGATTTTTTGGGCTATGGTTGTGGGGAGGGGGGGTGCCATGATAATAGTTACTTTTAGGCTGGACTTTCTTCTTGAGATTGGTTTAACAGTTTGGCTGGTGGTGTTGGGGCCACACTGCTGTATTGAGTTTTTAAAATTAGTATCTTCAGTTGATTTTGCAGTGCTATGGTGGTTTGAGAGATGAAGCACCAGAGTGTCTATTGACACCACTGTGGCAGGCAATGAGTTGGAGGCAAGGCAAGACTCACAGCAGTCTATTTTACAGCAAACAAAGTCTATTTGAACAGCGAGCAGTCTATAGAGTCTATTTAAAAGGAGTCTCTACGAACTATAGCAAACAGAACTCATTACTGAAAGTACAGCAACGTCTCCAGATAAAAGTAGGGTGATTTCTTCAGCAAAATGCAGTGAGTGGAGGATAGTTACATAATAAAATTGATTATTTCTCCAGCAAATTGCAATGAGTGGAGCATAGTTACATACAATATATGTGCATAAAATCAATCCGTCACTTACAGGCACGATTGACGGGGAGTTACCTTATCGTCTCCATTCTGGCCGGGAATAGTGGTGTCACTACATGCAGCCATGAAGCACTGATGCAGTGCTGAAGCAAGAAAGAGAAATGTAAATAAAATCAGGGATGGCTGTTGCTAGGGACTGGGAAATATAAATAAATCAGTGAGGTAGAAAAGTATGTAGTGGAGATGCTATGAGATTGAATAGCTAAGCGGGAGTCCAAGTGGTAGAACGGAAAAGAGGGCTTCCAGGTAATGCACGTGACTAATATTGGCTGGGATCACACTGCCATATTTAGTTTGTTTTAATTCCTCTGCTCAGTGGATGTCGGTGCATTCAGCCATGGTAGTTTGAGAGATGATATGAGGGTTAACGTAGGGTGGGATATAAAAATAAACAGGGGACCTTGGCCAAAATGTACCCTTGGGGAGGCTGGATGAATGAGCAAAACTTCAGATGGTGAAGCAGGAAAGTGGGACTCTAGGAAGGCAAATGAAAATTCAAGTTGAGGCTGCTGAGGAATAGGCCTCAAGGAGAAAATGTCTTGGAGGAATTTAGAACACTGTAGAGCTACATATATGAGTAAGAATATAGATTTTATTCAAAATATATTACTTTTTTATGGGTTTGTTATGTTTAAATACTAGGTTTAAGTGCAAAATTAGTGCATTTGCTTTTACCTGTTGATTGGGCCCTCATCCTTGCTTGCTGCTGTTGACAATTGTAAACAATTTTACAACACCAAGTTATAGTCCAGCAATTTTATTTTAAATTCACAAGCTTTCGGAGGCTTCCTCCTTCCTCAGGTGAACGTTGTTGGAACGCTGTTGAGTTATTCATAGTTTGTGAGATGAAGATTGGCTCACATGTAGCTATCAGTTGTAAGAAATTTGCCTAGAAAAAATTAAGTGTGTCAGAAATAGTGTGACACAGGAAGTGTGGTGCCTGAAATGCAATGGACATGTAGTGTGTATAGATATACCATTTTAAAAATATTACCAGTGGATCTCCTATGGCATTCCTCAAGTAAGTCAGATGATACACTATTTTACAAAAATGCAAAAATGTTTTAGCATGCAATACACAATGTATTATTATGCTGTAAAGTGGAACTGTTTCCTTTAAACCTACAAAATCTAATTGTTAAGTAAACAACGCCTCAAGTCATTCAGCACTTAATTGGTGTTGTTAAATTGGAAAGAGTTGAATTTTAGGCTCCAGCTCAGAAGCACACAGCGTTTTAAGGCAACACTTACACTGCAACTATTGGGCTTAGACTGGTAGCTGCAGTGCGGGTTTCTGCCAGTCCTGTTTACATTTCCTGGCTCCTGCCAGGCTGGAATTCTTGACTGCCCTACCCAGGAGATAGCTCTATGCATGCAAGAATACATACACACACATATGTGTGTGTATATGTGTGTGTATATATATATATATATATATACATACACAGAGCTCCCTGGCAACACTTAGAAATTTTGACATTTAGAGAGCAGAGAGGGATACGTGCTGAGATCTCTCCTAATGCAGGCTCAGATTTCTCTCCGAACAGGTAATAATTTAAATGTCAAGAGAGCACCCTTTAAATTTAGGTCAAGTAGGTTCAAAATGTGTTGAACATATCATGAGTACTTTGTAAATCAGGTTTGACCACACGTCGGATTTACATCCCATGTGTTATCAAACCTGAGTGATCCGAGGAGTCTCTGTCTGCTTCACTTTGGAGTCAGATTGGACTCGGACTCTAGATTTACACTACAAATTTAGTTTTGAAGTGGATGTCTCAGAGGAGAATTCCCCATTTTAGCTTGGGGACTTTTTAAAAAATTCGTTCATGGGATGTGGGCACCGCTGGCAAGGCCATCATTTATTGCCCATTCCTAATTTCCCTTGAGAAGGTGGTGGTGAGCCGCCTTCTTGAACCGCTGCAGTCCATGTAGTGAAGGTTCTCCCACAGTGCTATTAGGTAGGGAGTTCCAGGATTTTGACCCAGCGACGATGAAGGAACAGCGATATATTTCCAAGTTGGGATGGTGTGTGACTTGGAGGGGAACGTGCAGGTGGTATTGTTCCCATGTGCCTGCTGCGTGGGTTTGGGAGGTGCTGTCGAGACAGAACAGAGAAATATTCTCATATTTCCAATAGTTTCTGATGCTACGTCAATGGAAAAGAAAATCGAGCAGGATGTAAAACGGGCGGTCGATTCGCTATCATCCATTTTGTGCTATCACCCAAGACCAATTTCACCCCCAATGGTTTCTCTAGTTTTACAATTGCAGTTGGGAAAAAGGTAGAGTCGATAGTTTTTATCCCAGTTCCCATGACAGCTCAGTGGAAAGGTAAGTAGGACAGGGCTGGAGGGAGGGGGGCGGGCGGGCGTGGAATCAGCAAAGCTCATGATCAGGGGAGGGGGGAAGCAGGGGAAGCCCAAAATATCTTTGCGAGAACAACTAATCATGAACATTATCAACTGGTTCAATGCCCATCAT